>NC_056744.1:272790855-272936386 GCF_019279795.1 Protopterus annectens
AGGCAGCCACCAGCAGGCATACACTGAGGATAAAATAAAGTCAGTCTCCCACTTCCACGTAATAGTATGGACTTATATGGGCACACAAATTGCACCCATAACAGCACCCTTAATCTGACGGAAGTATTCCCCTCAAAATACATGCAATTATTTTTAAGAACCATTTCCATAAAAAAAAACAACAATTCTAGAGTAAGACTGCCTAGGAAATCAAACTCTGTAAGTGCTTCCTAAATAGAGATAGTGCTTCATCATGGTGGGTAACATTAAACAATTCCAAAACATCAACTGTGAGAAAACTCACATTCACATCCCATGGGTCACTGTGTACCTTGGAGATGAAATCCCATGACTCCTTTAAAACATGAGAAAACCTATTATTAAAGGGCTATAATAATTTGTCAACAAACACTAACTGGGGGTATGTCTTTGAACTGTGTTCAGAGACAATTGGTGGGGTTATTAATGATCTTGTGAACTTTCAGTATTCCAAAAAGCTGTGGGAAACAGAGTCACAGACTGTTAAAAATGTATTTATTTACTGAAAAAATATTGTGAGATAATGTACTTCTGGCCTGAGCCTGGAATGGTTCATCTGGGTCAGTATTCTACCTTGGTTAACAAAGGATAAAAATAAGTAAGTAAGTAAATAAATAAATAAATAAATACATATAATTGCCATGCTGAATTCACAAAGGCCCTTAGAAAGCAGTCCACATCATAGGTTTGGATGGTTTCGCCTTCCCTTCTCACCACGGTTCACATATCTCATGTTAATGTTTTTTTCCTACCTCCATTTGGTGCCACTCCTGTAATTACATTTTTAGGTGTTGACTTCTTTGTGAGATGAAACAGATTTTCTTTTGTTTGCCTCCTGAACACTAACAGATTCTGCCAGTCTGACATCAGGTTACCATCCAAATACAATTAAAGCTGACACCATCTTGTATTTGGACATTTAAGCATGCTGGATTATTTTTGCATTGCATTCTTCTGTCAGTGGTGCCACTGATATTTTAACGTAGTTGACAGAAAAGCTCATGTTCTTCATAATCAGACTAAAAATTAAAATAATTTCACTGCACAGCCATACGTGTATATTTTAACTCATAACTGAGATGGTATGGGTGCAATACTTTCAACTCCAATGCCTCACTCCCCACTGCCACAAAAAGGCAGCAGCACATATGAGATTTAATTCCCACCAGGGCCAACCAAATATGTGACAAAAAGGGTGTCACTGCCACCAAACTGTGATGACTGTTGACATGCACTGGCATCAAAATATGAAGAAAAGGTCCTAGCTGTTAGCAGAGTGAGAGTGTCTTGAATCATAAGTCTAGTACCTTTAGTACCTAGAAGGACATAGTACAAGAGAGAAAATGCACACAAGTATAATTCAATAACCACTTCACAAAATGCAACCTAACAACAAGAGCATAAGTGAAATATGCACTGCTGTCCTGGGTATGAGCTTTCAACATTCACTCCCAAAATAGATTGCACACAGGCCACCTTCAGAGCTGACAAGATGACCTAGCACCACAGGCTACTTTCTCCCTGTGCTCTTTACTCATGCCATTCACACACATTACTATTTTCACGCGCACATACACACACACACACACACACACACACACACACACACACACACACACGCACACACACACACACACACACACACACACACACACACAGTCTTGAACATAGAATTTCCTAAAATACTTGCAGAATTCTTCAAATCCCCACAGCCTTTTCCACACACAGTAAAACTGCAACCATGGTTGATTTGGGAGGTCTGGGTACCTGTTGCTTTTAATTAAGCCAAATATGGAATCATACACCTTAATATTTTTACTGCTAGGACACCCAAACAATCCAGCTAAATTAGGGTGAGGAAACACAGCTTGTTTACCAGCAGACAATGATAACCGCCTCAGAAAATAAAAAGCAGTCATACATATGTAATAAAAATCATCTATAAGAACTTAAAAGTGAATAAACTTTACTTAAACAACAAGTCAGCCTTGCAGTTAAAAGTTAAATACACAAATGAACAAGAAGGTGCTCATGGAGAAAATAAAGTAGCATTTAGTTATGCTGTATGTACTACATTAAGAAAAAATTTGAACAACAACTACTAAAAGTCCTAGCTTTCTTTTTAACAGAACACTGTCTGTAAGTATCTTACATTAGAAAAAATATTCAAAATATTAACAGGTAGGACAAATCTTTACCAAATGTGTGTCACCAAGTTCTTTCAAGCTAAACCAAGACAAAACAAAAAACAAGCTCACATTGTTATTCATTTCACTTCATCAGTTGTGCTCTTAAGGTTTCATTACATCATTTCCTCTAGAAGGAAGCTTTACACCAGTTTCCCTTAGTTGTTTTGTTTTCTCACAGCAAATGTAACTAATTCAGTTCTGCTACATGCAGCAGACGAGCTTAATTAACTCAGACAAAAGACAACAGAAGGGCCAGTATACAGTAAATCAATCAATACTCATATTTTCATTTTTACAACATGGTATTTGCTTTCTTTTTACAGTTCTAGTTACCTAATTCATTGACAGGGACTGCGGTTACATTTTATGACTTGCTAAAACTGTTGTCACGGTCCATTAAAAACTACATAAAAGACCCACAGACTTTTGACGACCTTTATTGTAAGGCATAATAAAATAGTAACATGGAACCTTTATTGGAAATCCAAATCAAACTCATTGCAACAAAATAACATAAATCAACATAATTAAACATAAGGGCAGTGTTCCCACTCACCCTTGGATAGGCAGTGTCCCCCACTTGCTCACCTATCATTGTAATAACAAGCCAGCATCCCTGCTCACAATAGCATATCATCAAGCCAATCCTTTCACTCCAAGTCTTCCACCATCAAAAGTTCAACACCTCCAATTCCAATTATCCTCCTGAGGGGGAACAGAAGTGAGGCAAGCCTGTCCCACTTCTCCGTCCCACCAACTAGCCACAAAAAAGGGGACGAGCTGGGAGGGCAACAAGATCACACCAAATGTGCCTCCCCACACTAAATCCCACCTCAAAAGCCCTAAAGACCCACCCATTAAATCAACCTCACTTCCTCCCTCATCTTCCCAATTGCTTAAACCCTTTCTTATCTGCTCCCTAACTCCAAACTTAACCCATCATACCTACTTCCCTACATCCTAATCCCTACCTCCCCTACCCCACACTGAAGCTGTCCCATGACAACTTTGTCTGTTCCCAAACTTCATTTGTCACAGTCAATTAAAAACTACACAAAACACTCACAGACTTTTGACAACCTTTATTGTAAGACATAATAAAATAGTAACATAGAACCTTTATTGGAAAACCAAATCAAACTCATTACAACAAAATAACATAAATCAACACAAATAAACATAAGGGCAGTGTATCCGCTCACCCTTGAATAAGCAACATCCCCCACTTGCTCACTTAACATTGTAATAACAAGGCAATGTCCCTGCTCACCTTAACATATCACCAATACAATCCTTTCACTCCAAGTCTTCTACCATCAAATTTTCACCACCTCCAATTCCAATTATCCTCCTGAGGGGGAACAGAATAGGGGCAAGCCTGTCCCTCTTCTCTGCCGCCCCCACCCAATAAGGCTGTTCCCCCTCACTCAATACCCCTTTTATTAGGTCCTCCAACATAAACCCCAAATTAAGGTTAAACAAATCTAAACCAAATTCACTGAGATGAATCCCATCCAACCTATACCACATGGGATCCCTGTCCTCAAACTCCATATGCCTTATAGTATACATCCCCACTTCTTTCAGATACTTTGCCAACATAAAATTAACAAACTTCCTAGCCCTCTCCACCACAGAAAAAATATTAGCCTCCCTCCAAGACAACCTGGGAATAATTTCGGACCACAGCAAAACCACTGATGGATAAAGCCTTCTCAATACTAAGACATCCTTGCAAATTTGATAAACCAACTGCCTTTTCGGAATTCTACCTAAATCATCCCCCCCTAAATGAATAACCAAAATATGCAGGAATCCACACTGACTCTGCAACATGGTAAATACCTGGAATAGCCATCTCCACAACAACCCTCTAACATCATGCCAGGTTGCCTTCAGACTAAAATGCTCCAAACTCAAATTCATTCCATTGCATCTCATCGCTGCACACCTAGCCGCCCAATATACGAATGAATGACCCATGATGAAGATGCTTCTTTCCCATACAAGAGAGAAAAAAAAATTTAAACCACAACTTCTCACCAAACTACTTACTATAAGATAAAAAGGCATTGGAAGACCACTGTCCCACCCTCATGATAACTTCAATAGAATTTCCTCCCTTCGCTAAATCTGATGCCCTACCCATCCTGAAAGAATGGGAAGAAAACTTATCCCCCTCTAGACAAACCCTACTAACAGCCCTTCTCATAATCAAGTTCAATTGCTCACCCATCAATGCCCTACCCCCTACTGATGTGAAAACTAACCCTTGAACTCTATTTCTTCTAGCCATCCACAACCTCTTACCCCACACCACAGGACATCTCCAACTTGACTCAACCTTTTCCAAAACTATCAGCGTCCCCTTCCCTTCCTGATCCATTTTCAAAGATCTCAACCTAATATGCACAGCCCCAGGCAATATAAGTGTATCATCCCACACCAAAGCACCCAGCAACTCAGACACATGAAACACCCTGCAATACAGCCATACAGTAACTGTACTCCACACCACATAGTCATCAATACATCCACATACCCACCCTAGACCCCTTAACAACATCCTTAAAATCCCCTTAGTCACAGGCCATCTCCTATCTGTAGTAGGACCTTCAACTCTTCCCCACCCCTTCACTACACGACCCACCAAACATGACCTAGTCCATTTCTCTTACCTGGCCAACCGAGCAAATGCCAATATAGCTGCCAATGCCATGCTCACCATACAAACTTCCTTACCCTGCTTCCACAAACTGGATAAATAACACAACAACAAACTCTCTGACCACTCACACTCCTGCTCCAGTAACTGCCTCAGAAAAGTGTCAGAATTCCATAGTGCCCTACTGTAAGGTCTCCTTGTAGATACCACCCATGACTGCTGCACCAACCTGCCGATTATTACAGGCCAGTCTGCCACACTTCGTCTGGAACAACTGAGGGACACAATGCTGCTGTTGAGGCCACCTGCCAGGATCTGCAAAGCTGAAAATGAGACAAACTGTCAGCTATCTCGTTCTTAACCCTAGACACATGTAATCCTGTAAATGAAAAATTAATCAACAAATGTTGTAGTACAAGTTTACAAAGAACCAACAACAAATGGGGAGATTTAGACATCTTAGCCTGCAACACTCTCACCATCACAATATTGTCTGAATTAAACACCACCCTCCTTCCCTTTAAACACTCCTGCATTACCACAGAAGCTGCCCAGATTAGCATCAGCTCCAAAAAGGGCAATATCCTGCTTCCAATCTTCAGGCCAATGAGCAGGCCATGACACCAAAAACCATTGGCCTGCAAAATAAGCTCCCATGCCCAGACACCCGGCTGCATCTGTAAACAATTGGAGCTCTCCCTGTCCAGCCCAATCCAGCTGCCAGAATGAGATTCCATTAAACTGATGTAAAAATTTAAACCACAAATCTAGATCTTCCTGAACAAACTTACTGACCCTTACTATGTGGTGCTTACTCTTCTTCCCTTTTAAGAAAAAAAACACTGACCTACAAAACATATGTCCCGGATGTACTGCCCTGCAGGAAAAGTTCATTAAGCCCAAGAATTCCAAAACATCCCTCACATGAACCTTACTCTGGGACCTCACCCAGGAAACTCTCCTGCAGATGAACCACCTTATCCTCTGGCAAATGAAACAAACCCTGACCAGCATCCACCGTCAAACCCCAAATAATCCAACACCTTTGCTGGGCCTTCCAACATATGCTTAGCCAGTGGTACTCCCAAGGCATTGCACATAACCAGAGTCTCCTGCATTGCCACCTGGGCCCATTCCTTTACTTCACCCACCAACAAAAAGTTATCTAGATAGTGAACTGTCCGCTGCCCATCAGCCCTATGCTGCCATATCCAATGCAGCGATGTGCTAAACTTCTCAAAAGTAGCACACGCCACTGCACACAACATAGGCATTGCAGTGTCAAAATAAAAACTATCACCCACCACCATGCCCAATAATGGCAAATAATCCTCCCACACCAGCAACAGGTGAAAAGCTGACTCAATATCTACCTTAGCCAGCCAGGGATCTTCAAAACCTCTAATGATGCGGACTGCATCATCCAAGGATGCATACGTTACCTTGACCCCTTCCTCAGAAATGAACTCGTAGACAGACTTGCCTTCAAGGTATGACAAATGATGAATTAAATGAAACTGACCCAGCTTTTTCTTGGGAACTAACCCTAGTGGTGACGCTTTAAATTCAGAAAATGGAGGCCAATCAAAAGGCCCCAAAAATCTCCCCGCCTGACACTCCTTCTCAATTAAAGCATGCAAAACATCCTCCCTCCCTCTCACAGATCTCAAATTTTCCCAAGCTTACCATCACCCACCAAAGTAGATTTAATTGAAAAGCCCCTAAAAAAAAACTTCAATTAATTCCCCAGCCACAGCCAGCAGCGGATAACTTGCCAGCAACCCCTTCAAAACCTGAAACTTACTAGGTGAATGGGTCCCCTGGGTGACCCCTCCCTTCCCGAAATGACACCCCCATTGGTACTGAAAATTAAATCAGTCGCACACCCCCTGCAAAGTCAAGCAAGAATCATCCCAACCTCTTGGGACCATGACATAAGGTGCCTGCCCCCCAAAACTGACCACCACCACCCCCACATTGTGTGGCCGCATGCAGCCCCATGCACTTAGAACAAACATGGGACAATCAGCAACCTATCCATGAGCACCTCCCTCCGTTAAAAGCCCAACAGACCCCTGCATCCTCTTCCACTGGCTGAGTCACTCTGTTCCCCATTGTGAAAGCAAACATCATGGTTGAAAGTTAAATATCTGGATGTCTGACTTCCCAATGCATGGATTTGTCAAACACCTTTCATTTGCAAAACTTCTGATCATACCAAAACCATGCATTACCTGGCCGTAACCTCTGTGCCTCCAGTATTGTTAAAAAATAGGCCAAAAGCGGAAGAGTCAAAGGATTATCCCTCTCCAAACACACCACCATGTAGTATATAAATCCCAAGACCCAATTATCCCATATCCTGGGCCGAAACCTACCCACCCACTTGTGACCTATAGCCAGCAATGCCACCAGTAAGTCCTTCCCATTAGCTGACTCTGCTTCCATCAAACGCTGAACCCCATCGGCATCAATCAACTCAAAAATATTAATAAATTTACCTTTCCAGATCTTCTCCTTCACTACCAATGATATGTGCGGAGTCAGTAAAATTGGTGTCCCCTCCTGCCTCAAAGCCTGCATCACCAACCAGTCCCTTACCTCCGACCCAAACTCTGACCCTACCCTGTCTAGGCCAAGTTCCAAATCATCCTCCAACAATGAAAAAGTATTATCAAGGTCCAAATCACAATCAGCAATAGCCTCCAAACCCCTACCCAATGTAGTGCCTTGCACACCCCCACTCAACCCTGAATTACTCCCCACAACTGCACCTACCACCTCTACCCCCAACAAGCCTGGTGAATCATTACCTATTGATGCAGGAGCTGCCACCAGCATCTCGACCTCCATTGTCCTCTTTTCTGTTGCTGTCTGTTTGGCTCTCTTAGTTTTCAATGTCCATGATCTGGACCCCATCTCCCACTTCCTTTGATTATTGGGATCCTGGATACTGGCTGTCCTAAGGGATCTTTCTAAACAGGTCTTCTGCTTGCACCACAATACTGGCCCACTTCTGTCTCAATGCTTCTGCCATGACCACCTCTCAGCCTAGAAAAAAAAAAGAAATAAACACATTAGTATAGGAATAAATAAATATATATTAAAACAACCAAATCAACAGTACAAATTCATGAGTGCTACACCAAATAACTAAATAAAACTGCTAACAGTAGCCATTAACCTACCTACTGAGGAAAAACCCAGCACCCCATACATAGAAATCAGAGCAATGTACCAGTACACCATCTGATAGAAACAACATCCCCTGCATAGAATGTAACCAGAGTTTTTTTTTTATTTTTATTCTAGCTTCCTACCTGTCTGAACACTATTTATGTAGACAGCCTCCTAACTGATGGGTAGTATCATGTAAGACAATTTTTTTTAATAACAAATTACCAGTATATTAGCCAAGTGCTACATCCATAACAAGATAACTTAGTTTAAATCATAAACCAGTCCCCCCTGCTGTACCTGGCCAGACTTTCTGCATGCATACAGCAGTTGCCAAACATTACTTTGTTTTTTTTTTTTTTTTTTTTTTTTTTTTATAAATTGGAAGGACTCACCACCTTATGGGAAAAGCCCTCCAAATGATGAGACACTAGTCCGCATTGGGAGCCCTTTTACTTTCACTATTATTTATTTACCCCCCCCCCCCTTTTTTTTGGAAAAAAACACTGTTACAACAGAATCGCGCATGTGCAATCCCTTCAGCAGTGAGGAACACACACTCCTGGCTCCTGTATTCTGCTCCAAACTCTCAGACCACCAGAGACAACACTAAAACAACAACAAAGCAAGAAAACAAACCCAGAAGCTGCAGTCACTTGGGACTCACCACCGTAAAGACTATTTTCCCCTTATGAGTGATAAAATTGCGAAATAACCCACTCCATGGACTACGGCCCGACCGCGCATGTGCAGTATATGAAAATCGACCCTGCATACCTGCAAAGCACCACTACCACCAACGAGCCAACGGAATGACACAAGAAAACTTGCCCACGAACAGAAAACCGGCCCTACCTCCGGAAATGGCCCAGAAAGTACAACCAGCCACCATCCAGCACCTTAGAACTTACTACAGTGACCGCTGCATGTCAAACACCATTGCAAGAGATCTGGAGCCCCAAGACCATGCCACGGTAAATAGCCTTACACAATATGACCAACAAAGCAAGCAGAACAACTAACACCACTCCACTGGCTGCTGCGAGCTGACTACTCAGACCATGCGCACATCATCCTTTCTCTCCAGTACCTCTCCCACTCTACTTGTTTTCTTGCTCATGCAGTGTATTGTTTTTTTTATTTTTATATATAGCCCATAACCATCCTCCCCTACCTTGTCCCAACACCCGAACACAGTTCCTCTTGAGCAGGAAGGGGAGGAATCTTCCCCAAGAAGAAGAGAGAGAGAGAGATAAAAAATAAAGACCCAGACCTTGCTGTAGCTATGATCCAAACCAAATGTACTCATCTTATGTTAGGCAAACACCCAAGGCCTACCTTTACACAACTTAGGCCGTCAACGATATGAGCTGTTGCAGCAACAAGATCACACCAAATGTGCCTCCCCACACTAAATCCCACCTTAAAAGCCCTTAAGACCCACCCATTAAACCAACCTCACTTCCTCCCTCATCTTTCCACTTGCTTAACCCTTTCTTATCTGCTCCCTACCCCCACACTTAACCCATCCTACCTATTTCCCTACATCCTAATCCCTACCTCCCCTATCCCACACTGAAGCTGTCCCATGACAACTTTGTCTGTTCCCAAACTTCATGAAATGCAAACTATTAAGAAAATTACACTCATAGGCATTTAATTTCCTTACATGCCCTTTTGTTTCCAAAGTTATAATGTGTCATACTTTGGTAGGTCATTGGAAAGGTACATTTTACAAACCAAATGTGTTAATGATAAGAGACACGAAAGTGAGAAGAAGAAAATGAATAACACTTTTCAGCCAGTTTTTGTTATCCTGGCTTCATCCATGGCACCACACTTAACTTCAATGCCACATTGTTATTTGCTTAATTATGCATATACCCACATTTCATAATTTTTGTCAACTATAGGAGAAAGACCTTTTTTAATCGAATGTCCTATTTATTCGAATTTGGGGAAAATCACAAGTTTTCTCTAATTAACTTAATTTTATTTATTTTAAATACTCTACTAAAATATAGATATAGCTAATTTAAATTTACCATATGCAATATTTAAATAAACCTGTGCCTTATATTAAATAGTGCATTCAATACAAATTTAAATAAAAATAAAATGTATCTGTCTATCCTGTGTTCCACTTGACACCTGCATTCATTACCCATCTTTATTTATGTCTATTTAGAAATACTTTTATTTGTAATTGTTTCCAAGTTGGACAAGTATGTCATTTTAAAATAGATCTCTGTTTTACTTAATGTATACTGTTCTGGAGGATCTATTTATGGATGCTAGTGTACCTAACATATCTATCCAAGGTGGTACCATCATCTCTGCCCTAAAACTGGCACTTGAGTTCAAAATGGCATTTTGGGATTCATCACAAATGCTTACAAATTCCAGTTTATTTTATTGTTTTAGTTATTTGACACCTGGAAGCATAATGTGGCATGAAGGGTTGCCAAATGCTAAACATACTTCTGTATTAACTAACTAAAGTGTTAACATAACACAGGAGAATGTGTTATGCCAACATTTTGTTCAGAAGGGATTGCTTGTTATTGCTATAGTGCAACAGTTAGACATCTCTGGGTTTCATATGAGTGTGCAGTGCCTTGTGTAATACTAATCCCTAAGGGACTCACTGTGTAACATGTCCAAAAGCTAACTTGGGATATAAGAGGCAAGGGATAGTCTCAGCTTGCTAAAGCATAACAGCAGATGAGGAATGTTAAAATGCATAGCAGCACTATACTAGTGTACTAAAGGTGTAACACCACTGCCCCATGCATGGCTGACATGCATGATGTCATCATAACACTAATACACTGTAGTAGTGGGATTATTTTTTATGGGGATAGATCCCACATTTCATTATTAAAAGAGAATTGTTGATTGGTAAGGCATTAAGGAATGCCTATAGGTAAGATAGAACATGAACGGCAGACAGCAGACAGACAAACATAAAGGACACACCAAACAGACATGGGTGGGTTACATACAGAAGGTGGGATTGACAGTAGATAGAAACATACAGATCATGGATAGATAACTAGTGATGGAAAAGACTGAACAATGAACAAGCTGTAGGAAAGACTTAGAAAGTAGAGGTAACATGAGGAAGGGGGCAGAATAGATTTGGCTACTTTGATGACTGCTAGACCAGCCCAGATGCTAAAGTACCCTGCCATCATATATCTAGTGGTCAATGTCATGAGATGTCCCCTCGGACCATGATAGATAGGATCTGTCAGTCAAGTATATACCCAGTTAAGAATATAAGGTGCTTCATATTACTGATGTGGCTGCCCAGCGACCTTCTCACCTAAACAGTCAACAGCCACTGTACCTACCACCAGGATAACACAAATGGCACCATCTTTCTCTCTTCCACAGAGCACCTATCAGCTGCCTCCTAAGAGACTGATACAAAAGACAAAGGTGACCACCCCAGTATGTCTCTAGCAAATGGTATATCGTACCCTTTCTGAGAAGCAAACACAGAGGTGCACAACTGGTCCAATTTCAACTAAGCGGACTGCTGGAGACTGAGGTGAAAGTGTCCACAGCTCCCTGTTTGTTAATTGGACTTGTATATGAAATACACAATGGGAAGAAAATTATAAGACATACATATGGTTTTAACAATATTGCAGCTGTACGTTTTTGTTATTTAAGCTGTAGCTGTGTACATTCAGCTTAGGATTTCTTTGGGTTTGCACATCAGAGGATATTAAATTTAGTGAAGTTTTGATGTTGCATTTTCAACAGTAAGCTGTTTTGTATTTCAATTTCTCTTCAAGCATAGGATGCCTATTGAGTTTTGCTTTGTTCTTATTTGACCAGCTATGGAAAAATGGTGTATTTATTTGTTTATTTATTTATTTGGTTAGTTAGTTAGTTAGTTAGTTAGTTAGTTAGTTAGTTAGTTAGTCAGTCAGTTAGTTAGTCAGTTAGTTAGTCAGTTAGTTAGTTAGTTAGTTAGTTAGTTAGTTAGTTAGTTAGTTAGTTAGTTAGTTAGTTAGTTAGTTAGTTAGTTAGTTAGTTATGCATGCTTTAAATGTTTTTAAATTTCTTTTTAATATATTTATTTTATCCTAAATGATTTTTTTTAATTTACTGATTGCTCCATTTTGGATAAACATGCAACAGAACAGCCAGCATTATGTGTCAACTGAAACATCCTCCCATAAGACAGATGGTTAAGGGCATGCTCACCTGAACCTTGGATAACACTATTAGTGGTTACAGTTATGTTAATGGTGAAAGCATTACCGTAATGTAATAATTCTGTGAAATTGCATTTACTTTTAAGAGCTGATGCACCTGTATGCATTAGCATTTGTTAAATATCACCACGTGTAACTTGCCACTGTACTTAATAGCACAAAAAAATCTTCCCGTTATGAATGAAGCAAAGCAATTCATCTGACTGTCTATGTTTCATGCAGAAATAGATTTACTCTGTGTTAAGCAGTGCTCATTAGTACCATTTGAATCATAAAACTGTGAGCAGTAGAATGTCTTGGAGGACATTTCACTGAACTCATTTGTGGTGTTTTGTCCCTGCCACAGTCCTCATAAAGCTAAGAATCTTGTACCCCATCAATCATTCTTGCAGTTTCAATATCTAGACAAAAAGGATATAACCGATTTATGGTATTGTTGGTGAGAAATTCAGTGGGAACACAACAGGATTTATGTGGCCTGTCCTCTACTAAGTTTATAATTCCACCTCAGTATGCCAGTATGTACATACCAAGCAAATGAATTTGGCAGAATAAGCTTTAGTGGAACATCTTAATCTCTCTATCTCTCTGTCTTTTTTTTACCCATGAATTTACTATTATTTGAAAATCTGATGTAATTTTACATCAATGTTTCCTTTAAAAGTTTCTCCATTCCTTTTTTCACTCCCTAAGGGATGTTCTCGGTTTGGTTATATTATTAAATATTTTTCAAGCTTGATATATATCTATTTAAAACAAAAAAGATGGAAGGGCTCTGTTGTAGTTTATATAGCTGTAGCTTAGGAGGCTAGTATTTCTAATAGTGTATTACTGAGGCCAGTATTGAAAAGGAATGTTGATCTTGGAATGCCTGGAAACATTCTTTTGAAAGGAATCTGACACTAATGCCTTTTGACTATCATGCTGGTAAGAGCTGCTTTAACTTCCTTGTAAGTATTCTCAGCCTTAATAAAGTCTATTTTCCTTTGGGAGTGAGAGTGGTGACTTTCACCAAGGTCAGACTATCCTTTACTATATTAAACTTTTCTCATTGGAGTTTCATGCTCACAGTACAGTACTTAAAGGGGCCACAGTTCAGATGTTGCAGCACCATTCTTAGAGACCCCATCTTCACCTTGAGATTTTTTCTAATAAGTGTTTTTAATAAATAAAACCCAGTAAATATCAATCAGTTTGAATTATTCCTCACACCACTGATGTCTCAAATATCAGGGCTGTTGTGACACCTTCTGCTGTAGGTGTTGCTGTAATGTTTTCATTGAAAATTGTATGTATTCTATGGCTGATTTGTTTGGGGAAGTTGATGAGGTCATCATTAAGTGACCTTTGCCCTCACCCTATCTATATTTAACCTGTGTGTAGTGTATTTCATACTTTAAAGCTGTGTGCTATTATCGTGACTTTGACCTCAGTGGAAAACTCTACATGGTATTTTAAAAGTATCCACTGGATAGATCATAAAATAGTCTGCTATAACCACACATTTTATAAGGTCATACTTTTCCTGAAGTCAGTGAAATTGGCATACTGAATAATGTAATTTAGTTCTACAAATTTAGCAACAAATGATGACGACAGGTCAAGCAAAGTAGGTTTGGTCAGGAAGCACAGTCAAGTACTAAAAATATGTTAAAAGATTGCTATTCCAGCATGATATAAACTCTTTATGAATTTTTGTAAAACCTGTGAACTTTAGTAAACACTTTAGCTTTCTTTTTTCATTAATTTCAGTGGGACATTTTCTTGCAGTAATGACAGTGCTGAAATGTGTTGAGTAATTGTGATATTGAACTGTACCTGTAAGTTTCGTAATACAGTTTCATTATATAGGAAAATAACATAATGTCAATACTGACAGGGCGGGAGGGTTTCAGATGCAGGTAGACCTCGCAAAACTGTATATTAATGGAATAAACTATGTGGCATGGCATCTCTAGACCATGAAGGAACACAGGAAAATAATTGCACTATGCTCTTGAAGAATATTGATGCAAGTGCAAGGAGCTCCAATCAATCTACACAGCAAATGACAGCATCCTCCACCCAAAAAAGAAACCTTTATCCTCATCTGCTCAGTCATCTCCCTGTTGGCTCACCCTCATATCATCCAGAATTAGCATCTGCTCAGTCATCTCCCTGTTGGCTCACCCTCATATCATCCAGAATTAGTCATGCATGTAACAAAGACAACATGTGTAAATGTCATTTCTGTGCACCAGTAGGCTGACCCCACAAGACCACCGAAGAGTGTTTTTAAACCTGAGGTGCTTGCCTTATAACATATACTATGCTATTGGAATGTGACAAAAGGTAAGCTTCAGTGGACTATGATAATTGATTTTGTAATCTTTTTAGCCATGCCATAGGGATTTTGATCTATTGGATGACTTCTGTGTTTGGATTTATACGAACGTTTTTCTTTTTTTGGTGTTAGAAGCTAAGATGGTGTACAGAATGAATTAATACTGCCCTTTTCTTCTTGCTGATAAGATCAGAATTGACAAGAAAATACATTCATCGTTTATTTAAAGCACTATCGATTTATTTAGATATTGGTAGTGATTTGTTGCTCCTCTAGGGACTGCTATGCAGGGCTTCATTTTTCTTGCCCTGTATTCCATTTCTGACCACTTCTGTTAGGAATTGTATTTTCTGCTGAAATCATGTTTCAAAACCAGCATTTCATTTGCAGTTATGCTAAGCATCTCCCTCAGACATTGTGTTTAGGTCTGGTATTGTTTTTTCTTTTACTACTCCTAGGCTGCGTTAATTGTCAGAACCTTGAGTGATTACCTACCTGCATTACTAGATATACCTCTTTGCCTTCCCCATTAATTTGCTGTCCTTGGATGTATCATTCAACTATACAATGGCCAAAGTATCTCTTTGTATCTCTTTTTTTGGGGTGGGGTGGGGGAATGGGTGAGGGATGCTGTAAAATTCCCAGGTTTTGACTATTACAGGGTATATGGCACACCAAAGCAGAACACTCATTCATAATACAAAGCGTTTAATTTTTATGTTTATTAATTGTAAGACTGTCAGTTTATTTCATTCCCTGCTTTAGATTTATGACATTTCAAAGTTTATTATATATATAGGTGCAAAAATATATTTTAATTGAACCATGGTATTTACTGGAAACTGCACTTAACAATGCCTAGTATCATTTTTACAACTTCAGATAATGAAATTGTGTCACTTTTTCAATAACTATAAAACAGTGTATCTGACAGTGACTGGTGAAGACTAGTTATTTCTGCCCCAGAAGTAATTAGATATAAACTGCATGGTACAATTAAGAGCTGCAGAAAGCATGGCCCAGAGTTATCATGAAGTGTCTTACCGACTAACAGGTTGCTTCTATTGTAACTTCCTGCATACATGTGAGTTCAGTAAGCAGTGATTTCTTAACACAGGGACATCCGTGCCATCCCATCAAAACACATCAGATCATTTTAACAAGATATGTACAAACTCAGGCCGGGTGAAACAATGCACAGTTTAAGGACCATACCCCTTCTCTAGCTACAAATACCAGCCATGTCGCCAAACTTAGAAATGTTAAAGTCGCAAATGACAAAATTTAGCAATCTCAGCTAGTGCAGCATTGTACTATAGAAATCATGCCTAATTTATATATTCCTTCATGAGTGACTATATTACAGCAGTAAGTACATTTTATCTAAAATAACTTTGCTTTTGTTTTGACTTTTAGGATTTTTAACAAAAAAGATTATGAATTTCTATTCTGAGAGTTGTGGAAAAATATTCCTGATGACAATTTAGAATTTTTCTGATACATAACAATGTTCTGATAAGCAGAGAAATTTTCTGCTGTGCCACACCTGAAACAGGGAGAAACCTTTTAATTATATTGAAATGAATCTGAATGTTGCAAAAAAAGCTAATGTTTGTGAATTTTCATAGTGTTTAGCAACACAATGTGAATGTGATTCAATACGTCTGTGTGTGTGTGTGTGTGTGTGTGTGTGTGTGTGTGTGTGTGTGTGTGTGTGTGTGTGTGTGTGTGTGTGATTGTGAATAGATAGACAGATGCAGAGAAAACATGCTTTTTCTTTTTTTTTTTTTGCTTTTCAGCCTGTCAGCTGATCTGCAAGTGAGATTCTATTACAATGCGGTTTGAAAATTTGCCTTTTTCCCTGTTGCTGAGAAATCTCAGAGATGGAATATATAGTTAGCAGTGGGTATAAACCCCCTGTAAAAATATTTTTTTTCTTTTGATGCTTTATGCTCGATCCAAATAGACCAATCTTTTGTTCTCTCTTTTTAGTGTTTGATATTTGGTGAGACAATCACTATACGTATATATATATATATATATATATATATATATATATATATATATATATATATATATATATATGTCTACTTCATAAAATTGAAATTTCATAACATTGAGACCATAACATCAAAAATTCAAAACACTGAAAACCCATAACATTGAAAACTACATTGCACAAGTAAATAAGATCCCCTCCACCTACAACACCTAACTAAAAACACACTTTCTACTACTTTTCTACCCCTAAATTAAATATACCAACTCCAAGATCGCACTACAGTGGAAAAAAGTTAATTTCCTAACCTCAGTAAAGTAGACCCATATATATATATATATATATATATATATATATATATATATATATATATAATATATTATATATATGTGTGTGTGTATGTGTGTGTGTGTGTGTGTGTGTGTGTGTATGTATGTATATGTGTGTGTGTGTGTGTGTATGTGTGTGTGTGTGTGTGTGTGTGTGTGTGTGTGTATATATATATTTATATATATTTATTTATTTTTCTATAATGAATGGTTAACAAATCAGTTGGTCGACATCCAAAACATCTACCTGTCTATGCTGTCCATTCATTATATCTTACGCAAAACAAGGCCACCCTCAGCACATTGAAAAAGGAAACACATTTCCTTTTCCATTGCACTACCCATAACATGACTATATTCAGCTCAAATCAAATTTGTTTCTCTAGTGTTAGTCTTATTGGAAGGACATTTATATATGTTAAGAGGCATGTTATACATATATAATTTACATATACATACATATATATTGTATTTATTTACCTTAAATATTTATGATAGCTCTACTAATGTGCGCCAGTTTATTTCTTAGTACTTATTGTAACAAGCAGGTAATAACTTCTGTAGACCAAACTTTTAAACTTCATCTCTGAAAAATATAGTAGAAGGTTTCCTGATGCCTTCCTTATAGTTTCTGTAGCTAGCAGAGTTGTGCATGTAGCCTTTTTCCAACTTGATTATAAGAAGATCAATTACAAAAGGAAAGACGATTCTCTTTTTGTTTTGGAAACCATTACTCCTCTAAGTGCCTGTGGTGAAACACCTATGATTTTTTATATCTGTCTTATTTAAGATTCACAGTCTTTATTTAGGTTTTAAGCCCCCAGGTTTTGTCGGTATGTAATGGATCCCAGATGGAAACTGCACTCATTACATCCTTTATACATGCTTGCAGCTGTTGCTGCTTCCCTGCCTTTTTCCAAGTGAAATTTTTAGGTTTCACCTGTTGGCTCAAGCTCTCGTGTCTCCTGTTTTTCTTTGTGGAAAGTGGCTTGAGTTGTTTGCAATAATCAGCCACAGAGAACGTGTCTGTTTCTGTGTTCCAGGGAAAGTTTGAGATGCCCACTTTGAGAATCACAGGGTTGCTTCTGTAAATAGAATCTTGCCTTGCTGTGCCTGTCACTTGGTTTTCACTTATTCCATTCAAACATTATATTATGAAGCTCATGCTGGAATATGACCAGGCCTCAGGGATAACAGACATTTAGCTTTGACAAAAATAGTGTGGGGCTGAGGCTGCAACAAAACAAATGGAAGACAATGACCTGAGCTAGGTCCAAACTTTAAAGGGCATCAGCACTCAAATTAAATCATGGATTAGAGGAAAGGCTACTAGCATTTAAAGGAACCATTGTTCTTTTGAACTTTTCTTTTTTTCTCACTGAGCAGTAACTGGAAATGTAAAGAAAGGCATCGCTTCTTTAAGTACTTTAAAATGACAGGAAAAAGCAAGATCTTGCTTGGCAAACAAATTAATGATGCACTCTAGTTAATATCATAATACTCTTACAGCTTCACTTTATACATGGGATTGGGTGGGTGATTTATAAAGTGCATCCCATTTCAAAGAAATATGTGTTTATTTTTTTTTACATATCTCTCATCAATGGATGGGCTTGTCCTAATATCCTTTTTAACCAAGGACTCACTCAAGATGTAACAACAAAAATTAATTTACACGGTAATTAATGTTTGCAGGAAGTGACGCATACTTAGCCAAATGCACTGTTGCATTTGCACAGGATGCATAGACTGTTATACGGCTAAATAAAAATGCTGGGAAGTAGAAAATAATAGGAAGAGGATATTTTGCATAGACTTTGAGAACAGAGATATGCCCCAGGATTCATAAAGCTTGCGCCAAGTGCAGGCGTAGCGTCGGCGATCTAACACCAAATATGGCCGCCAAGCGATTCAGGTACAAGCTGTTTCCACATGTACTATCTGCGTACGCTACGCCCGCATAGCTCCCGGCGCCTGTATGCTAATCACCCCATGTGCAGCAGTGTAGCATGCAAATGAAGGTGTATAACGATTCAGGAAGTGGTGCAGGCATAGTGTAAGCATGCAGAAATGTAAACCGAAAAAAATGGTTTACATTTTGCAAACATAAAATCGGAGCCATGACAGTGGACCAAACACATGTATTATACTGTTAATATAGCCAGTGGCTAAATATATAGCCATTGGCATAAAACAACATGCATAAAATATGAAAAAGAACATTTAGTATTATGCCAAGTTAAAGCACAGGCATCAGTGCGCAAAGGGGATCGCAAGAAATATATAAACATATGGAATAAAACTGCAATAAAACACATATCACGATTTCCCCATAACAGTCAATGGCAGGCATGCTACACCATGCTCATAGTGCAATGGTTGCTAAGGGGCAGTGACAGTGTTATGCGCAGTAGCTAGGAATTAGTAGGAAATGCCATGCAAATGAGAGGAGTAATAGTGAATTGCAGATTCCCCGCTGGTGTAAGGATGCACAAAACAGCGTAGCATTATAACACTGAGGTGAGCCCTTGAGATAAAAATTACATTAAGAGAGGGGTTTGTCGCCATTGCTGTAAGCACATTGGAGCATTGCTAACTCGGTGTGCCTGTTGCTGAGCAAAGCTGCAGGATAGGGGTGTGTTGAAGTAGCTATAGCTTTGCTTAGCTGAGAGCACACAAGGTAACCGAATGTGCATGTGAACATGGATGAAAACGCGCTGTAAACCCGGTAAATGGCTGAGCGTGGTGCACACTAGAGTGGAAACAGGAAGGATATGGGAAAAAGATAAGGAAATGCTGCAGCATGGAAATAGGAATACAAATGGGTAATTAACACCTAGAAACTCACAGTGGGCCATTGACAACAGGTAACAAGGCTGCTAGCAGCTACCTGCAGAACAGGAAAGGGGAGGTGCCGTACTGCAAAAAAAACAGAACAGTCACAACAGAACAAAGAAAAATTGCAGTAGATCAGCTACATAACACATTTCGCAACACATTCCTGGGTAGGGAAAGTACAAAACAAGAAATCCGGCAGCTGGATGCATGCCTGTCAATGGGAGGGCATTCGGGATGAAAAGTGAATTAAAGGGCAACAGATAAATCACAACAGGCAAGCATAATTCAACACCAAAGGCCCCACAATTGCAGTACTCACTGTAAAACTCATAATTAAGATACCCTGCAGCTGGAATTGCACATAAACACCCAATGACATCAGCAGCATCCATAGCACAATAGTATAAAGTGTAAAAGCACCTCGCACACACTTGTGTATTCCCATATACTCTGCACCATTGGTGTAAACAGATGGGGAACTTTTAATATATACATGTTAGGGGCTGCCAAAGCTTTCATTCACCAGCATGTGTTGGAGACTGAAGGTGGTGTGGAGGATGATGCTAACAACCACCTCAGGCACCAGAGGAGGAGAAGAGTATTCAGACCCAGGGTAACATACCAGGGGTTAAATGATCTGGAGATAGTAGAGCATTACAGGGTGGACAGGGACACCATACAGCAACTTGTTGAGCTGTGCCGGCCACGCCTCAGAGCCAGAAATAACAGATGGGAACCCATCCCAGGGAACACGAAGGTATGTGTAAGCTTGAGAATACTAGCCACAGGTACCTTTCAAAGGCCAACTGGGGATATCCTAGGGGTCTGACAGGCATCAGCATCCGGGGTACTCCACCAGTTCCAGGATGCCATGTTATCACATGCCAATGAGCACATATACTTCCCCCGAACGCAGGAGGAGTTGGCCAGCAATATGCATCTCTTCCACCCTGTGGCAAAATACCAGGCGGGACTGGGTGGAATAGATGGCATGCACATGCACATCAAGTCACCACCCGGTGAGCAGGATAGGTGCTACATAAACCACAAGGGATACCCCTCCATCAACTGCCAGGTTGTGTGCAATGCCCAGGGCATTATCATGGATGTGTGTGCTGGCAGCCCTGGAAGCTATCATGACTCACACATCTGGCATTTCTCATAGCTGTATCAGGTGTTTGCCAGGGGGGGACATCCCATATGGCCACCTGGTGGGGATGCTGGCTATGCACTGGAACCATGGATGATGACTCCCATCAGAAATGCACACACACACCCATGCAAGAATGCTATAATGAGGCACACGCAAAAACCAGAATCATCATAGACTGCATGTTTGGGATGCTGAAATCATGGTTTCATTGCTTGGAAATATCTGATGGAGCCTTGCAGTACTCTCCAGGCACGTGTGCCCACATCTTCATAGCATGTGCCATGCTACACAATATGATCCTGTGGAGGCAGCTGCAGCAGGGACAGAATGATGAAGGCCCTCACAGCCCACCACCATTGTCAAGGGCCCCACAACACAGAGGAACTCAGACCACGAACACTCTGAGCCAGACCCAGTAGGCAGATGGAGGCATGCCCAGTATGCCCATGCCTTGGCAAAGATGGAATGTATAGCACACACAATGACAGTGTAGGCACCTATGGACTGACACCTTTCTCCACCTGCGCTCACAGTAAACATGGATGGCACACACACAAGACCACCTGTAAATTGTCATGTATAGGTAGTCTACTGTGTGCATCCTACGTAGATAGCTCTCAACTATTGCACACACAACCGCTATTGGCACAAGGTAAGTCAACACCTGAACAGTAAAGTAAGCTATCAGCATGTGCTGATACTGTATGTATAGGTTCGTAGGTACATAGATAGGTACTTGGCTAACTGCCTGAGGCTATTCATACACCTAGCCAAAATGTGTCAGCTGTCGCCACCCCATTGATTAACTAACTGTCCCTCTTTGGAACAGAACCAATTGTGGGATCCCTGGGGTGCACCCACTGTTCCCCATCCACTCTGCAAGGTTTCCCTGGAGTGTTAATGAGGGGCTCCATATAATGTAATCAGGGATGTAGTTCCAAAGCAGGGGGGGTACCTGTGACAGGAATCTGTCACTCCAGCATCTTCCAGTTATGATTGTGGCAAGGTTTAGCTCATTACAGTGTGTGGCTCACTGTGACATGGATTCCCATAGGTGGAGCATATCCATAAGCCTGACTTGGACATGGCTTTGTTGGGCAGCAAATATCATCTCTTAGCAAACGAGATGCTACTGAGTAATGCAAGAGTTCATGCAGTCTGGCAGCATAGGACACATGTCTGAGGCCAGTAATCCTCTTTGTGAGGTATGATCGTGGAATTTCCAGCTGTTGGATGTGTCTTCTGAGGTACATCCCAAATGGGTTACCATACTCAATGATGGGACTGATGAGTGATGAGTAAAGGGGCACAATAACCTCAGCATGTCTAGATGCAAACCCTTAAGTAATCAGATGGCCTACATAGAAGGATGTCCTAATTACTTTGGAGATATGATTGTGAAAGGAGAGATCACTATCTAATGTAGTCCCCACATACCCATTACCTCATCTGTATTAAAGTGGCTGCCACTCATGTGTTAATATGTGGGTGTTTAGTTTTCCCCAACATGGAATGACCATGCAGTTCATTGCCTTTAGCTGGAGGCCATGACTGTGACACCCTGTGTTGTTCTATGTGAGGCCCCTTGAAGGACGTCTGTGACAGCTGGACTGTCAATTATGGCTCCCAGTTTGCAGTAATCACCAAACACGGTCTGCTGTAGTCCACCTGTGTTTGCCTGTACCTCTGAGAAGTGTATGGCAAACAGTAGGGGTCCCAGGACTGAGTCCTGTGGGACACCAGTTGTGACTGGTTAAGAGTTGGACCTGGAGGCTGCTAGGCTTACCATCTGGGTTCTGTGTGTAAGCCTGTTGGCAACCCAACCTGTGATGTATGGGGTGTATGTACTGGCTGGTGAGTTTATACACAATACCTGAGTGGGGAATGGTGTCATAATCCTTGGTGAGGTCCAAGTAGTATGTGTGAACTACCACACCCCACACCTAAAGTCTAGGTGACTGTAAGATGTCAAACAGGTACAGTAGGCATGATCTACACTCAATCAAGCAGACCTGGGTTGGGTCGAGTGTCTGGAGGTTCCCAATGACTCTGTTATTGAGTTCCATGATGATGCACTCCATAGCCTTGCAGACCAGGATAGTCAGGCTTATAGGGCAATAGTTCCCGGGGTCCATTGTGGAGCCACCTTTGTGGAGTGGGATAACTGTTGCTGTACACTACTCTTTGGGTATGTAGCCTGTAGAGAAGCTGGGTTTGAACAGTGTGTTTTGGTGAGGGGTTAGTTCATTTGGAGCTCTTGTAAGACACAGCCTGGGACACTGTCCTGTTCAAATGGAGGCTGTATTTGTGGCTTTGGATAGGGCTGTTTTAACCTGCATGCCAGTGATTGCCAGGGCCGTATATTCTTCTGGTATCGTTAAGGGCCATTTAGGGGTTGACAGGGGTGTGAAGTTTGCACTGAACCTGTCTGCCAAAATGTTGGCAATATCAGTTGGTTCAGTGTATTTTTTGCCAGTCTTCACCAACTCAGAGCAGATCTGAGAGTTCCCACTTAGGTTCTTGACATAGCTAAAGAATGCTTTGTGGTTGTCTGTAGGGTCCTTGGGAAATTGTCTTTTGAAGCTAGCCTTGGATTATTTCATGAGGGATCGAAGTTTTTTGCTGATATTGATCAGGGATGTCTGTCCATCTAGGGATTTTGCTCTTATCTGTACTAGCTACTTCCTACTGTTGTAGAGCCTGTGTATGGCAGGGGTCCACCAGAGCGGTTTGCTATTCTTGGAAGAGTGAGTCCAGGTTTGACTTGGGATAGCACGATCCATGCATTCCTGCAGATGATCATAGAGTGCCTTTGTATAGGTTTCAGCATCTTGGACAGCATTGTCCATTGGCATGGGGGCTGTGAACCTTTCCACCTTGGGCATAAGCAACATGAAGTCTGATTTGGAAAAGATTTTCACTGTGGTTTCCTTGTTTGGGGTTGTGGGCGGAATGTGAATATCCAGAGTGATTAGTCTATGATCTGATCTAACCAGCGAGGGGTTGACATCGGTTGTGGAACACCGGTCGCCCATGTTTGTGATGACCCAGGTCCAATATGTTGTTCCCTCTGGTAGGGGTGTAAACCAGTTGTTCCAGGGCATTTGAGTCGAGAAATTCTAGGAAGCACTGGGCAAGAGAGTTAGTACTTGAGTAGTTCTCCCAGTTAATGTTTGGGTAGTTAAAATCACCCAGTATTAGGGTGTTTGGTAGGACCCGCATATTTCCGAGTGTCCCCAGAAATGCGGAATGTGTGTCCTGGGTCTTGGTGGGTGATCTGTAGAAAGCTACAATTTGGATTGCAGTTTGCCCATTGTCAGTTGCACTTGGATGATTTCTGATGCATCGTGCTATGCCACTAACCAGTAGGTGTGAGTATCATTGATGAATATGGATACACCCCCGCCTTTTGTGTTCCGGTCCGGGTTCTGTGGCCGAAAAGTGTGGTATGAGTTATAGCCTGTTGGTGGTGGGGTGCTCTCTGGAGCCTTAAACCGGGTGTCTGTTACTGCACAGATATCAATGTTCTGCATACTGAGGAGTGCCTCGAGTGTGTGCAATTTGAGGTTTAGACTTCTAGCATTGAGTAGCAATACCCTCAGTTTCTGGCTACTTTTGCTATGTACAGTGGTGGGTTTGTATTATGCGCCTTGCCTAAATGTCCACCTTGCCTAATATCCACCTCTCTACTATTGTTTGCAAGCAATGGCAGCTGTGCATGTGTACATGTTCTGCATATGTGTACTGACCCTTGTTACAGGGCTGTGCCAATTGGCTATGTGCACACCTACATAGAGTGGATACTGACAGTAGAGACACACTGGTTGAACATTTAGATTTGTGTAGCCTAACCTCTCATTGCCAGACTAACAGCTGCTTGGTAATATGTTGACTGTACTGGTAATGAAACGGGGTGCATATCATCTTTAACTCCAGTGTGACATCTGCAGTAGGAGTGTAAGATGTAGGAAACTGCTGCCCATGTGTAATAGCTGCTTCATAGGTGATGGTATACACTATCTGATTATATCCTGATCATGTTGAAAGTGTCAGCAGAGTCTTTTTGATATTTGACTCTGTGTGGGGAGTGGGTGTCTATGCCCAACAGAGCACATGGTTCTGCTGGTTATCTGAGTATATGGGTCTATATCAGAACAGTAAAGTTTTAAAACTTCGAATGTTCTAATATTGACCCATTTTAATTGAATGCTAAAAATAGCAAAGCTGCAGAACAACAAATTCTTTCCTAGGAAATAATTCAGTTGGCCGGTTCTGTGGCTTCACTATTTTTAGCGCTGTGGTTGAGATTTACGAGTCGGGTTCAGGTAAGTGAGCGATTGTGTGGTTGTTAGGATTAGGGCATGGGTTAGGTGAGTTAGGATTAGGGCACAGGTTAGGTGAATTAGGTTTAGTGGTGGGTTAAGTGAGTTAGGGTTAGGGTGCGGGTTAGGTGAGTGTGTGATAGTGATGGACCATAGTCTTAGGGTTTGGGTTAAGGTAAGTGGATAGATAGTAGTGTATATATATATATATATATATATATATATATATATATATATATATATATATATATATATATATAGTTTAGTGTAGGGTTAGTTGTAGGATTATAAGTGTATGTGTGTGTATTGATGTTTTTTAGGTGTGCTTGTGCTGTGTGTATGTGTTTCGGAATAGCACATTTTTTCCCAAAGAAAAAATTTGCTGTTCTGAATGTTCGATATTATGCAGTTTAGATATTTTAGGTTCGATGAAATAGCGTTCGCTATTTTCATCTTTCAATAAAGTGATATACATGCTGAGTATATACCCAGAGAAGGATACAGCTCTGTTCACACTTGCATCATCTGTTATCAACTATCAGGGTGTGATGTGGCCCTCAGAGGGGTATTGCTACTAAAGGTAGCTACCATGTTCCTGTAATAGCTAGTGTTGCCATGTCCATAACAAAAATATTTACATGTGAGCATCACTGTCTAAAACATCTTCATAAGCAGTAAGTATACTAAATACAGTAAGTGGTACTTGTAGTACTGAATGCTCATACAGGCATGTCCACTAGTCAGCTACTGGTGTTTACTAATGTCAGCTTTGTGTATGTGGCCATCCTAGGGGAATGCAATCTCAATGCCATGTACACTGTCAATCCTGCCTAACACCACACTCCACATATTATCTGGGATGCAGATACAGGGGTGATCTTAGAGGCAGTCCATACTACACCCATGACTGGACTAAACAGTCAAGAGGTATAGGTTAACACATGCATCTCATCACCACAACCAACACATACCTTTACCAGAACACAGTAAGGACACACACACATTCCACCAGATATCACACACATCCACAGAGGCCTCTAAGTATCTGGCCAAGCAAGAGGTCTCCCAAGTTGGAATAGACAGACAACAGAATACAAAGACTGTATGACATAGTTTGCATAATTGTGTCACACCTCAGAACATGTGGCCGGAAACATGGCCAACAGTACTCATTTGTGAATGCAAACCCTAGCACTATGTTACACTCCAAGCTATATGAGGGTAAACATACTGTCAACTGCCTGTCTGCCATGATTAGCCAGATACCCATACACTTTGAACACCTTTAGAACTATACACATGTCTCTGGCATATGCTATGTTGTTGTGCAGGACCTGTGATGCAGTAACCTGGACTGCATGGAAACACATGTAGGAACTGTCAGGTCTTGTAGCCCATGCAGGTATGTCCCAAGTCCTGGGTAGCATTCTGCCATTGGCCAGAATGATGCAGCAGTACAGGGACAAGGATTGTATTCCACAATCGTGAAATGTACTGGTGTAATTCAAAGAGTATCCAGCATCTCTCTGTCTGGGATAACATGGTTGACAGACCATGATGCTTTGCCAGACAGGGCCTGCACCTCTCACCCCTGAGAATTTGGATACTGGCAATGGCACATGCTTCCCCTATAGTGCCCTCATCATGCTAGGTTCAAGTGAAAGTCCACTGGTGTAACAAGGACAGCCAAGAAATAAACTGTGGGTCTTTCTAGTCAATGATACAAATTGGGTACTCAATATGGACTCACTTACAGTAATCTGAAACATGGAGAACATATCTGTAAAGTGATTGAGATATGGTTCAATGCTTTGCAGAGCACCCCTGCATGACCATGTTATAACACATACCTCACCTCTTGGCCAACATCCTTTATTGGAACACATGGCCTACAGGTGTGTCCAACTTTCTGAGGGATATGTACACCCCCATGCAAGTTGCACTTGCACAACATAAGATGCATTATGCTGAGCAACTACCTTTGTGCCAAAGTGCAATCCAAATTGCACCTTGTGACACATCACCCTCCATGCCTCAGAAATCCCTACTGTCATTGTGCTGTAATGGGGAATACCAGTTTTGAGACAGGAAACCATAATCATGGCCACTCAGCTATCCCATTATGAACCGGGAAGACTCATCATGTACCAACATATGTGCTCAATGTATGTTGGATGTCATCAACACCAATGACCTGGATGACCATAGTCACACCAATAGGGCTAACAGTATGCCACACATGGTCAGTCTTTAAAGCCAATGTTATGCTCCTTAAGAGTGAAGTGGTGACTGGCATGGCACCCATGCAGATGTACAATGCATTTGCAAATGCTGAGTCCTACACAAATGCACTTTAGGCACTCACATATGTGCAGTGATCATGCCGCTGAAACAGAAACAGGATTCAAATAAGCAAACATGAAGGCAAACAGGTGGTGCCCTGCCTTAAACTGTACCACAGAAGGTAGTAACTGTTGCAAGAGTCAACACACAGGATTGGAAGTTGATCCATGGTCAGCCTCAGTAAGATGCAGATACACCATATAATGCCACACAAAGCTACTGTGAAATGCATCATCCACATATTATGAGGCCAAACACAGAGGATTCCATAGCTGTGTCATGAAACATAATGGCAACAAGACCTGCTGTGCTTCACAGCACTATGGCATGAGAAGTACTGAACCTACGGAAATAGCACCTGTTCAACCAGATAGGGTCTTGAATAACATAAACACACTGCCCCCCCCAACAGGTACGCATTCATATATCCATGTACACTACAGAGCCCCTGTAATAACAACTATGCAGGTACAAGCTGCACTCTCTAATGCCAGACATACAGGCTGCATGGGACCTGTTCACATTCCAGGTTATATCCTACACAAATGTCAAAACAATCTGCTCCCCACATAAACATCTTGTACAATCATAGCTTCATGTCAGGCTGTGTACACACTGAATGGTGCACAGAAACAGTCATCTTTTAATGCTGTCAATATCCGTGGGACCCTGGTATGTGTAAAGCTGACTTGGTTACAAACAGTGGTATCACTGCATTGCATAACACATAATGCAACTGTGTCAGTACATGGGTACTCTGCACAGTTGTTGTAGGGCTAGGTACAGTCTACCAGTCAAAGATTACTTGCTGTTGTACCAATACATGTCATACCACATGTATGGATGTGTGTTGGTGGTCTAAGGACACGGTGGTGTCTAAGGATTACATCCTAGAATGCAGCTTTGACACTGTGACCTGCACCTGGCTCATCTGTGATGCCTTATGATTGAGTACTGGTCTGTTCATGTGAGTAGCCATTATGAATGTGGAGACACCACCACCTGGAGTGGTCCATACTAGTGTTATGGCCCACATGTCTGTTTCTGAGTTATATGGTGGTAGTGCTATTGTGCACTACAGAGCCTTCAGCCAGGTGTTCCTCACTGCACAGATGTCAGTATTCACCATTGTAGGTTCAACAGTGAGCAGCTGTGATTACGACAGCAACACATCTAACACTGGTTAGCATAAGCAAACAATGAAATTGTCTTCTAGGTGTCAGGGTGTTATCCTGTGTTTAGGTCAATTGCCTTGGAATAGCACTATATGGGCAAATGTGAACGAGGTATTATCACCACTCCCTTGAATCATGGATGCATGTGATCTGTGACAAAGTCTTGTCTTCTGTCAGGCATGTCATCCCAGACTGACAGACACTGGACAACCTCATACTAACAGCAGGACATTGGCTCATTGTGTTGGTCAAGCAGTTGGCATTCCTAGCATGAAACCACTGTGAGTGGTAGTATTGTGCTTTTTTATAGACTGATACATCTAAGGTGACGGACAGCAGCAGATGTTGTGTAGATGACCAGTGTCAGATATATGTAGTGCAGCATTCCTGCTAACAATGACAACTACTAACACCAGAGTCCATTACGACATGTTCTGTAGGTCTAACTATATGAGCATGGCCACTGTGCCCTTCCATGTTTAGAATCAGAGTGCATCCCAAACAGCCCTGTGCTACTGTGTATGAGCATGCCCAGTATAACCTTGTTTATTTGGACTCATAGTGCATTCCAAACAGCCCTGTGCTACTAAGTGTGTGAGCATGCCCACTGACACCTTGTGTAAGTTATGTGCTTCTATGTGTATGAGCATGGCCATTGTAGCCCTGTATAGTGATAGTAGTCGTCCTTTCCACAGAAGGGCATACTCCTGTTCAGGATGGACTCCTACATTAAACACGCAGGTTCACAGCCATGTACATCTTAACAGTCAGCATCCCTGTTGATGTCTGCAATCCTAGCAGGTCATGATGATTGTCTTGGAATGTGTAATCTCTGTGGTGCAACGTGTAACTGTGTAGTACTGTAATAGTGATCTGTAGATAGGCAGGTGTTCTGATCCCATCACTGGCATGAGTCTGTCCGTCTGCCAGTGGACAGAACAATGCTTTTTAGAGTACTCACACTCCATACAATTCCTATACTCAACTTTGGCAAGGCTGATGATGTCACCCACCTGGAAATACACCTCTATGATTGCTGTGACCCAGTAATCTCAGTGGCACGTTCTGTAACTGTGTAATGCTGTAGTATGATAAAGCTAGTTAGGTCAGTGTTCTAATCCCAGACATGCCAAGTGTGTGTGTCCACCTACCTGTGGACAAAGCAATGCTTTTTAGAGTACTCACACTCCATACAATTCCTATACTCAACTTTGGCAAGGCTGATGATGTCACCCACCTAGGAATACACCTCTGGGATTGCTCTGATCCAGTAAACTCGGTAGCGCATTCTGGAACTGCATAATGCTGTAGTGTGAAAAAGTAGTTAGGTCAGTGTTCTTATCCCAGACATTGTGTGTGTGTGTGTGTGTGTGTGTGTGTGTGTGTGTGTGTGTGTGTGTGTGTGTCCATCTACCAGTGGACAGAACAATGCTTTTTAGAGTACTCATACTCCATACAATTCCTATACTCAACTTTGGCAAGGCTGATGATGTCACCCACCTAGGAATACACCTCTGGGATTGCTGTGACTCAGTAATCTCAGTAGCACGTTCTGTAACTGTGTAATGCTGTAGTGTGTTAAAGTAGTCAGGTAGGTGTTCTAGTGCAAAGCATAGCAGGTGTGTGTTTGTCAGTCATACCCTATGTGTTAGAAGCTGTGCGTGTCTAGCCACTGGATGTGTTGAGGAGCGTGTTTTGTAGTTTCCCTATATAGTGGCCATATATGTCACAATCAGCCAAGAGACTGAGTTGGCAAGACATACCCATACATTTGGCAGTAGGCCTGGTGAGTAAAGTCAGCAACCCTAATATTACCCAGAATACAGTCTGAGCCCATGTGTCAGACAGAAACACACTTGCCCTGGGATTAACACCAGCACATAATACAGGAGCTGCTGGTGTTTAGCTTTTCATTCTTTTCTAATGCTTTGGTGTCACGAGGTTTGTTCTTGGGATATATAATATATATATATATATATATATATATATATATATATATATAGACATTAACACACTTGCATCTACGTAATGGAATACATGTCCTATATTGTTGAATGACTGTACTGGATGATATGTTCATGATAACAACCAATGTCTGTATACCTGCCATGGCTTAGTGGTAAAGCACATCAGCTGTAGTGTGCAGGGTCCTGCTTTCAAGCTTTGCAGAGGTGGTTATCTTGTTGCTGAGAAGAACAAGGGCCGTTGGATACGGAGTGAGTAAGGCACTTTTAAGCTGTTGTGAGTGGGTGTGTGTGGATTTGTGCGATGGTAAGCAGTGGTTAGTTTAGGGGAGGCTCAGTATGGGACATGTAACTATGCATTAGCAGGCGATCCTATGCCAATGAGGTGAAGGATAGTGAACCCCAGTTTTCCCCAGGGTGTGAGGCAGGTCCCAAAAGTGTAAGAGTATAAATAGCCGAGTGCAAGACTTGGATATAGATGACATCATGGGGGGGGGTGTCAGGCATACTGTAAGTGGATTGGAGCTCTGTGGCTCGGGATTGCTCCCAGATTAGCACGACTAAGCTATGGGTATGTCTACATCTGCCTAGGGCAATCGGAAGGGGTAACAGCAGTAGGAAAGTAATCAAGGAGAACTAGCTGAGCTGACAGGTGAAATGTATCAGGATCAGCCAGTTACAGAGGCAGCAGACCAGCCCAGCCCAGAACACTACTATAAACTAAGCAAACACCTTCCCCTCAGGTTTTTCCACACTCTACACCACCGGTGTATACAAGCGGGGAAATTTTATCAAACAAACCTACAAAATGAGAAGGGCTGCAGCAGGCAACATAGAACAACATGTGCAAAAGGCTGAGGGTGATGAGGATGTGAATGCTGCCGAACAACCCACAGTGAGGAGACAGAGAAGAGTGTACAGACTCAGGGTATCCTACCAGGGGTTACATGAGCTGGAGATAGTGGAGCACTATAGGGTGGACAGAGACCTCCTACAGCAAATTGTTGAGCTGTGCTGGCCACACCTGACACATCAAACTGGCCGAGGGGAAACCATCCCAGTGGATACCAAGGTATGTGTAGGCCTAGGTATATTAGCCACAGGTACCTCCCAAAGCACAACTGGGGATATCATGGGGATCTCACAGGCATCAGTATCCAGAGTATTCCACCAGTTCCTGGATGCCATGTCAGCACATGCCAGTGAGCACGTATATTTCCTCAACACACGTGAGGTGTTGATCACCAATATGCATCTCTTCCACCAAATAGCAGACTACCCTGGGGTAGTGGGTGCTATAGACTGCACGCACGTATGCATCAAAGCACCACCCGGTGAGCAGGATAGTGCCTACATCAACCGCAGGGGCATTCCCTCCATCAACTGCCAGGTTGTATGTGATGCCCAGGGCATTATAATGAATGTGTGTGCTGGCTGCCCTGGAAGCTATGACGATTCTAAAATATGGCATCTGACGCAGCTGTACCACAGATTATCCAATATGGACATCCCCTATGGTCACTTAGTGGGGGATGCTGGGTACCCACTGGAGCCATGGCTGATGACACCCATCAGAAATTCACACACGCCTGAACAACAACGCCATAATGAGGCACACGCACAGGCCAGACATATAATAGAGTATGTGTTTGGGATGCTCAGGACATGGTTCCGGTGTCTGAACACATCCGGTGGAGCCTTGCATTATTCACCAGCTACATGCACCCAAATTATTATGGTATGTGCTATGTTGCACAATATGATCCTGCGGAAACAGCTGCAGCAGGAACAGCATGGGGCAGGGCCACACAGCCCCCCACCATTGCCAAGGCCTGTACAGCCACAGAGTGACTCAGAGGGGGAACAACCTGAGCCTGATCCAGTAGGCAGAAGGAGGCATGCCCATTGTGATCTGGCCTTGGCAAAGAGGCAACGCATAGCATATGCACTGACACAGTAGGGACCCAGGGAATGACACCCTCTCAGACTCGCACAGACAGTAAAAGGGATGCCAAACATGACACTACCTGTGCTCAACCATGTATAGGGAGTGTACTATGTACATCCGACATAGGCAGCCCTCCAGCACCATCCTCATGTCTGGCACACCTTCAATGTAGATCAGTCAACCTACTAAGTGCCAAATGGAGTAGAATGTGTTTTTACCTGTAGCTATGGTATGGATGTGAGCATGCAAGGGAATTGGGAGGCCGAATGTTAGGCAGCAGACAGTAGACACCCATAGTGGCACCATGACATCTGTAGCACATGCTGGAGTCACCATAGTAGACAGTACTGCACAGGGTGACAAAACCCAGTATAGGTAATGGGCTGAGCAACATGTGTGTCCATAAGACCCACACAAGTCTCACCCAGCAGGACAGGTGTAGACAGACACAAACTAATGCTGTACTATGGCCTCTGACTGTGCCCTATGGGTAAACCCTCCCCCAGACCCACACAGACAGACTACAGCAGGGCAGCCAGTTGGATGTAAGTTGTGAAAGCTAGGAAGTCAGACACTAATATGTTGGTAATTAAAGTTAAGATCTGTAGTACACTCAGTAGGTAAGACTACACACTGAAATGGAGTACCTGTCATACCAATACAGTCCTAGCAAATGTGTACAGGTGTCAGGTGTGCACCCCCATCCAAATTATACTTATAGCAACAGTCAGGTATGCCCCCCCCCCGCTCCTGTGTAGGAATGTAGATACAGTCAGGTGCCCCCCCCCCGCTTTGCAGACATGTGGCAACAGTCAATGCCAAATTATCAATGGATACCCTGCAGACTCAGCATGCTACCTGTCAGTGTACAACACAAAGATCGGCACCGCAATACAAACTACCTGGACTTGTTCCACACATGCATTACAGATGGCCATATTTGGCATGCTCACATACATGAAGGTATGAAGGCAATTTCAGTCAGCAACATACTGAAAGGTCATACTGGGCATGCTCACACACTTAAACACATGAAGGCCATGTCTGCAAACATCATTGGTCTAGATATATCTGACAGTCACAGTTCTTAGTGCAGACACATGTCAGTATGCATCACCCCTGCCTTGCACACAGAGTGTATAGGAATACAGGCATATATGTAAGGACAACACACTATAATAAGCCAAAGGTAGACAGACATAGATGTGCAGAAGAGGGTGACCGTGACAATGAGCCATTCGGGCCTGTCCCACCCAGCACGCAGCCAAAGGGCCCCAAACCCATGAGGTGCAGATGTCATTCACTGCAGATACTAGCCACCAGCATCTGTCAGCGCGACAGACTATGTGGTGCACGTGCCAGCTGTGCAACATGACTGTACAAGGAAGTAGTCATCTAGTAGCCGACATGTTCATGCCTCTGTGCAGTGCTTAAACACACACCCTGCACTTGCGCTCTTTTCCTGTGCAAGTGGATGGTGCGGCAGCGTGCCTTCATTAATATGCATATGGTGCTCCTGCACCATCTATACCCCGCATGCTCGGTGCAAGGCTAACACCATCCTTGCTCCAAGCTTCATGAATCCAGGGGATAGATTCTTAAACTATGCATTTTTTGGGGGAAGAATCTAATAACATTGTGGGGTATTCTTCAACTCTATATTCTAAAATTTGCATGACTAGATAAAAGTCATCTAAGACTGTAATAGCCTTTGTCCTTAAAACAATAATATCCAGTTTGTAAAGATCAGAAAGATCACAGAAGTTATATGAAACCCCTGGAAACACATTTACAGAAAAAGATCATGCTAATGATAAAAATGCAGTTAACACTAATGGGAGCTTTAAAATATTTGACTACAGTGCAGAATTTAAAACATTTAAAACTAGTGATCTTTTGTTCTCCTTCTTCTTCTGCTATACTAAATTCATTTTTATTTTAAGTAACAGTATAATCACTATTTTATTCTATCAGAGTCAGTTATTGTAGTGTTTATTTTTCATTCATTCATTTTCCTGTACCAGCTTCATGTTATTCAGAGTTGCAAGGAAACCAATGACAGTCCCAGAAAGCATGCAAATATCAGTTTTGTTCTGGTTTCTTTTTTTTTTCTTTATTAAAAAAAATGTTGTGATCTTTAGCAATCAAGCACATGCCTGTACGATCAGTTAATTAATTTATTCATGAGGATTTATTGCCACCAATAGAAAAAAATGACTAAAATGATATAGAACTTGCTTCTAACGTTTTCTGTGATAGCTGATTATTCCATGGCTCTAATCACAATATAATAAGAAAATATATTTTAAAGTAAAAAATAAGCAAAAAAGGGAAAGGCAAATGCACCATTTTTTTCAGTCCTGCTGCAAATATCTAAATACAAATAAGTTGTGTCTTTGATGAATACTAATAAGTCTAATATCACTGCAGGCATTTTCAGATGCCTATAATGCTTTTATTAAGATACACCACATATCCTATTAAAATCATTAAATAATGCTTGTTAAGGTTATGGATACATAACTTTGGTGTTAAATAGTACTGTTTTAAAAATAAATGTTCTGTTCTCAGTGATAGAAGCGAATATAGTATACAAGGCTCTGTAAAGCTGTATTTAACTTAAGCATTCTTATTTCTTGGATTTCTGAAAATTTACAAGACTATTGCATGGATGTAGAAATGAGATGACATTTTCATGAAACACAGCAGAACATCAAGTCCTCATCATAGCAACTTGTTTTTTTTTTCAGACTCATGATGACTGTCCTACAGCATGACATAATACAGATATAAGGAAATTAAACTAAATTATGAAACTAAAATAGACTGCTGCAAAGCATTTTGAAATTACTTTTTGTAACTTCTATAAATTATATTCCCTGTTACAACATGACTGAAACACCATGATAAAGAAAGTCATCACATTTTTTTCTTTACTGTATTTGGTTTATAATGTATGTAAACTCAAAGAGAGAGTATAGTATGTCTCATATAACTCCAATATTGCAATGTTCCCCTCTAAGCACATAGTAGTCAGAGTTCCTTTGAAGATAAATACATAGGTGTCCATGTGTAATTATGTACTATTATTGACAGTGTATACTTGCTGAAGAGACTCTTACCACCTTCAGAAATGCCACATTTCATTAACTGATAGGCTAAAATAAATGACTTGGCTGTTGTGAATAAAATGTTAAATCAATTTGGATGCCAGCAAAATTCACCCATGCTGCCAATAAGATTATTTTCACAACAATCTGAGTTCTGGCTCTCTGTTTGAACTTGTGACAGATGTTCAAACAGCAAGTATGTTTAGATAGTCAGTGAAAGGCAGAGAGTGTGCCAGGTGTGATTGAGCAGCAGAGGTGATAGAATCTTCAGCCATGACTGATAGACCACATGGAAAATATGGGGCACGCATAGCACCTGATGTCTGCTACAGTATGAGGACTTACATTAATTACCTGTAAACAGGGCAGACATACCACCTGACTTCTGCTACAGTATAAGGAATTACATAAATTACCTGTAAACGGGGTACACATAGAACCTGACATCTGCTACAGAATAAGGAATTACATTAATTATCTGTAAACAAGACACACATAGCACCTGACTTATGCTACAGTATGAAGAATTACATGAATTATCTGTAAGCGGGGCACACGTAGCATTTGAAATCTGCTACAGTATGAGGAATTACATTAATTACCTGTAAATGGGGCACACATAGCATCTGGTGTCTGATACAGTATGAGGAATTACATGAATTACCTGTAAATGGGACACACATAGCACCTGACCTGCTAACTCTAAGAGGGATTACATTAATTACCTGTAAATATGGCACACATAGTACCTGATGTCTGCTACAATATGAGGAATTGCAGTAGATACCTTTAAACAGGGCACACGTGCCACCTGACATCTGCTACAGTATGAGGAATTACATGAATTACCTGTACATGGAGCACACATAGCACCTGCTGTCTGCTACAGTATGAAGAATTACATTAATTATCTGAAAACAGGGCACATATACCACCTGACATCTGCTACAGTATGAGGAATTGCATTAATTATCTGTAAATGGGGCACACATAGCACTTGATATCTGCTACAGTATGAGGAATTACATGAGTTACCTGTAAATGGGGCACACATAGCACCTGACATCTGCTACAGTATGAGGAATTACATAAATTACCTATAAACAGGGCACACATAGCACCTATCTGCTACAGTATTATGAATTGCATAAATTACCTGTAAACAGGGCACACATAGTACCTGCTGTCTGCCACAGTATGAAGAAGTACATTCATTATCCGTAAACAGGGCACACATAGCACCTGATGTGTTACAGTATGAGAAATTTCATGAATTACCTGTAAATGGGGCACACATAGCACCTGCTACAGAATGAGGAATTACATGAATTACCTGTAAATGGGGCACACACAGTACTTGCTACAGTATGAGGAATTACATTAATAAGCCATACTGCTTATGAAATATAAAAAATTTAAAAGTGTATGAGGACTTGGACAGTATATAAGAAATGCAGACAAAGTACGCTGTTGGAGGAATCAACAAGTGTGTGTGTGTGTGTGTGTGTGTGTGTGTGTGTCTGTGTATCTTTTTATCTATATAATTATATATATCTTTCTATGTCTATCTATCTATCTATCTATATATATCTATCTATCTATCTATCTATCTATCTATCTATCTATCTATCTATCACTCTATCTATCTGTTTATCTATATATAAATCTTAGCTCTGTATCAATTGAACAAAGATTCCATTGAGAAGCATACCATCGTGAAGCAAAACATCCATTCCAACCACCGAAAACTCTTTAGAAATAGGAGGAAAAAAATCCGAATTTTTGAAGGGAGGCAAACTCTCAACCTACATTTTCCATGTGGGTATGCTGAAGCCCCCAACCCCCTCAACTTTCAATAATTCCAACACTGAGGTTACACAACAATGAAAAGAAGAATAAATCTCCTTTCGCAACTGTCTGTTAATGTCAGACAAAATGCAAACTGTCCCATAATTTAGTAGTGCAAGTAAATGAAAAAAAAGAACATCAACTTACATTTCTAAATTTAACAATCAGCACTCACATTACCTGAATCAGATATCAAGGAAGCCTTATTTGGTAAATTGTGTCTCTGCAATTCACAAGTGATTATTCTTAACTAAAAAAAAAAAAAAAAAAAAAAAAAAAAAACTAAAGGAGCTCACAGCATATGTATAGGTCAGAAAGGGGTTGGCATAGTTTTCTGGAACTTGATAACTATGTATTGACTATTCAGACTATTCAAACCTAAATCAAATTGTCAGTAGTAATAAACAAAATAAATCTTTGATTTTGGGATAGTTGTACGTAATATGAACATGAGCACTCACAGTCCTGGTTTCTTTTATTCTGCCTGAGCATTTAATGGGCAGTACCTGAACATGGTGTGTTGTGATCAGTATACCACCCCGGTAATCAAATGTAAAATAAAATAAATATGTCCATTGTCTGTGCATAATTGTTATGACTTCTGCTGTATGTGATACTGAAGAAACATTTTGTTCTTCGCTAGTAATGATGTAGCATTATCCTAGCCATATCTCATTCTAACAACCAAATCGACATTTTACTTCTGTTGTTTACTGTGGCTCCATATTATGTAACCCCGATATTGCTGCGCGTGATATTTTTTTATCTAGTCATGTCTTACAAAATGACAGCTGTAGATATAATCGGAGCACTGTATTCATTTCATACCTTATGACTGCTGAATGGAAACTCTGGGATCATATAGTCGGCCTTTTTAGCTATCATTCTAGACAACAGGGATACAAGTTAACACTATTATTAATGACTGAGAGACTGGAAGGGAACATTGTTGATGTGCCTAACAGCAATACATTGCATTCTTCAGATCATAGCAGATTAAATAATTTTGTACAATACAACAGCATGACAAAATAATTAAAAATATGAAATCTGTTGCTATGAAGAATATTTAACATAAGCATTGCTGTTATCAAATTGCTCCTATTACTGCTACTATTTTAACAGAATAAATATACCGATGCTCTGAAACTAGCAATATAGCACTGCTCATAGCGTTATCTGCTTTTTGTTTTAGTAAAGGTCTCTAATCTTAAATGAGAACATATCCAAACGTAATCACAAATTACACAGCTATAATGGCAGATTTCTCTGTTACCAAGGCTTTATCTGGCTTTAAATAATCAACACAATATCCATGTTTTTTTCTTAAGCTGCAAACTTCATATAAGTGTAGTCATTGCCAACCTGGAGGTTGAGTAACAGAATGGGACATGATGAAAGCTTTAGCAGGTGACAACAGTGGTTTATTTCTTTGGATTTAATTGCATACCTGTATGTTTTGTTTTGGTAATTTACTGGCTTAGATTCAGATGAGTGTAATGCACTTTGTAATCCTGTTTGTAGTAGGATTGCTTGGTGCATTATACATAACTAATAAGAGACTGCTGTAACCTAAGAGTCAGAAGGTCCCAGTCTGTAGTGCTACACTGGTCTTGCTCATAAGGACACTTGCAAATATGGCAGTCTAGGGGGGCAATTAATGTTAATAAGCTATATGTGCTTCCCTGAATCAGAATAGCACAATAGAGAGATTCAAAGAAGAATAACTCTATCACAGTATTTGGGGAGTGAAGTGAAAAAAAATCTATGCTTTCGTTAAACATTGTACATCCATTCAGTACCATGGAAAGAGATGAACAGTTAGTTTAATGAGAGGTAAATAGATGAAACTGTGTGTGTGTGTGTGTCTTTCTGTTTGTACTTCCTTCACCATTTAGTTTACTAAGTTATCCCATACACATCATTACTGGTTTATATACATCACATCACTGTATTAAAAATTAGCTGAAAATAATTCTTGTTATATTAAAGAGAAAACAAACAGTAACCAGTCACATGTGATGTGCCCTACACAAAACTGTAGAATCTCAGCAAAAATCTATTAAGCAGATTTAGTTCAGTTTTATATTGCTGGGGAACGGTATCTGTTACTAACAAGCTGAGCAGCATCCTGCCCTCACCAAGAACGATACCTCAGTATAAAGAAAAAATGATCAATTTCAACAATTGACTAAGCTGCTGATGTCATTCAAAGGGGATCCAGTGTCTGTCAGCCTGGGACAACATGATCGACAAGCCGCGTTGCTTCGCAAGAGATGGCTTGCACCTGTCACCAATAGGCTTTCAAATACTGGCCAAGGCTCTTGCTGCCCCCATAGTGCCTTCTTTAGGAAAGGCTCAAAAGTCAAACCCACCTCTGTAAACAGCACAATTAACAAAAAACTGAGAGTTGTGCTACTCAATGCCATGAGTTTAAATCTCAAAATGCATGCACATGAATCACTCCTCAGTATGGAGAACGTCAACATCTGTGCAATAACTGAAACCTGATTCAAGGGTCCAGAGAGCACCCCAGCACTACTGGGCTACAACTCATACCACACGTTTCGGCCACAGAACACGGACCAAGGAGGGGGTATATCCATATTCATCAAGGATACCTACACCTCCAGGTTAGTGGTGCGGCATGATACCTCTGAGATCATCCATGTGCAAATAACATTGGGCAAATCTGCAATGCAAATTGTAGCCTGCTACAGATCATCCTGCATGACCCAGGACCACCACTCCACCTTTCTGGAGACAGTGGAAAACATGAAGGTCCTACCAAACACCCTGATATTGGGAGATTTCAATTACCCTACCATTCACTGGGAAAACTACTCGAGTACAAATTCCCAGGCCCAGTGCTTCCTGGAATTCATCAACTCAAATGCCCTGGATCAGCTGGTAAACTCCCCTGCCAGAGGTAAAAACATATTGGACTTGGTCATCACCAACATGGGTGACAGGTGTTCCAAACCGGAGGTCAACCCGTCACTGGTTAGATCAGACCATAAACTAATCACTCTGGATGTCCACACTCCACCACCACCCCCAACTAAGGAAACCACAGTAAAAACTTTTCTAAAGCAAACTTCACCTTACTTAAGACAGAGGTTGTAAGTTTCACAGCCCCCACGCTAAAGGATAACGCTGCCCAAGATGCAGAAACCTTTATAAATGCACTCTATGAGCACCTACAAGGATGCATGGGTCATGCCATCCCTAGCAAAACCAAGACTTACTCCTCTAAGAGAAGGAAACCAGTTTGGTGGACCCCTGCAATAAACAGGCTATACAACAGAAGGAGGAAACTAGTTCAGAAAAAAAGCAAATCCCAAGAAGGAAATACATCCCTGATCAGTATCCGTAAGAAACTGAGGTCCCTCATGAAATCTTCCAAGGCTAACTTCGAAAGACAAATAGCCAAGGATTCAAAAGATAACCACAAAGCCTTCTTTAGCTATGTTAAGAATCTAAGTGGCAACTCGCAGATGTGCTCTGAACTAGTGCAAAATAGCACAAAATATATTGAACCTACTGATATTGCCAACATCCTGGCAGATAGATTCAGTGCAAACTTCACCCCCCTCTCATCTCCAAAAGGGCCCACAACAATACCGGAAAAGTGTAGTGTCCCAAAAATCACAGATGCACAGGTGAAAACAGCCCATTCAAAAACCAAAAACACAGCATCAATGGGACCAGATGGTGTCCCAGGCAGCGTCTTGCATGAACTACAGAAGAAACTAACCCCCCACCTAAATATACTGTTCAGCCTCAGCCTCTCCACAGGCTTTGTGCCCATAGAATGGTGCACAGCAACGGTTATTCCTCTCCACAAAGGAGGGGCCACAACTGACCCTGGTAACTATCGCCTCTTATGCCTGACTAGCCTGGTCTGCAAGGCTATGGAGTGCATCATCATTGAACTAATTAACAAAGACATTGTGAACCTCCAAACACTTGACCTGACCCAGTTCGGCTTTGTTAAGGACAGATCATGCCTACTAAACCTGGTTGACTTCTTCAAGACAGTCACCAAGGCCATAGACATGGGAAAGGTGGTTCACACAGCCTACCTTGACCTCACCAAGGCTTTTGACACCATTCTCCACTTGGGTATTACAGAAAAACTCACCAGCCTGAACATAAACCCCTACGTCACGAGATGAGTTGCCAACTGGCTTACAGATAGAACTCACACGGTATGAATAGCGGGCTCCAGGTCCTACTATAAGCCAGTCACAAGTGGTGTCCCGCAAGGCTTGGTCCTGGGACCACTACTGCTCGGCATATACTTCTCGGAAGTACAGGCAAACACAGGAAGACTATGGCGAACCAAGTTCGCCGATGACTGCAAACTGGGAGTCATAATTGACTCTCTGGCTGACATGGACATCCTCCGAAAGGGCCTTACTGAGACAGACACCTGGTGTCAAAGTTATGGCCTCAAGCTAAATGCCAAAAAATTCATAGTCATCCCATTTGGGAAAAACAAAACACCCATGAATTACCACATAGGTGGCAGCCCCCTTAATACAGAAGAGGTAATAAGAGATTTGGGGACCCAAGTAGATAGTAATCTCTCCTTTGACAATCATATTGCCAAAGTAGTTAGGAAATCCTTCTGTGTGGCCCATCTAATTACTAAAGGGTTAGCATCTGGAAATAACGAGGTTATAGTCCCTCTCTACTCATCACTCATTAGACCCATCATAGAGTACAATGCCCCATTTGGGATGTACCTCACAAGACACTTCCAACAGCTGGAAAGACCACAAAAGTACCTCACCAAGAGGATTATTGGTCTCAAACATATGTCCTATGCAGCACAACTGAAAAAAACTCTAGCTGTACTCAGTGGCATATCACTTACTCAGAGGTGATCTCTGCCTGACTTACAAAGCCATGTCCAACTCAGACTCAATGGACATGCTCCACCTAAAGAAATCCAAGTCACTGTGAGCCACGCGCTCTAGTGAGCTAAACCTCACCACAACAATAAATAGAACATGCTGGAGGGATAGATTCCTGTCACAGAGACTCCCCATGCTTTGGAACAAAATTCCAAATTACATCAGGCAGAGTCCCTCACTAACACTCTTCAAAAGATATCTTGATGAGTGGATGGGTAACAGAAAATACACCCCTGGGATCACTTTATTGGCTCTGCTTGCCAGAGGATCAGTTAATTAATCAATGGGGTGGTGAAAGCCGGCACACTCTGGCTAGGCTTATAATTGCCCTCAGGCAGATAGCCTAATACCTACCTATGACCTATGAACCTATAAGCTGTTTGGCCTCCTCTAGCAGGAATAATTTCCACTTTCTTCTCCAGTGTCTTTCTTGAGGACACTTATTTTTCTCCCAGAGCCACTGCTGTGGTTTCACATTCCCTTTCCACACAAAGAGCCAGTCATGTTGTTTGCAACAGCAGAGAAACTAACATTGTTACCCCATTTAACATTAAGACACTCAAAAGGAATCACAGTACTAAATATTATACAACAGAAATACCTTGGTGCAACTCTAGACCTACATCTAAACTGTAATATAGACACAGACAACATAAAATGCAATGAATCAGCTGAAACTGTGTTACATCCTCTCACACCTTCTCTGCCCAGTTGCGCATATGACAATAGTGATCCCCAAAATAGAAAATGTCATTCCTTTATCACTCTCCACTTTGCTCAAAATATAAAAAAAAATCAAGTTGGCTGTAAAATAAAATACTTGGGTTTGCACTACTTGCACCTAGAAGTTGTCACCATTACAACCTGTATGAAAAGGCCCGCTGGCTTCTTCTTACCAACACAGCCACTTTCTTATCAATTGCTGTTATCTTCAAAATAAGTAGACAAGTCTACTCTCTCTACCCCCCTTAAAACAGTACTTCAAGTAAGGGAGCCAAACTACTGCTTTAGAAGCAACCAAGTAAACACAAATGTACTTACTTGACCTGGATTCAGACTTGCTACTGGAGAAAAGGCCTTTCGAAGAATTGCACCAGACATGTGGGCTTCCTTACCCTAAGATGAAAGAAATTATGAAAACCTAGCATCCTTCAAAAAATAAGATAAGCAATCCTTACGTAAAGAATCTAGCTGCAACTATTTTTATTTATGTGACACTGGTTAATGACAATATAACACTGGTTACCTAACTTATTGCAAACCATTACATTTTGCAAATATAATTTCCAACCATATGTTGATATACAGCAGCTGTCTTGCTGGAATTTCCTTATGTAAATAGGTATGAAAACAACCTGCTAGAAAACAACCTACTAGCTACCTGCCAACATGGATTCAGACCATTTCACAGCACCTCTTCTGCTCTTCTTTCCTTCACCAATGCCATTAATAAAAATCATAATATCAATACTCTATCCTCAGCCCTCTTCATTGATCTATCAAAAGCCTTCAACATGGTCAACCACCAGCTACTCATAAACATACTTAGAAACTTCACACTGGGTCCACTTGCTATACAATGGTTCCAATCCTATCTAAATAACAGGCAACAGACTGTACTATGGGAGAATAACTTGTCTTCCCACCTACTAATTGCCCTTGGTGCCCCTCAAGGCTCCATATTGGGTCCTCTCCTCTTTTCTATTTTTACTAACGACCTAAACTCTGTATTACCTCAAGCCACCTGTATCCAATATGCGGATGACTCCACACTAATATGCTCAGCCTATTCACTATCACAACTTAATTCCCTAACTGAAGACATGTTTAACACAGTAGAGAATTGGCTTCTTCAATGATGTCTCATCCTGAACCCAAAAAAAACCCCAAAAATGCTACTATTTACTCCCACCCGCAGAGCCCCCTCACTGCATTTCACAGTCACATCTAGCAATGGTACAATCATATCTCCGGACTCTACTACAAAACTACTTGGAGTACTAATTGACAACAACCTCACCTTCGAGCCACATATTAACAACACTATAAAAACAGTAAACAAGAAACTAGGTTCCCTCTATAGGATCAAACCCTTTCTTACCCCACTAGCCAGGACCAACATTGCCCGGACCCACCTTATCTCAACCCGACTATATGCATCTCCTATCTATACCAAACTATGCAAAAGCAATCTGAACAAGCTGGCTAGCTCCTACAATAATATTTCCAGATTTGCAATTGGGGTCTACCTATAGAACCCATCATTGTAAGAATCTTAATCAACTAGGGTGGTTAGAATTGCCAAATCTTATTCTATCAAATCAGCTAACTATTGCCCATAAGATACTGTTTCATCCTACAACTACTCCAATACTAACTAATCTAATCACCCCCTATAATAACCTTAAGACCCTGTGCTCATCAAATAAATTAATGGTAAATATAAGTAAAACCAACAATCTGGCTGGAGACACTCTATTCTCTAACACAGTGGGTAAAACCTGGAACTCCCTCCCTACTGATCTAACCTCCCTACCTTCAACAACCCTATTTAAATCCAAACTCAAACTATACCTTAAATCGCACTGGCTATGCCCCTGTGCAAACCCAGACTAACTACCTCCACTGTCTCCAAACACTAATCTTCTCACTCACACAAACGAACTATTTTTTTTTACTAACATTATTGTTTGTATAACCTTTTTAAAGTGCAAATAGTGCTCGATTTCACTTACCTTATATTTTGTTGTATGTATATCCATACGTGTTATGTAGCTTAGAAGATTTTTTCCTTACTCTTAAGCTAAAATGTAATATACTAGTAAAATTTGTTAAATCTTAGTAATGTACTTATGTTATTGTGATTCTATTCTGAAGTGTGGAGCTTTTCTCCCTGGGCCTCCACTGAAAATGGACATATATCCGGTTGGACTAGCCCAGTCAACAAATGTAAAATAAAAATAAATAAAATAAAAAATAATGACTTGTTACAAATGAACTTCCTTATGTAAACACTTTAACATTATGTATGTATACTTAAATGCTTTATATTATTTCTTTTATATTGCGATATCTTCTTATTATATTCATTAATGAGATATTTTTTTCTGAATGCTTGTATCCAGGTTGTGACTGAAAAATGTCAGTAGATCAACTTACTGACCAGATTATCAAATGGTAAATAAGTACAAATAGTGGGCTTGTGAGTGTATTCTGGGTGATAGATGCAGCTGTGACCACCCGTCTTCATAAAAAAAAAAAAATGTAGATTATTATATACAAATGCAAACAAAACAAGTGCTTTCAAACAAAACAACACCTTGTGGTTTAATTTAAACTACAGTAAACACCCTTACTTTAGTCTTATACTGTTGGAGAACAGTCTCTGTTGGTATGTCACTGCTTCTCTTCCTCTGGCAGAAATACTTTCCACCTCCTTCTCCAGTGCCTTTCTTTACCATAATTGCTTCTCTCTCCCAGAGCCACTGATGTGAATACTCGGTCATTCCTCACCTCTCTCTTTTATACTGCCAATAACAACTTAAAAAAAAAAGAACTTGCCCTTGCTAATATAGTGATATAACTCTGTGCTTAAAAAAAAAAAAAAACAGGTGCAATTAACAAAACATATACTACAGTTAATGAAATGTCACTCTGCTTACAATGTATTCTTGATGTCACTGTTACAAATACTATTTGTACCACTATTAACACATATAGATATATTTTCTCTTCTGTTTATACATATTGACATATTTTGCACCATTGTGTACATACATGTGGGTCAGTTATTCTATTCTGTTTGGGGAAAAACATTATCCCTGGGATTCATAATGCTCAGCGCAAGGACGGTTTTAGCCTTGCATTGAGCGTCCTCCTTACAGATGGTGCAGCAGCACCATATGAATATTTATGAGGGCATGCTGACGCACCCTCAACGTGCACAGGAAATGTATGCGAGTGCAGGGGGTGTGTTTAAGTGCTCTATGGAGGCTTATACATGCCCCCACAGTTGCACAACCTACAATGCTTACTATTAGAGCCCAATTCTAATAGTAAGCAATTAATTCAGTGTCCGTGGATACTGAAATGTATGCTAAGCATACAAGAGTGTCCATGAACACTGAAATAAAATCAAAGTAGTAAACACACAAGCAAGTAATGGAATGTTGAGCCCCTGTCCCTAGAACTATCACAATTAGATTCCCTGTGTCCCTATTTTACATTTGTATTGCTTCATTATTGAAAGTGTAAGCGAAGCGCAGCATGTTTGCACGTCGCTGCCCTCTGATTAGCATGGCTTGCACATCAAAATCATCCAAATAGAAAAAAACATGTGGAATCCACGTTACCATCAATAGTGTAGTGGTTAGAGCATCTGCCTAACAAACAGACATTCACAGTTCAAGTCACACTATAGCACATATCATTTTCCATGTGGAATGTGTACATGAACATATTTATACATCTTTTTGCTGTATAACCTACATAGCATGTAAATGTGAACTGGAGTACTGCATGAAATGTTTAACTAATGTCATTTAATCAAAGTGGTGGTGTCATAATGAATAAGGCACTAGTAAGCAGGTGTAAGCACAAATAAGCAGTAGTAAACATATATAAGTACCAGTAAGCAAGTCTAAGTGCATTTTCATGGCTTTAAGCAGTGCCCACAAACATTAGGCTTAGTAGAAGCTAACTGAATGTAAGAAACTGTAATCGGAAGATAGTACAGCCTACAGTCGTACAAACACGCACACACCCACTCACAACTACTTAAAAGTGCTTTAATCACTCTGTATCCAATGGCCCTTGTTCTGCCCAGCAACAAAATAAATGGCCTCTGCAAAGGTTAAACCCAGGACCCTGCACACCACAGCCAATGTGATTCACCACTAAGCCATGGCAGATATATATAAATCTGATGTTATCACAAACATATCGTCCAGCACAGTCATGCAACAGCACAGGAAATGTATATAATTATGTAGATGTATGTGCATGTGTATGTACAGATATATAACATATATATATATATATATATATATATATATATATATATATATATATATATATATATAAAGAATGAATGTCGTGAGCATACAAAAAGAATGAGAAGGAAATCAACAGCATCTCCAGTATTATTTAGTGCTGTCAGCATATGTCATATAAAGTCCCTGGTGGGACTACCCAAAAATTGTTAGGTAGTGTGGAATTCCGACCATTACACAAGCAAGGGCAGGTATGTTCATGGGCCAAATAGTGGGAGGGTCTGATGATACATGTGTTGGGACAACATCCGTGTAGGGTCCCTAACGCTGGGGAGAGGGCAATGTGTGGAGGTGTGCTATTGCTGTGATAGCAACTGGAGAATGGGTGGTTTGCAGGTATGTCGAACTCGGGTGAGGAACCATGGGTATGAAATTATGGATCCAGGTGTGTCAGGGTTGGATGGCCTGGTTCTAATTGGACCGCCTCGTGAAGGTCAGCAAGTTTGTTATAAGTATATATGCATGCAAACATGCACACATCTATATGTAGAAGTACATTCCCTGTACCACATTCATTCCTTTTGCAGACATAAATAACATGGAAGTGCCCCTACAAGCTTTGACAGTAGATAGAATAATAGGTTGTGCATAAGAGTGAAGGGATGAATCTGCAAAAATGCAGAAGTGTGTACTTTGTCTGAAGTCAGTGCTGTTCTCAAAAAATAAAATGTGAGGACTTTCTCACTATAAAATAGTGGAATCATTCCTGTGATCTGCCTGCTACGGCAACGGCAATCACTAAACCCGTCCTATGTGTAATATAATTTCGCCAAACTCGTACATTATTAGCTCTCATGTGTAACATGTGCGTTACCACATAGTCATAGTTGTTAATTTATTGTAGTGTCTTGATAACGGGAGTAACGATGTAATGAAGTATAGAGTCTAATCTTGAAATAAAGACATGTATGTCCAAGGTGGGACAACCCAAAAATTGTGAATAGTGTCCTAATGGTCACTCTTTTCACCATTGCATGTAGACTAAAAGGTTGGGATATCTAAGGATACGTGGAGTGAGTCAACCCATGGGATGGGTCCACAGGAGTAGGGAGTGGCCAGTGTGTAGTGGTGTGGATACCCCATGTATCCAACTGGAGAATGGATGACTGCTGTGTCAGTGAAGTGTTGGGGTGGGTGTTTGGGGAACTAGGATCCATGGGTAAATATGCAAATGAAGCAGCACAGCAATAGTGTACTGGTTAGAGCATCCGCCTAATGAACTGACATTCCCAGTTCGAATCCTACTGCAGCACATACCATTTTCCATTGGTAATCTGTATATGAACATATTTTGACATCCATCTGCTGTATAACCTGCATAATAACAATTAAAAGTGAACTGGAGCGAAGTGTCAGTGTGATAATGAATAAGGCACTAGTAAGCAGGTTTAAGCATAAATAAGCAGTAGTAAGCATATATAAGCACAAGTAAGCATGTTTACGTACGTTTGCGTGGGGGTAAGCATTGCCTATACAGACTAAGCAAAGTAGGCGCTAACTGAGTGTAAGAAACTATAACGGGAGTTTAGCATTGCTTAGCTCCATGCAAAACCGTGCACACCTGCTCACAACTGCTTTAAAGTGCCTTAATTACTCTGTACCCAACAGCTCGTGTTCTGCCCAGCAACAAAATAAACAGCCTCTGCAAGGCTAGGACTCAGGACCCCGTACATTACAGTAGTTAACCACTATGTCATGATAGCAATACATATAAAGGAGGTATCAGCAAACTAATCCTCACCACAGGGAAATAAAATCAAACGTGAAATGAATCTATGTACAGTGCAATATTCTATAATTCACCACAGACCATAAATATGTGAATTGGAGAACTGCAGTAAACATAGAGTTGAGGTGTCATGGTAATAAAGTTTTGAAGTCCCCAGGACCCCACACAGTGAATGTACACATGAATCATGGATACCAGACACATATATAATCAGTAATAAATAAGACATCGTTGACAAAAGGCAAATATAATGCTAGATAACCAATAAGCAATGCTAACCACAGCACAGCACAACTAAGTAATTATAAGCAATGTGTAGGGAAGCCAATACAATATGCACAAAGGTACACCCCTTTAAGCAGTGCTAACCTGATGTAAGCAGGTGTGTCCATAGCTTAGCCTTTTCTAAACCGGCCAATTATGGAAAAGTGCGGGAATCTGGCCCTACTAAAACCAAAGAGGCGGGAATCTGGCTCTTAACTGGTTGTAGCATCCCTATGCAGGCAGAATGGCTGGAGTGGGAGAAGCACTTGCTTTAGAGCGCAGCGCTGGGGCATCCAGGAGTCCAAATTTATGGTATGACTCCTGGTAAAGCACCATGACAGGAGACTACTGCAGGGCCAGTACAAGGGCTCGCAGTACAAAACGGAGGCCTGGGACAGTCTCGTCCATGACCTCACTAGTGCCGCAGGTATCCCCTGGACTGGTGAGCTGGTCAGGCACCACCATGCAGACCTGAAGCAGTGGAGGGGGGATGTCCTGGAATAGTGGATCCAGGAAGCGAGGCAGATGCAGAATGCCCCAGAACTGAGTAAGTACACCTAACACTACATAGTTAATAATTGCCTAGTTTGTGTACACTATGGATAGGTATGGCTAAATATCACTGTACTTCTCTGACAGCTGCAGATGAGCGTGCTGCAAACCAGCAAGCCTATGATGCTAGGCTGCAAAGGATGCGTCGTGAGGCACTTTAGTAAATAGCCTGCATGTACTGTCATAACAAAGAAATGTAAGAGCCTCAGAAAGTGTTGTACCAGTATGCAGAATTGTGTAATATGCTGTGAATAATGGTGTAACCCCTGCATTGCTTCTGTTTATTCTGTAGTCATATGTTGTTGTACTGTTGCAGTTATTAAATAGTACTGTTGTAGTAAGCAGTGTTACCCACACTGTGGTATGCAGATAAAATGTGTAGGAAGTGCTGTATAACAATGTTAAGTGCAATCAGGTCAGTCATATTAGACAGAATACATTGCAAAGCCTCACAACAATTGCCTGATAGCATAGTGTACAGTGATCTTAACTGTAATGCTTTTGTCACACACAGCAGGGCTTTGGATCCCAGGAGCGCTAGTAATTTGTATGTATAATAATTCCGCACAACTGCATACAGTTTGTTAGAATGTTCAGAGAGAAAGCTGTATGCATATCTACACTTAACAACTGTACAGAGTTTGCTAGAATGCTCAAATAAAGAGTGGTATGCATATTCATACCCCTCAACTGTTCCAATCTGCCCAGTATGTCCTGATAAATGGCCCACATCATCTGCCTTTTGCCCTGTTCTCCTGACAAATTAGTGTGATGATCCAAGAAATGTAGGCAGCTGTTAATGACATATAACTGATAGTCAGACTTATACATAGCCACCGAATGTTCATGCAAACATACCTGTCATCCCAGCATCTCACCCAAAGTGTAGGAGAGCAGTCTGTCTCAAAACATATTGAATTAACACCTGCATCTTGTCAAGCCTGTATGTAAGACACAGGTCCTGTACATACTAATCTACAAACATACCATTGTACAATATAATGCCATTGGGTAGTGTAATAATACACATAAGGGACAGACCACTGCAGTATTTAAGAATGTTGTGAAAACTACAAGGATATATTAGTTGTTAATTGAACTCTCTCTCTCACCCCTAACATATATGCAAAAATAACTGATTTACACAACTCATTTGGTATGTCTACACTCCTAACCTTTGTTGAGACATATGCCCTATTGGTTTATAAATATTCACATCTGTTTCTATGCATGTGCCATGTTAAAATACTCCCATATTGGTGGCCTGTTGCCATCAATGAAACCTGCATGTTGTTGTAATGGCCACTATTTACCCATATATGCATGTGTTCTGCCTGCTCTGCAACTATATTACATCTGGTACCCTAGGTAATGGGAATACCTATTCATGCTGTTATAACTAATCATGAATGCTGTTGACTATTACTAACCCATAAATGCCTGAGACATGCTACAAGATAGCTCGTATGGGAAGGCCGGTCCCAGCGGACCCACCTGTCCCACCTCAGCTGGCCATGCCACCGGGCACCAGCACATCTGGGGCCCAGCCTGGGACCTCCTCATCCATTGGCCCTGCACCACCTTCAGGTAGAACCACCACAGGGGATGGAGATCAGCCCCCCTGGGAGCAGGAGCGGATAGGAACCTGTCACCCATGGTACGGTCCAGGCCGTGGTGAGTAGGGTGCTCGACAGGGAGATTTGACACCGCCTACACTAGCTTGAGGGCAAAATGGCGCAACTAGAGGGCGAGCCTTCCCCTCCTACATAGCCCTCAGCACAGCCACCTTCTAGGCTGTGAAGGTGCAGTGGTGACTGCCCATGGGTGGGGACCTTAGTCTCACTGTATTCATTTGTGGGCTCATGACTTCCAAACACCCCTCCCCATCCAAGGTGCTCCCCCCACATGTGTCATATACCACCCCTGTATGCGTCTTGTTTGTCTTGTCTGTTATCCTACCCAACCTATCCCCTCTGATCAAACCTACTCTCCTTCCTCAACATCCCACTCACCTAAAAATATAAGAAATAAAGGGCAATCTGTTCCCGCAAAAAAAGCACGCCCCATCCATAGCTGTCCATTTTACACACATGTCCAGTGGACACATGTAAACATTTCTAATTGGCATCACAACATACTATTGTTGTCCTCACCCCTCTCTTAGGGTTGTGAGTGTCCAAATGTACTGCCAAATTTATTGCATATGCACAGCCATTGCTGTAAAAGAAATGGACAGCTATGGACCTTCCCTACACCCTTCCTGCACATCCCTAGCTACCTTGCCTACCGTCTTTCCCTCTTTGTACCCCTTTTTCACCACTGTCCTATCACACATTTTTCTTTTCTTTTAAAGAAATAAGCGCAGGGGTAAGCGGGAGTAAGCACTTTTAAGCAGCAGTGAGGGCATGTTTGCGTGGGGGTAAGCACTGCCTACACAGGTTAAGCAATCAAGAAAGTAACTGAGCGTAAGGAACTGTAACCAAAAGTAATCACTGCTTACCATCGTGCAAACCTGCTCAAACCCGCTCAAAACTGCTTAAAAGTGTCTTAATCACACCGTATCAAATGGCCCTTGTTCTTCCCAGCAACAAAACAAACAGCCTCTGCAAGGCTAAAAACTAGGACCCTGCATACCACAGCCAATGTGATTTACCAGTAAGAGATGGCAGATATACAGATATCCGATGTTATCCCAAACATATCATCCAGCACAGTCATTCAACAGTATAGAAAAGTAGATGTATGTGTGTGTTTATGTCCAGATATATATACATACATAGATATAGATATATATAGAAATATCAAGAACAAACCACGTGACAACAAAGCATTAAAAAAGACTGAAAAGGAAAACACCAGCAACTCCTGTTTTTTGTAGTGATGTTGTCCTATGTAATATCAAGACTCCCTCAGACAGACATGTGTCATTAATACACGCAAACATTTGTACATTGCCCAAATACATTACTTTGAGCATTTTATTTACCTTAACAAAACAGTTCCAGTCCAATCATAATGTGAGAACAGTACTCTTGCAAGTTGCAGTGTGCAGCATCATCATCATTAAAAAGTTAAATGGGGTAACCATAGAGAGACCGGTAGTGTTGTGTGTACATTGGGGTCGTCTGCATCACGTGTACCTGGAGCATATAGGAGTCATGTGCATACCAGGATCGTGTGCCTGAGAGAGGGGTGAGGACAACAGTAGTATGCTGTGATGCAAATTAAAAATGTTACATGGGTCCAGTGGACACATGTGTGAAATGGACAGCTATGTATGGGGAAAACATTGTTCTTGGAACAGATTGGCCTTTTGTTTTCGTTTTTTTGTAAGGTGAGAGTGGGATGTAGGTATGCTCGTGGAGGATAGGTTGGGTAGGATGACAGACAAGACAGAGCATACAGGGGCGGTATATGACACATGTGGTGTGGAAACACCTTGGACGGGGAGGGGTGTTTGGTAGTCACAAGCCCATGAGCCCCCAAATGGAAACAGTGGGATGGAGGTCCCCACCCATGGGCAGCCACCACTGCACCTTCACAGACCCAAAGGTGGCTGTGCTGGGGGCTGTCTAGGAGGGGCAGGGTCACACTCTAATTGTGCCACTCTGCCCTTGAGCTGGCGTAGCTGGCATTGAAACCCCTTATTGAGCTTCCTACGCACCACGGCCTGGACCATATGATGGCTGACAAGTTTCTGTCTGGACTGCTCCCAATTGGGGCAAGCCCCATCCTCAGAGGCGGTTCCACCCAAAGGTGGTGCAGAGCCAACAAAGGTGGAGGTCCAAGACTGGGCCCCAGATGTGCTGGAGCCTGGTGCCATGGCCAGCTAAAGTGGGACAGGTGGTTCCACCGGGACCTGCAATCCCATACAGCTTATGGTGTTGCAGTTCTAACACAGATAAGGCTTAGTAATAGTCAACAGCAGTCAGGATTACTTATAACAGCATGCATAGATATTACCATTAACTCAAGACAACAGATGTCATACATTTTCAGAGGGAGCACAACACATGCATATATATATTGCATGCCATCTGTCCAAAGCATAGATGACTTGTGACTGCAGCTATGAACAGTGACCCATTATTGGCATGTCACTGTGATAAACTCAAACAGTGACTGTCATACCACTGTTTCATGTGACATATGTCCAATTAGGGCTGCAATGTCAGAAACTCTCATCACTGTCACCGTGCACTGACTGCAATCCTCACACTATTGCAGTTCACAGATGTGTGTTGTTTGAGTAACACAAGAAACAAACGGTTCCACACACTGACCAGTCCACAGATGACCCTACAGATGGAGGTTTCCTCACAAACAGAGCACTGCATTGTCAGTTATTAAAACATGCAGACTAGCCATTACCACACACAACCTGTTAAACTGACAGTAGTCTGAATGAAGCATAGCTACACTTACATGCTGTAGTCATGTCTGGCACACCACCCTCCTATCTTAAGGCTATTTTCCACAGTGAATGTTGTTTGAGGAATATCCAGATTTCATCTGTGATGCTGTTTACCAAACACTAGATCCAGGTTCCACTCACAGCGACTGTCATGAGCAAACACCAACATGATGTTCCTAGATACTGTACTGTGCTTCCATGCAACTGGTTATGGGAATGTCACCAAAGCTGTTTCACATGCAGTCAGCTAGAGGAGGACTGCAGCAGGTGCAGAGGCCATCACCTGATCATGACCATCACTTACAAAACACAAGCTGCTGCTGAGCAGGTGTACATCCACCAGACAGTGTGTGGGAGGGACAGACAGAGGCAAAGTACATCAGAGAAGGGCTGGGAGACTAAAATCTAAGCAGCTTCTGTCACACACACCTACCAGTACAGGGGCTCAAACCTATGACTGACTAGTCATTACTATTACAAGTGCATGCAGTTATTCCATGTGCCACATAGCTGACATGGTGGTGTGCTGTAAGAACATAAATGTGTGCTGGTGAGCGACATCTGCAACAGAGATACAGTAGACATACATTAGGTGTAGCACACATGGCTGTCCACATGAACAGATGTCATTGTCAACACAGGCACACTCTCTAAGGGACTCAGACACATTGGCACACTTTGGCAGGCTCACAAATACACTTCCTAACTACTTAGTTTGCCACACTACAGTAATGCACAGGTATTACATGCACCACAGGGGTTATCCTGAAGTTCTATGGGCTAGGGCATGTGAACGTGTCTGACATCAGTCAGTATGCCAATGGGGGTTATACTGGGTGTGACTGTGGTTGGGAACATCATACCCCACACACAGACACAAGGTGCCAGTACTGACATGCATGTGTGCATTGTTTCATGGATGTGTAGTGGTTGGCTGTGCAAGATGGCTGTACAAAGCTGGGTGAGGGGTAATCCTTGGCATCAGGCCACCTGACAATGGTCGGCAGTTTGGTTCAGGGGTGTAGTGTCTGCAATGTCCCACACTGATGGGTATTGTATTAACCATCCTGTCATCCTGGTTACTTTTGTGTGCGGCCATTGCTTTGCAATGCATGCCATGTCTGTGTTTGATAGTCCTTAACATGGACATTGCCTGGGATGTGCACGTCCCACATTAATCTACAGTGATGTGTAAGTGTACCTGGTGTGCCTGGCACATGTTAGGTACACAGACTGTTATCATCAGATCTGCCAATCCTGGCCTGGTGTGGCAGGACCTGCTAATAGACAGCAGGTTGACCCTGCACCTGCATTGATAGCATGATGCAAGGGTTCCCTGGTGTCAGTGGCATCTGTCCATACAGGGCATGTGTGTAAGGCATTGTATGTCCTTTGTGGATCACATTTGATGGCATCACATATGTTGCTGGTGTCCAGTGGGGAACATAGTGAAGGTGCATTGTCCACAATTGTGTGCCTATTATACTGGTGGACAGGATGCCATGCCCTCTGCAGCCCACTGCAATCAAACCATGCTTACTACGTGTCAACAATGTTCAGGGTACTAGCAACATAGCGGGACTTTTCTAGGCAAGTGTGTTTGTGTATGACACATGGGTTCAGACTGTTTTCTGGGTAATAGTAGGGTTGCTTACTTTGTTCAGCAGGCCTTTTGCCAGATGTAGGGGTATGGCTTGCCAACCCAGTCTCTTAGCTGATTGAAATCTGTAATCCTTGTGAGGTGGACATTGCGACATATAATATGGCCATCATATTGGAAAACTACAAAATCCGTTCCTCAATATGTCCAATGGTTAGACACTGACAGCCACCTCCACACAGGATATGACTGACAAACACACACACACACACACACACACACACACACACACACACACACACACACACACACACACACAGACACACACACACACCTGCCATGTCTCAGTATAGAACTCCTACCTAACTAGTTTATCACACTACAGCATTATGCAGTTATAGCATACACTATGGAGATTAGTGGGATACCTTATCCTCAGAGGTGTATTTCACAAGGAATGACATCAGCAAGTTTACCAAAGTAGGGCATTTCAAAATTCCTGCAAGTGAGTAGCCTAAAATGCATTGCTCACAAAACTGACTGTGAAACACACAAAAAACATCCACAACTGAAATTTGTGGGTATAGAACCGATGACCTGTATCACACTATTGCATGGAGATTTGATAGGACACACCATGAAGGTTACTAGGGAACATGTTCCCCAAAGGTGTATTTGGCAAGGAATGACATCAGCAGGATTACCAAGGTAGGGCATTGTAAATGTCCTGTGAGTGAGTAGGCTATAATGCATTGCTCCCTACACAGACACTGAAATACACACAACTGTCATGGTTGTGGATGGTCCCCTACCACAGTTCTAAATCACACTCCTGCAGTATGCACTTAAATAACATGCTACAGTGATTACTGGGTTACAGCATTCCCAGAGTTGTATTTCAAGATGGGTGACATCAGCAGCCTTGCCAAAGTTGAGTATATGAATTGTAAGGAGTGTGAGTACTCTAAAAAGCATTGTTTCCTTCTCAGGTAGCAAACTTGGGAACACATACACAAACTCACAAAGTTCTCCAATTCAGGATGGTGCTGGTAAGTTGATGCACACTGGTGAAAAATGGTAAATCCCGCTATGCAGCTCTGGAATAAGTCAATCCTTTCTTATTCAAAGGTTATCCAAACAGTTGCCATGTTCAAGCATCCGAATGTAAATAGTGATCAGGAAATGAGGTCATTCGGATTGTACCAGGGGAGGGGCACAATTTGAATTTGAAATTGCCTTTATAACACAGGCTGGTTTCTTGTGTAGAACCATTTGTCTGAAGAAGTCTTTGTATGGTCAAAGGACGAAAAGCAGTATTTTTGTACTGTGTTGCTTAATGTTTTAATAAATTTCTGGCCCTGTTTGGTCCAGTTTGGTTTTAGTTCTACCTTTTGTCCACTATTTACATTCGGATGCTTGAACATGGCAACAGTGTACCAGCACCACCAGCACCATCCTGAATTGGAGAACTTTGTTCCTTCTCGGGTAGACAGACACACACAGTTAGCAAGTCTTGGATTAGAACACCTACCACACTAGTGTATCACAGTACAGTATTATGCAGGACACAGATTACTAGGTTACAGCAGTTACAGAGGTGTATTTCTAGGTGGGTGACATCAGCACAGCAGCAGTATTGGGCCAATGAATTAGAGTGGTGTGACTAGCCAAACATGCAATGCAGTCTGCACAGGCATAGGAAACAGAAACCCAAGAATCTACTACTCCCATGTGTGAGACTAGAACCATACAGGAGGAGTTATATATCACACCAATGCATTACACCATTATAGCATGCACCACAGAACCAATTGTATTAAGCATGACATGTATATTTCCCTACCATAGTCAATTTCATTAAATTAGTCTGTGGCTGTCAAAATCTGTCCTGGCTGGACCCAATGCCCGTCCCTCATGCAGGACACATACTGGACATCACTCAACATTAAAACCACCACTAAGCCACAAGACAACCACTAAGCCACAGGACCAATCACATTCAACCACAGTATAACCAAAGTGAAAGGATCAAAGAATCATAGTGAAAGCTAAAAGACATAAGAAATCCATAAACCACAAACCCAAAAGAACAAAGCAGCCACACAATGTTTAGTGACAATGTTTGGACAGGTTTTGACAGATGGAGCACAGGGTTCTACAGTACTACCCTGTTGTATGGTACTGTATGACTGTGTGAGCTTCCCTGGAACCACAATGGACTGACATCCCATATGCCATCCAGTGGCCTCCCTCTCGTGTGTAAGTCTGGTGGTCTCAATCCAGTCCACAGACAGAGTGAGCAAAAGAAGGTAAAAGAAGAAGCAGAATACCCAAACACTCAACTACAGGCCAACCAGCTACAGTAAGATGTTGAGTGGAATCCCCTCATCCTCCATGAAATATGAAATAAAAAAACACAAATAATTCCACATTCCACCACACACCTAACTATATTATGGCAACAGGCAATGCTGAGACGGCTACAACAAATGACAAAATGGCATGACATAGTACTCCTAATTGTTGTGCCATCCTGGTGGTGTGGGTTGTCACAGTGCCACCCCCCCCCCACCAATGGGCACAGTGAACAGAGTTCCCTGGCCAGTAATCACGCCACACAGGCAGAAACAACACTACTCCACAGCTAAGAATACATCATCAATGGGACCAGACTGTCATGTGTAATCATAACCTCGCATCAGGCCTGGTGCCCACTGAGTGTCAAACAGCTGCAGTTATCCCACTCCATAAGGGGGGATCCACCTTGGATCCCTCCAATACCATACACTAGTCTGGAAACATAGACTAACACACTAGTCTGGCCATACATCCCTATGCCACTCAATGGTTTGCCACATGGCTTACTGACAGAGCCCAAATGGTAGGTGTAACTGTCTCCAAATCCATCCTCAGACAAGTGACAGGTGGAGTACCTCAAGGTTCAGTCCTGGGACCACTGTTGTTTGAATTCTACATCTCTGTAGTACAGGCCAATAGTACGGGACTCTGGCTAACAAAGGTAACAGATGACTGCAGAATGGGAGTTATTATGAACCTGGCTTTACTGCATGATATGTTACTGATACCAGCCTGACATCATACAGGTGGGATGGGGTAATGTTAACATCTTGTGGCCTTGTTGTGTAAGGTCCTGATTATGGGATCTGCAACAGTTGGTAGTGTATTGCAAGTCAGAAATGTTTTGCTGTGGGGGGGGGGATACTTGTTCGTGCATGACGTATGTTGTTTGTGTCTTTCAACCCCATTCATGGTACATGTGGACATATATGTTTCTGCTATCTTCCCACCTTATCTACAGATGTATGTCTGTATATACCTATATAGATATAAATATCTGCTTACACATATGTTAATATATATATATCCATATATATCTATATCTATATCTATATATATCTCCCTCTCTCTCACTCTCTTTATATATATATATATATATATATATATATATATATATATATATATATATACATACATTTGTATCTGTGTAGACATTAATATATTTTCACACACATACATCTGCATGTTAGAATACATACTCTGAATTGTTGAATGACTGGGCCAGATGATATGTTTGTGAATACAGTAAGGTTAGGCATATCAGAGGTGGCTTAGAGGTAAATCCCTTTAGCTATGGTGTGCATGGTCCTGGGTTCAGGCCTAGCAGAGGTTGGTTATTTTGTTGCTTGGCAGAACAAGGACCAATGGATACAGAGTGATTAAGGCACTGTAAAGCAGTTGTAAGCATGTTGGCAGGCATAGTATGTCCGTTGTGAGTCGCATGTGAAGGCACCATAGGTGGTGCAGGTGTCCATTGGGGAACATGGTGGAGGTGCACTGTGTGCATATTGGACAGATGGCCAGGGTGACATGCCCTCTGTAGCCCACTGCTATCACTGCATAGTTACTATCAGTGGCCAATATGCAGTGTACTACCCACATATTGGCTGTTGCCTAGACATGTGTGTGCGTATGACACATGGGTTGAGTGTGTGCTCTGGATAATAGTGGGGTTGCTAACTCTGATTGGCTGGCCTTGATGTCACATGTAGGGTATGGCTTTGCACCCCAGCCTCACAGCTAATGTACATCTGTTATCCCTATATGGTTGACATTGTGATATAGAGTACGGCCAAAATAAAATATGTGCAAAACCCCCTTCACGTTGCCCACAGGTGTCACACACTTAAAACCACCACTACAGAGGATACAAGTCACACACGCTCACTGATACACCTGTCATAGCTGGTATTTGAACCCCTACCTAACTAGTTTATTACATTACAGCAGTACACAGTTATAGTACGTGCCACAGACATTACTGAAATATGTCTATCCCAAAGATGTATGTCACAACGAATTACATCAGCAGGATTACCAAAGAAGGGCATTTCAAGTGTACTGCAGGTTTTACATGTCATTTAACCATGTGCACCCACTGCTTACTGTCACAAAAACGCATTTACAACTGCCCTATTCAGTCCTAAATGATATTATTAACAACCCTTGCAGGTCTTGAACCCTGGACCATGCACGTCATAGCCACTGGACTGACCACTAAGCCACCTGGGTTGCAAACATGTGTCATGGATTTTAGAATACACATTTTACTATAGTTATTTCACAGTACTGAAAACAAATGGGACAGTCACTTTGTGTACATATGCACAGTACCCTTGAATGTACTGTACTCCGTGAAACAACATAGATAAGTCTACATATGTACAACTGTTATAAATAAATGCTAAATACATATATGCACTTATGGGATGTGTACACACACACACACACATATACATACATATATATATATATATATATATATATATATATATATATATATATATACACACAGACACAGCTATAGCCATATACATAAACATTTCTGAACACCCTTTGCGACCCAGAAGGGTTTCAAAGAAATTGACGTGTACACAAAACAGATGCAACTCTTTTATTATAACACTTAAATCTTAATCAGTTCATCAGAGAAGAGATGGTTGTTGTGTATGTGGAGAGTTTGGGGTGGAAATGATGGCTAAGGAAATATACCCCAGCGATTGTGGAGTTTGGGTGGGGGAATGATGGGTATGGAAATACACCCCGGGGACCACATCACTGCTCAACAGTGGCACAGGAAAATAACATACCCAACAGTAGTTATTTATTTATATTTATTTTATTTTACATTTGTTAACCGGGAAGGTCCGACTGGATACATGTCCTTTTTCAGCGGAGGCCCGGGGAGAAAAGCTCCAACAGAGTTACATTGATAATTAGGTACAGTAAATGAGCTGAAAGAACTTAACAAAAACATAGGCTATTTACATACAAGTACAAGACTGCCATTACTATTTCTGAGATTACTACAAATGTAACATTAATTACATATTAGCAAGGACGGTAGGCAGTATAATGACATAGAGTTAGACAGGATACATATTTCTTTATCACAGTATACAAAGTACTTATCATCTTAGCTAGTTGTTTATGTTTTAGTTAATGGCACATAGCTAGTCTGGGTTTGAGCAAGGACATAGCCAGTGTGACTTGAAGTGGAGTTTTAGACTATTTTTGAATTGACTTAGAGAAGTTGCAAGCGTGATGTTATTTGGGAGAGAGTTCCATATTTTACCAGTGGTGTTGGCAAATAGCGCGTCATCACCTAGGTTGAGAGATTTAGTTGTTTGGACAAGGAGTCTGTTTGCTGAGCGAAGGCAGCTTAGATTGGAGTAGGGAGTCATTAAGTTTTTTAGTGCTTGGGTATTCTCAGGTTGTTTAAGGATTTTGAAGGCCTCTATGAGTTGGGACTGGTGAAGAAGGTGTGGGAATTCTATCCATCCAAGCTTTTTCAGGTTAGTACAGTGCTGTGTTCTGTAGGGTAGGCCTGTAACGAACCTGGCAATGTGATTATAGCAGTATGAGAGCTTGGCCAGATCAGATTTGTTAAGGTGAGTGAGGACAGGAGAGGCATATAGTAGGGCAGAGACAAGGTGTGAACGGGCTGTGGCTGCCCTGGCATTCGGGATAAGGAAGGCTTTAATTCTATATAGGGTCCCAAGTTTCTTGTTGACTGACTTAATGGCTTGGTTGATATGTATATCAAATCTGAGTTTATTGTCAATGTTTCCTCCTAATAGCTTTGTATAGGTGTCTGGGGAGATGATGGTCCCATTATTGGATTTTATAGTGAAGTTTTCAGTCGGAGATCTATTGGTTGGGTAGAAGAGAAGTAACTTGGTTTTGTTTGGATTTAAGATCAGGAGATGGATGGCAAGCCAGTTTTCGACTTTGGTGAAGCTATGTTGGGTGGTAGTTAGTAGATTTGCAAGAGAGGCATTGTAACATATTATAGTCGAGTCATCTGCATATTGAATGCAGGTGGCTTCAGGGATGACTGTTTGGATGTCGTTTATGAAGACTGAAAAGAGGAGAGGTCCTAATATGGAACCTTAGTTATTCTTGACTGTCTATTCTTTCTATTCCTAACTATGTAATAATTTGTAGACTCCACTCACCACAGATGACTACCATGGTGTACAGCTTGTTAAAAGACATAACACATGTGTATGCCTGGCTACAGGGTAGTCACACACACACACAAACACACATACACACACTTGCCAGTATTGTGCTTACAAGTCTTGCCTATCTAAAGGTAACTAGTAGAGTGGTATGCAGTTGGGGTATGTGCCACAGAACCCATACAATTGCACTTAATCTGATTCTGCTTCTGAGCTGGGTGACATCACAGGACTGATTACTTACAGTGGTGAGGGGTGTAAAGGGTGGTTTAGCAGATGACAAGGATAAATGCCAGTGCAAAAGATGGTTTCTCTTTGGAAAGCTGTAAAAGCCACTCTCATGACAGGATTCAGACACATACACACAGTTACCAGTGGTGGGATCAGCACTCCTGCCTATTTACAGATCATTATTACAGTACTACTCAGTTACGAGATGTACAGCAGAGATTACACATTTCAAGGCTGTCAGAATGCCCTTCTAAGATAGAGGACATCAACAGGGGTACTGACAGTTAAGATGTACATAGCTATAAACCTGTGTGTTTAAAGTAGGAATCCATTACAACCTGTATGCACAACCAAGACACATCATCTACAGGTAAGACATAGGTAGGCCTGAGAGGTATAGTTGTAGCACAACAAGCCCTGAACTGGAGTATGCCTATCTGTGGAATGAACAACTACTATCACTATACAGGGTTACAATGGTCATGCTCATACACATAGAAACACAGGACTTGTTTGGATGCATTGATTCCAATTTCACAAGGTGGCAGTGGGCATGCTCATACACTTAGTAGCACAGGGACATTTGGGATGCAGTGGGCATGCTCATACACTTAGAAACAAAGGGCTTGTTTGGATACACTGACTCAAATTATAGAAGGTTGCAGTGGGTACGCTCATACACTTAGTAGCACAGGGCTGTTTGGGATGCACTCTGATTCTAACCACAGAAGGCCACAGTGGGCATGTTCATACACTTGGATGTACAGAACATGTTGTAATGGACTCCTATTTTAAACACACAGGTTTACAGATATGTTCCTCTTAACTGTCAGTATATATGCACATCATACAAGTTTACTAACAGATACCTGTATGTGGCCCATAAATTATATATCTGTGCCTGTGCTGTGTGATACACATGCATATATGTACATGAAGTATTGCCATTTATATATGAAGTATACACAATCATGCATGTGGGGAAGTGACAGACAATTGGTTAACTGGGACACACAGGTGGATGCGAAGTACAGCATGTGTCACACACATTGCTGCCCTGAAAGGCATGCATTGATATCAGGTTGTGGACAGTGGCATTATACTTGGAACAGTGGCATGTGCAAGTATAATATGTGAGCCCCATTGCCTAATGGTACTGAGGTGCAGGTGTCAAGATGATCTCATCTGGCTGTGTTCGTAGTTGTCATTATTAGCAGGACCATTCCACTAATTATAACTGACATTGCTCACCTACACAATGTCTGCTGCTGTCCATCACCTTAGATGTAGCATTTGATACCAAGCACAATACTGCAACTCGCAGTGATGTCATGGTATGAGTGGCAACTGCTTGACCAAAACAATGAGCCAATGTCCTGCTGTAATTATGAGGTTGTCCAGTGTCTGTCATTCTGGGATGACATGACCGAAAGAAGACAAGCCTTTGTCACAGATCACATGCATCCATGAATCAAGGGAGTATGGAGAATACCTAGGTCACATTTACCCATATAGTGCCATTCCAAGGCAAATGTCCTAAACACAGAAGTAACACCCTGACACCTACAAGACAATTACATTGGATGCTTAAGCTAACCAGTGCTAGATGTGTGGCTTTCATAATCCAATTGCTCAATGTAGAACCTACAATGGGGAATACTGACATCTGTGCAGTGAGGAACACCTGGATGAAGGCTCTGTAGTTCATAGGTTCATAGGTTCATACTAGGCTATCTGCCCTAGGGCATTTATAAGCCTAGCCAGAGTGTGTATGGCTTTCGCCACCCATTTTAAATTAATTTTGCTATGCCCTTTTTCGAGGTTAGTATACTGTGCCTCTGTCTAACAGTGACACAGAAGTGATACCCGGGGTAAACCTACGATCTCCCATCCACTCATCAAGATTCCTCTTGAAGAGAGTCAATGAGGGACTCTGCCTAACCTGGACTGGGATTTTATTCCAGAGTGAAGGGAGCCTCTGGGTTATGAATCTGTCCCGCCAGCATGTCCTATAGGTTCATAGGTTCATACTAGGCTATCTGCCCTAGGGCAAAGAGTTAAGTCCAACAGTATAGGTTTATAGGTTTATATAGATTAGTACTAGGCTAACTGCCCTTGCAAGCCATTTTAAGCCTAGCCAATTATCCCCTGTGAGATTCAAACCCTGTACTTTGTGTTTGTAAGGCAAACACCTTAACCATTAGGCCATCCATTGATTGTGTGCACAATAGCACTACCACTATATAACTCAGATCGAGACATCTGGGCCATAGCACTGGTACAGGCCACCCCAGGTGGTGGTGTCCACATATTCATAAAGGCTACTCACAAGTAAAGACCAATACTCCAACATAATTCATCACAGATCAGTCAGGTACAGGTGACAGTGGCATAAGCTGCATTCTAGGTTGTATCCTCATGTACATCCACCACCATGTCCTCAGACTACCAACACACATCCATAAATGTGGTATGAAATATTACAGTATAATACCAAATAACCTTTGACTGGTGGACTGTACCTAGCCCTACATCAACTGTGCAAACTACCCATGCGCTGATAGTTGCATAATGTGTTATGCAATGCAACAATACTACTGTTTGTAACCAGGTCAGTTGTACACCTACCACCCTTGGATGTTGTCAGCAGTAACACAGTTGACTGTTGCTGTACACCAGTAAAAACAACACCCTCATGATTGGATATGACCTATATGTACCTGCCCTGGATATGTACATCCCGCATTCATACAACATACATGACAATACCATAGCTGTTGTTGTCCTTTGTACATACAGGTGGCTACATTCATTACACACATACACATGAAAGATAGGCCCATGTCTGCTGAATGCTAACAGTACATAAGGTTTGATATCTATGTTGACAGAGGTAATATTCCCTCTCTACTGGTCACCCATGGCACCTATCATACAACAATCCATGTGGCATGTATGTCATTAGATATGTCTACCAAATGCAATGCCTACAAACATACCCAAATAACAGGATTGTAGGACCTACACACATGGCCTGTATTGACAGACTCAGGGAAATGCAGCTATGCTCTGTATGTTCCTGAGCATTTACAGGTGATATGTCCATGACATGTACAGCCTTGCATGACCCACAACTCCTACATATACCCCATGTCAGCAGTTGCAAGCCATGCATGCTGTGTGCTGTCTGGATATTAACCTTATTATCACAATAGCCAGAACGTGCTGGGGTGAGATGTTTATAAGCCAAAGACCTTGCACATGCTTGAACAAGTGTAATGCCTAGCTCAACCAGAGCACATTGCTGGCACTCTTCCAGTAATCATGAGGTATGTGTGGCAAATATGTATGTGGCAAATATGATTTGCTCACTGTTGACCATTACAGTGCCCTGGCTTCACAGTGGAACTGTCAACTAACAGTTTGTGGGATCTTGACATGGAATATTGCTGTGTGTGTGTGTGTGTGTCTTGCGGATATGTACTGTTGGCATAAATGTACACTTAGCTACTCAGTAAAGGTGATTGTGTGTCCTACCAGTACATGAATACAACATCCATTGTGGTGTAATGCTCAGCTAGGTTTCACAGATGGTGTGGGTAAGGTGTGGAATGTATCCTCTTAACCTGCTAGTCCACTTACTGATGTAGACTGCATATGTGTACATGTAGTGATGTGTGTTCAGATTCCATGTGTATGCAGTGTCTGATGTTTGAAGGTGACTGTTGTCTTAGTACATCATGCAGTTGCAATGCAGTCTCCACATTGCCAAGTGCATATGGTGATATACTCAAAGTGCAGTAAGCTGTACCTAAGTTATGGACAGATGTTTGTACATAACTACTGAGTAGTGGGGCTACTTTGCAGATGATTGATTACTGAGGACAGCTAACAGGTGTGTTACAACCATTCCTACAATAACTTGTGTAACTGCTAAGCTATGGTTTCATGATTTGAATGGGAGGACACACAACGTAGAATGCAATAAGGGTGACACTGAAGGCAAACATCTTGACACCTGTAACAGTAACACCTCCCCTGTGCATATATTGTGCATATATCAGTACAGTTGGCAAAGGAAAGAGTCAGTACGCTTTGTAGCACATGCGATAGTGCTGTAACTCTGTAATACCTATCATGAGCTAGGCAGATGTTTGATTCACAGTACTGGCACATCTGGGTGTGTGTGTGTGTGTGTGTGTGTGTGTGTGTGTGTCCATATATGTCAGGTATGGTGGGGAATACATCCCAAATGTTTTTCACTCTCCTGTAGACTGTTGTAGACATCAGTACAGAGTGAAGTGTAGAAAGTAAGACATAGGCAGGGGTTTGAATCTCACACATGTCAAGTGTCTGTATGTGTGTGACATACGTGTATATCTTTGTGAATGCCACAGTGTGTGTGTGTGTGTGTGTGTGTGTGTGTGTGTGTGTGTGTGTGTGTGTGTGTGTGTGTGTGTGTGTGTGTGTGTGTGCGTGTGCGTGCGTGTGCGTGTGTGTGTGTGTGCGTGCGTGTGTGTGTGTGTGTGTGCGTGTGTATGGCTGTCTAGTCCCTGGAGTGAGGCTGTATTTTACCATAGTGAAATGATAAAAACCCCTCTCCCTATCCACTCAATGCAATCTAGTATCTCTGTTGATGTCATCAGTCTTAGAAGGGCATACTAACTGCCTGTAAATGTGTAAGCCCTGGGGTAAGGCTATTTGTTCCACAGCCTACTGATGACCCCCCCACATACACTCACCGCAATCTAGTATCCCTGTTGATGACCTCGATCTTTGGCCCTTCTGACTACCTGTACGTGTAATCTCTGTGGTGCATCTTGTAATTGCGTAGTACTATAATGATGGTTTGCACATAGGCAGGGGTTCTCATCCTAACACTGGCATCTGTGTGTGTTACTGTGTCTCTGAATCCCTGAGTGTGTGGGTGTGTCACTGTGTCTGTGAATCTGTGGGTGTGTATGTGTGTTTGCATCCTGTCATAAGAGCGGATATTACTGTCTCCCAATGAGAAACCACATTTTCCACTGGCCTTTACCCTTGTCATCTGTTAAACCACTCTTTTACCTCTTTCCCGCTCCAGGTAACTATACCTGTGATGTCACCCACTATGGATGTGACTGCTCTGGCCACAGTAGCTTACTACACAGCTATCATGTTCTTGGATCATTAGATCAGTAAACATGTTTGAAACTTGGGGGATTATAACTTTGATGTGGAAGCTACAAAGTGCATGCAGGTATTGTCATACAGACCTGTGAGTAGTCTACATTTACATATGGGACACTAACTGAAAACACTGACATCCCCCGCACATGCAATTACACCTGAAAGAGGAAGGCAGAACATCAAGATCAACATGCAGTTACTGTTGTTAGACATGATAAATACTGCCAAAAGTACAAAATGCATTCTAAAACTGTAGTACATGGCATGTCTGCTGCCTGTCAACACTACTCAACAATGGTAATCTACAATTGTCTTCCTAGTATGTTCACCCTGTGCATCAGACTATATGAGCATGTCCCTGCAACGATGGTGTGGATGACAGGGATGTGGCACAGGCATCATCATATGCACAGGGTGATAATGTTTGCAATAGGCCTAGGCTGCACCATTGGATGACATCATGTGTGTGGGTTAGGGCCTTTTATCTCAGTGGGCATGTGGGGATGTTATGCGTGTGTGTGTTGAGGTGCCCTAAATTTGCTTCTGGTGTGTGTGTGTGTGTGTGTGTGTGTGTGTGTGTGTGTGTGTGTATGCACACAGGTCTGGCTTGTGGCTGGCCTACACAGGGGTATTATTGACAGCTGCAGACTGTACAGGGCAGGATTTAGAGTTCATGGTGTCTGGCCATGGCCATGTGACCTGCTCCTGCCAGGGGTTGGATGGCCACTACCAGGCAGAGGTCCAGATTGGGTACTGTCTGATGACACGTCCACTGGAACTGTCTCCGTGATGGGACCATCCAGGATCACATGCACGTGGCCTGCTGTGTTCTGGTGTGGACAGCGCAGCACCAGCTGCACCACTGCTACTATTGCCACTATGTGAATGGTCATGTGAAGTACCATGTTCATGAAGACCTTTAACAGGTGATGTAGCTGGCTTATGTCCATGTGTCTGATGCCTTAGTCCCACTAGATGTTCTAGCACAGACATTCCATGCTTGAGGATTGACATTCCATGGTCAAGAACTCCCACCATGTCATGCAATCATCTATCCAAAACACCTGCAAGATGATGGTGAGCATTTGCAATTGCCTGGATGTTGTCAGTTAAAGAATGGACAGCAGCCCTCTGAAGCCTCAGATCTTCTCTGTTGTGCCATTCAACACATGCCTGTGCCTCCGTTGCAGCCTGAAACATGCATCTGGTGACACCAGCTGATGTGCTATGTCTTTCAGGGGCATGTTGGCCAGAAGACCGCCTACAAGCAGCTCTGGGCACATGCCTGTGTGGGACATCACCAGTCAGTTGGCTGGGATCATGGTGTGCAGGCACACCTTCCATAGTTTTTACACATTCCTGTTCCATGCTACCACCCGTCAACTGTCCTTCCACTATGGCCACCGGTGTTGGGGTATGTTCAGGCATGAGAACTGTGTTCAGGGATGAGGGGGGTACATGTGGAATGGCAACCAATGGCACAGATTCAGCCCCTGATAACCCTGCCTGTGCCTCAATCATACTTTCATCATCACTGCTAGAGTCTTTGGGGACACTAACATCAGGTGGACCGCAGGATGTCAACGCACCTACATCAACACCTGTGAGGAGCAGACAAGAACTGTACATTACAAGTTATACATCACATTACAGACACACAGAGACAGACACACACAGACAGATACACACAGACACAGACAGACACACAGAATGACAGACACACACAGAATGATAGACAGACAGACAGACATAGGCAGACAGATGCATACATTCAGATACAGACAGACAGACACAGACAGATACATGATATGGCACCCAACAGCATGCAACATGAATGTGATATGGCAGAGGCATTCAGCTTAGACAATTATAGTGGTAGTTATCAGACATCCCTGAGTTGCACACAACAGCATGCATGTGTTATAGCAAAAGGCATGTACCTTACACAATTATAGTAGTAGTTAGTAGTTAGCATACATCCCTGTGTTGCACCATTTGTGTTAGTAGGTTATGCCCCACACATGAAGTCTAAGCTACAGGCTGACGAAAACGCATGTACTGGATGTGTAATAGCGTTTACGAACTCTGTGATCTAGTTTTGGACCTTTTATTCTTTGAATAAAGTGCGGATTGTGTGCGCTGTCTCTGGATTCCTTTTGTTATGCCCCACACCTGCAACACAATGCATGCACTATGCACCGTTGCACCGCACTGCCATGTTTTATGCAACATACCCAACATTTTAACAGGCCATCACTGACCTGTGTACATCTGCCACTGATGCTTTGTGTTGGCCACTGCCCCTATGTGTGAGGAGGACATGAGCAGAAGGGTATGTTGAGTGAATACTATGTTTGCCTGAGCCCTAGCTTGCATATCTCTCCTGAAGCTGTGCGTGTCTATTCAACATTATTCTGCTTACCCCTGAGCTGAGTCTACAGACAATGTGCATATGGCTGTACACACATATTTGAAATGGCTGTCCCTACTCAGCAATGGTGCCACAGACCAGCACAGGTTAACAGTACACCAGCCTGATGTGTGACATATGACCTTGCCAATCACATGTAGTATGACATGTCTCCTGCTGAAGTGTTGAATGACATGCATACATGTTTAACACAATGGTGTCCTTTCAAATATACAGTGAGGTAATGGTGTTCCAATGCAGGGATGTGTTATACTAACATGGACCTTCGGCTGACACACTGTTGTCAGTCAGCTCTACAGATATACAGTGACATACTGCACATTGAGCTGATGTGCATAGCCATTGCAGGGCATCATGTGGCTTCACTGTTGCTATACAGTGTGAGTTACAGACACAATTCATAACCACTACTGTGTTCAGATACAATACGTATCTAATGTGGAATGTGACCCACATCACTGAGGTGTATACACACTAAACCCTAATGTGGAATGTGTGACACAGGTCACTGAAGGGTATACAGATGACACCCCTGCACATCTGCAACCATATTGCTGATGTCTCGTAACTATGCTCAGACATGGCTAACTTAGCAGTACTCCATGTCTCACATGCCATCTGCGTACCTCACACACATGAGGAGCAACCATGACAGTGATGTCTGACACCAGCAAGGTGAATGTACTGTATCTGTGGCCTTATGTGGTTGTATGTGTATGTTGTGCAACACATGTATGTATTTGGATACTGTATAGGTGAAAGGTTTCATGTCATGACACAATCAAGATGTTCAAGACATGTTATATGTGGTGGTTTGATGTCATGCCTACACAAGCTGTGCACAGGCCTGTATGATGTTTAGTGTGTCACATCTGCAATATCACCATTACACAAAGGCCATAGTTGTATTGTGTTGAGCCAATGTACAACAGGGTGTATACACATGTGCATCTCTTCTATTGTGTGTGTTGCTTCATGTCTCTGGCCATCCTCCATGGCCATGTGTAAACATGTTTGTCCAATGGTTGTGATGGGCATCTATTTCATATGTCAGTGTTGTCCCATATGACATACACCTGTAGATGTCATATGCTCCACTGAGGACAGGGTTATGCAGACAAAGGGTGGTATGTTTGGGATGTGAGATATCATGCTTTGCAGGATAGTTAACCAGTGTTGCAGTCAGCCCACAAAATGTCATAAACATGTCAGATAACACATGGCATTGTGTGGCATTCATAGCAAGAGTATAATCCACAAGGGTGAATCCTGTGGACTGGTCATATTCCAGCTCCAAAACATTTAGAGTGTGTGCACACATATGCTCTCTGTATATTACTGTTTGTATTCCCCACATGTGTAATGCTGATCTGTAGTACATGTCCCTACAGTGAACCATACCGCCACCATTGTATTTAGAGCTGTCCACACTTCTGGCAATGACGGTTTGTAAGGTTTAGTGTAGGTGTTTCATATAGTCTTCAATTATTCCACATGGGTAACCACTGTGATGCATCGCAGGTCTGACCTATATATATTAACAGGACCACAATACATTATGTGTACGTGTATTAAATGGCCACATGGCAGATAGCATGCAATTAATATGATCTGTGCATTATCAAGCCTGATAAATAATAATCTCACCAGCAACAGGCTGCTCTCACTGTGAAATGCCAGAGGTACCTAAATAGGAGTGTGACAGCAATAAGATCATTATCCACACCTGTGTAATAGCTACAGGGTGCAATGTGCATGTTAGCACATAAGCCAGTACAATAGACTATAACTATGGAGTATGCACATCTGTGCATACATAGAGTAGCAAACTATAGTATGTGGCATGTGTGCATACACGCCTTGCATATGATGTTACATTAAATATTGTACAGTAACATGTAACTATATTAAATATAGTTGTGTTATATGTGCAGTAGTGACTTACCAGGCAACTTATGGATCAGTGGTTGTGAGACACCCACCTCCACAATACCAGCTAAAGCTTGTGGATGGGGTTCTGAATGTGTCCCTAGTTGGCCAGTAGCTCCTCAGTACGTGTGAGTGGGGGCTGGGTGAGTCCCCCCCCCACCTGTTGCAGCTTGTTCCCTGGCGATTGTGTTTGCATACTATTTTGCCCGTCTAATGAGGTCAGTGCAGTGTCGGCGCTCCTGCGGATAGGTGCAATTGTGGCTGCCAACATCATTTACCCTCCTGTGAAGTTCCTCCCACTGGGCATCCCGGTGGCGTGCATCCTGTGGCACATGGCTGAAGAGTGTTTCATGATTGTCAAGGAGGTATGGAATGAGGCCCTCATCCTCCATGCGGGTGTATGGTGGCAGCCTGGCACTTGGCATACCTGGAAGACATAATGATGGAGACAGGTCACAGTAACTCACAGAGAAGTACAGAAGTACAGCTGCACATACATGTGTATCACATATATTATTATGACAAACATGTCTTTGCAAATCTGCATGGCACTAACACCACTGACATGTTTTACTCACACACATTTGACACTTAATGGTGATTTGATGTTATCACCATATATGTTAATGTCAAGTGTTGATATTGCTTATACTCCATGTGGATGTTGCCTTGATGTGGGCATGTCTATTTGCCTGTACTGGTGTCTTTACCTATCAGCACATGGCTGTATGTGTTCATATTAATGCAAGAGACCGTAATGCTGTGTATATGTCACATACATAGTCATACACAGTCTTAAGGGACATGACCTGTGACCCTGCAGACTTGCTCATGGAAAGGTTTACATGTATGTGTTTTGCCATATACATCTACATGGCACTGTACAGCGCTATAGCATCCTGCCATGTATTACATGTGTTGCACATGTGAAACACATGGGACAATGGCTAGCTTGCTGGTATTTGCAGGGTTGGATATCAACTATAGCATGTATGGTCATAGTGAACTAGTAGGCTATATGCCCTGGGCCATTTATGAGCCTAGGCTGAAAGGTTATCTAGCTGTAGCCAACAGACAGGTAACTTTCTATGGCCAGTTCAAGCAGTGCCACAGAACTGATCCACAGGGTTACTGATATATTTGCTATGCAGTCATTGCACCATGTCTCAAAGAGGGGCAATGTGCAGCTTTGTTGGACATGAATACATAGTATGGCAGTAGTATGTAAAGTGTATGGGACAGGGATCTGTCAGGCATGTTATGATCCTTATAGTAGAAAGGTGGATGTCCATGACGTATGTGTTTATTTGAAATCAGGATGTTTAAGAGTAGCATGTCCAACATCACTGGGTTGCACATGGCTTTATTCAGGGTAGGCATCATGCTACATAGTGGAGCTAGGGTTTGGAAGGGTGGTGTAGGCTATCTGAACATGGCCAATAACCCTTAAAGGAAATATGTGATCTATTATGGGTCACTTGAGTGTTGAGTATGGCTGAACAATGATCTCTATATTCATGGATGGCACCCTGTCATGATTAGGGGTGCCACTTATGACTACCTGAGAAACCTTGATGTGTGAATGGGTAACAGAATATACACCCCTGGGATCAAGTCTCCCAGAACCATACAGCCAGGGGAGGGGGAGCCCATCCAGTTTTATAGCTGCAAGACCTGTTGTGGAAATTGAATGGTGTTGGATTTTCACATTATCATGCTCTTTTTAGATCACTAAGTGCCCCTATCACCATCCGCCACCCATCTTCAATTGCTTCCAGCAACTCTGCCTGGAATCACTTCATTGGCTGTGCTTGACAGAGGCTCAGTTACTTCATCAACGGTGCATAGAAAGCCAACACACTGTAGCTATGCTTCTAAATGCCCTTGGGCAGATAGCCTACTACCTATCTGTGATCTTCTAAAGTGCAGGCCATCACAGAAATAATATGTGAATAAACAGAGCTTTCAGATCACAATATACAGTGAGAAATCACCATGTAGTCAGAAAACAATGAAGTACAGCAAGAGCATACAAAACACTGATACTTAATCACTCCAAAAGCCTATCTTGGAAGTTAAAAGACTTGTATCAGTTTAAGGTTTTCTACTGCTTACCAGTAGGTTACCTACAGGAAAGATGAGAAACAAGCACAGATGGGACACATGCATGCAACAATACCATACTGGCTTGCATGTGCTAGCCTTAGGGTTTCGAATACTGGACAATGCTCTTGGCACCCTCATGGTGCCTTTTTTAGGCAAGGCTCAAAGGTGAATCCCACCTCCATAAACAGAACAATAGAAAAATTAATGAGGGTTGTGCTACTCAACGCCAAGAGTTATAATCACAAAATGCACTCACTCACAGCACTCCTCAGTATGGTCAACGTCAATGTCTGTGGAGTAACTGAAACCTGTCTTAAGGCTCCTGAGAACACACAAGCACTACCAGGCTACAACCCATACCACACATTTCAGACATAGAACATGGACTAACACAGACATGGAGGGGGTGTATCCATATTCATCAGGGATACCTACACCTCCAGGTTAATGGGCAGCATAATACCTCTGAGATCATCCATGTGCAGCTAACATCAGCCACAACTGCAATGCAAACTGTGGCCTGCTACAGATCACCCTCCATGACCCAGGACCACCACTCCACCTACCTGGAGACAGTGGAAAACATGACAGTCCTACTGAACACCCTGGTATTGGTTGATTTCAACTACCCTACCAATAACTGGAAAACTTACTCGAGTTCTCACTTCCAGGCCCAGTGCTTCCTGGGATTTATCACATCAAATGCCCTGTATCAGATGGTAAACTCCCCAACCAGAGGTGGAAACATACTAGAAGTGGTAATCACCAACATGGGTGACAGGTGCACCACAGCAGAGGTAAACCGGTCACTGGTTAGATCTGACCATGAACTATTCACTGATGATTTCCACACCCAACCATCTCCCCCACCCAAGGAAACCACAGTGAAGACCTTTCCTACAGCTAACTTCACACTACTAAAGACATGGGTGAAAGGTTTCACAGCCCCCACACTAAGGGAAAGCACTGCTCAAGATACAGAAATATTTACAAATGCACTCTATAAGCATCTACAAGGATGTATGGATCATGCCATCACTGGTAAACTAAGACTCACTTCTCCAAGACAAGGACACCTATCTGGTGGACCCCTGCAATAAACAGGCTATACAACAGAAGTAGGACAGTAGTCCAGAAAAACAGCAAATCCCAAGAAGGACAGACATCCGTAATCCGTATTAGTAAGAAACTTAGGTAACTCATGAAATCATCCAAGGCTAACTTAAACAGGAAAATAGGCAATGATTCAAAAGATAACCACAAAGCCTTCTTTGGCTATGTCAAGGATCTAACTGGTAACACACAGATTTGTGCTGTGCCAGTGCACAAAATATACTGAACCTACTGATACCACCAACATCCTTGCAGATACATTCGCTACAAACTTCACCCCCTAAAGAGCCCACAACAATAGCTGAAAAGTACAGCATCCCAGATATCAGAGACACACAGGTGGAAATAACCCTCTCAAATGGCAAAACACAGCATAAATGGAGGCAGATGGAGTCCCAGACTGTGTCTTGCAAACGCTACAACCCGAACTAACCCCCCTCCTAATTAAGCTTTTCAACCTCAGCCTCTACACAGGCTACATGCCCATACAATGGAACATAGCAATGGTTATTCCACTCCACCAAGGTGAAAACACAATTGACCATGGTAACTACCACCCCATAAGCCTGACTAGCCTGGTCTGCAAAGCTATGGAGCGCATCATCATGGCAGTCATTAACAAAGAAATTGGTAACCACTGAGCACTTGACCCAACCCAGGTCTGCTTGGTTGAGTGCAGATCATGCCTACTGAACCTGTTTTACATCTTACAGACAGTCACCAAGGCATTAGATGAGGGGAGAGGGGGCTCACGCATGCTAACTGGACCTTGCAAAGGCTTTTGACACCATTCCCCACTCGGGTATTATTGATAAACTCACTAACCTGTACATAAACTCATACATCACATGATGGGTTGCCAACAGGCTTACACACAGAACCCACATGGTAAGACTAGCAGCCTCCAGGTCCAACTCTTAACCGGTCACAACTGGTGTCTCACATGACTCAGTCCTGGGACACCTACTGTTTGGCATATACTTCTCAGAGGTACAGGCAAATACCGGTGGACTACGGCAGACTATGTTTGACAATGACTGCAAACTGGGAGCCATACTTGACAGTCCAGCTGACACAGACATACTTCAAGAGGCCTCACAGAGACTGACACAGGGTGTCAAAGTCATGACCTCCAGCTAAGTGCCACAAACTGCATGGTCATTCCATTTGGGAAAAACTAAACATCCACATATTAACACATAAGTGACAGCCACCTTAATACAGACAAGGTAATAGGGGATCGGGGACTAAGGTAGATAGTAATCTTTCGTTTGGCAATCATATCTCCAAAGTAGTTAGGACATCCTTCTATGTAGGCCATCTGATTACTAAAGGGTTCACATCTAGACATACTGAGGTTATAGTGCCCCTTTACTCATCACTCATCAGTCCCATCATAGAGTATAATAACCCATTTGGGATGTACCTCAGAAGAGATGTCCAACAGCTGGAAGGACCACGAACGTACCTCGCCAAGAGGATTACTGGCATCAAACATATGTCCTATGCAGTCAGACTGATTAAACTCCTGCTTTGCTCAGTGGCATTTCGTTTACTCAGAGATGATCTCTGCTGGCCTACAAAGCCATGTCCAACTCAGGCTTAATGCTCCACCTATGGGAATCCATGTCACAGTGAGCCAGATGCTGGAGTGAGCTAAACCTCACCACAACAATAACTAGAACATGCCGGAGGGAGAGATTCCTGTCACAGAAACTCCCCATAGTTTGGAACAACAACCCTAATTACATTATACAGAGCCCCTCATTAACACTCTTCAAGAGAAACGTTGAAGAGTGGATGGGGAAAAGTAGATACACCCCAGGGATCCTGCCATTGTCTCTGCTCTACAGAGGGCCAGTTAATTAATCAATGGGGTGGCAAAAGCTGACACATTTTGGCTAGGCCTATGAATGCCTGTGGGCAGTTAGCCAAGTACCTACCTATGAACCTATGAACCTATACATACAGTATCAGCACATGCTGATAGCTTAATTTACTGTTCAGGTGTTGACTTACCTTGTGCCAATAGCAGTTGTGTGTGCAATAGTTGAGGGCTGCCTATGTTGGATGCACACAGTAGACTGACTATACATGACAATTTACAGGTTGCCTTGAGTGTGTGCCATCCATTTTTACTGTGTATGCAGGGGGAGAAAGGTGTCAGTCCCTAGGTGCCAACACTGTCAGTGTCTGTGTTATATGTTCCCTCCTTGCCAAGGCATGGGTATACTGGGCACACCTCTGTCTGCCTACTGGGGTTGGCTCAGGGTGTTCGTCTTCTGCGTACTTCTGTGCCTGGGGGGCCCTTGGCAATGATGGTGGACTGTGAGGGCCTTCACCATTCTGTCCTTGCTGCAGCTGTTTCTGCAGTATCATATTGTGTAGCATGGCACATACTATGAAGATGTCGGCACACGTGCCTGGAGAGTAATGCAATGCTCCACCAGATATGTCCAAGCAATGGAACCATGATTTAATCATCCCAATCACACGCTCTATGATTATTCTGGTTTGTGCGTGTGCCTCATTATGGCGTTATTGCATGGGTGTGTGTGCATTTCTGATGGGAGTCATCATCCACGGTTCCATTGCATAGCCAGCATCCCACACCAGGTGATCATATGGGATGTCCCCCGTGGCAAATACCTGATATAGCTGTGAGGCATGCCAGATGTGGGAGTTGTGGTAGCTTCCAGGGCTGCCAGCACACACATCTATGATAATGCCCTGGGCATTGCACATGACCTGGCAATTGATGGAGGGGTATCCCTTGCAGTTTATGTAGTGCCTACCCTGCTCACCAGGTGGTGACTTGATGTGTATGTGCGTGCAGTCTATTGCACCTAGTACCTCTGGGTATTCTGCCACACTGTGGAAGAGACGCATATTGCTGGCCAACTCCTCCTGCATTCGGGAGAAGTATATGTGCTCATTGGCATGTGGTAACATGGTATCCAGGAACTGGTGAATGACCCTGGATGCTGATGACCATGAGATCCCCATGATATCCCCAATTGGCCTTTGAAAGGTACCTGTGGCTAGTATTCTCAGGTTTACAAATACCTTCGTATCCACTGGGATGGGTTCCCCTCTGTTTTGTTCTAGCTATGAGGAATGGATGACACAGCTCCATAAGTTGCTGTAGGGTGTCCTTGTCCACCCTGTAATGCTCTACTAGCTCCAGATCATGTAACCCCTGGTAGGGTACCCTGGGTCTTAAGACTCTCCTCCTCTGGTGCCTGAGGTGTTTGTCAGCATCATCCTCCACATCACCTTTAGTCTCCAACGCATGCTGGTGGATCAAAGCTATGGCAGCCCCTAACATGTACATATTAAAAGTTCCCTGTATGTATACACCAATGGTGCAGAGTGTATGGGAATACACAAGTGTGTGTGGGGTGCTTTCACATTTTATACTATTGTGGTATGGATGCTGCTGATGTCATTGGCTGTGTATGAGCAATTCCAGCTACATGGTATCTTATCGGTTTTACAGTGAGTACTGCAAGTGTGAGGCCTGTAGTGTAGAGTTATGCTTGCCTGCCTTGATTAATCTGTTGCCCTTGAACTCACTTTTAAACCTGGATCCCCTCCCATTGTTAGGCATGCATCCACCTGCCAGCTTTCTTGTTTTGTGCTTTCCCTACCCAGTCATGTGCTGTAAAATGCATTTTGTAGCTGATATAATGCAATTCTGCTTTGTTCTGCTGTGACACTTTACTGTTTTCTTTGCAGTACAGCCCCTCTCCTTTCCTGTTCTGCAGGCAGCTGCTTGCAACCTTGTTAGCTGTTGTCAGTGGCCCACTGTAGGTTCCTGGGTGTTAATTAGTCATTTGTACTGCAATTTCCCTGCTGCAGCATTTCCTTATTTTTTTCCTATAGCCTTCCTGTTTCAGCTCCAGTGCACACCGCGCAAACATGTTGACCTGGTTTAAGCGCATTTTAATCTCCGTTCACATGCATACTCAGTTACCTTGTATGCTCTCAGCTAAGCAAAGCTACAGCCAGTTCAACACACCCCTTTCCTGCAGCTTTGCTTAGCTATGGGAAAACCGGGTTAGCACTGCTCCATTGTGCTTACAGCAAAGGTGACACACCCCTCTATTGATGTCATCTTTATCTCATGGGCACACCTCGATGTTATAATGCTACGCTATGAGGTGCATCGTTACACCGGCGGGGAATCTGTGATTCACTATTACTCTTCTCATTTGCATGAGATTGCCTACTAATTCCTAGATACCGCGCATAAAGCTGACACAGCCCCTTAGCAACCCTTGCACCGTGCTGTGGTGTAACATGCCTGCCATTGACTATTATGGGGAAATTACATTGCAGTTTTATTCTATATTTTTCTATTTTCCTTGCGATCCCGTTTGCGCACCGCTGCCCTATGCTTAATCTTCGCGATAGTGTGAAAAAAAAAATTAAATGTTATTTTTATATTTTGTACATGTTTTTTAATGCCAATGGCTATACATTTAGCCATTGGCATATGTTAACAATATAATACATGCGTTTGGCCAGCTGTCATGGCTCCGATTTTATGTTTGCAAACATGTAAACCGTTTTTTACGGTTTACATTTCTGCATGCATACATTATGCCTGCACCACTTCCTAGATCACTAAATACCTTCATTTGCATGCTGCACTGCTGCAAATGGGGTAATTAGCATACAGGTACTGGGTGCTGTGCTGGCATAGTGTACGCAGGTAGTGCACGTGGAGATAGCTCATACCTGGATCGCTCGCCGGCCATATTTGGTGTTGGAATACCAATGCTATGCCTGCACCTGGCACAAGCTTCATACATCCCGGGGTATGTTATGCCACACTTTACCACCACCCCAGCTTGAACCTATCAAGTTAATGCCTAATTGATGGTCTGTGTGCCCAAAACAGGAAAAGCAATGCAGCTCTTTGCCTCTGAGTGTTTGTAGCCTATTTATTATCGTCCATAAACACAAGCAGAGATACAAGGAGAATAGTTGACCCCTGTGTGAGAGCAGCAGGCAGTCTTCACTATTTTGTTAGTTACAAAAGAGGCCAATTAACTAAAATTCAGCATTCAGAAACAGTTAAAAGCATTCCAACACATAAAAAGTTGCTTTTAACTTTTAACATAAGCATTAGTGGTCAAGTGGCTAGCATAGCTACCTTCCAAGCAGTTGATCTGGGGTTTGATTCCTGCCTGTGCAAGCAGTCTGCCCATTTATTTCAGCAAAGACTATAGCCTTTCTTCTAGTTTCTCCAGTTCAGACACAGGGTTGCAATTGCACTTGTTCTGGTTCCCACACTCGTACTTATTCCCTCATGCCCTGAGATTGATACTATGACATCATTGCACTCATCCTGTAACCCCCCTTCCATTTTATGTCCATTTAAGTCATTTCCTTACTTATTCTTATACAGCTGTCTTGGTAGTCCTTTCTCCTTAATTATTTTAACATTGTTTACATAGTTTGAATTAGTTTTATTCTGCACTTCTGAAAACATTTCATTGTTGCCTACCAGAAACATTGTTTGTCTTTGTTTTTGTTGCTCAGATAGGGGGAGAATTACATGAATAGAGGTTTGCCTTCTTAACTTATGACATTTGCTAATATTTGTTGCCAAGTTTATAGGTTTGTGCTTCCTTACATAGCTTCAGACTGATAATATAGTATATCTGTTCTGGTCTTCTCTTGGTATTCGATCCCTGTATTTTTATTGTGCAACTTATGTTTGTTTGTTTGTGTCTTTCGGCTTTTCCTGCTTAGGGGTCACCACAGCGGAACTCCGGTCTGCTAATGATTGGTAGTTGATTTTTACATGCTGAGTTACCAGCCCTGACACACAACCTTCAACGAAGGTACACCCATTCACGCATGTCTCCACGCGGAAGACGCTCTAACTGTGAATCGAACCGGACAGTCTTACTGTGAGGCGACAATGCTACCGCAGCACCACCATTATGTAATGTACTTAAATTAACTTTATCATGGCACGAGTCACTTCATGCCCTTTTTCCTTGAAATGGAAGTTGTTTCTAGTCATTTGGAGAGATAGCAATCCATTCTTGTTGAAATCGTTCAACAGCACAATAAGTTAAAACAGATATCCTCTCTGCATTGAAGTTTCTTACTTCAAATTTGGTATCTGCAGGTCTACAAAAATAGCTATTCTATTGACTTCTTCCCTAGAAAATGCTGCACACACAATCTTTTTTTTGTTTGTTTGTTTAATAAACCACATGTACACTAAATTAATTAATGAGTGTTACACACTTCAAAATGCTATTTTGAAATTAGTTGAATACGATACATTCCTTGAATAAAACATCCATTGGTTGGTCACCTGAAAGGGAAAAAGAAACAGAGCAGAAAAAAATATGCAAGCATTAAATTGCAGTTTTTTCATGTAATATTTAAAAATAGATAGTCAATTTCATGTGGGAATTCCCATTCTTCTCAAATTACTTAATTGCAATGGTCTAGAATAATTATTTTCATAGACATACTGACTATCTTAGTTGAAAATTAATGCATTTTCTGAGCCCTACACAGACCCCAAATATCACATTGATCTTCAACTAAATATTTGCTCATCAGAAAGTTATTCTCAAAGAGAATGGTTTATCCTACCTGAGATGGATTTGTGGTAGAACCACCACATATGGTACCATCTTCGAATTTGACCACATTCATGCCATCACTTCTTATTGCTTATCACCCACTCCATCTTACAAAGAATCAGGTAGGCTCTATTATATATTTTCTACTGATTAACCTGGCCCCAGGAAGACCAAAATTAAAATATATATCCGTTCCATATTGCTATAAATTCAAGGAAACTCCTTGGGTCAAGAAATAAATTATTTGGTTCTTTGACAATTTTATTAATATATGAAAAATTAGTAATTTCAGTAGGATTAATTACTTTATCCAGAGCCTTTTTCTTAGGGTGGTTTTCATAGTCTTTACACAGATACATTAAGGCTAGCCATGCTGTCTGCAAATGAGTGTAGCTAAGCTGCGATTCACAGAGGCCACTTACTCTAACCATGATGACCTCAAATGACCATAAGCAAATTAACCTAAAATGAGAAGTAAATGAGAGATGATGTAACCCAGCTGATGCTATTGAAGCATTCCCTCACCTATTTGTAATTTATAGCGAATTCTTTCTATTTTTCCACACTGTCCTCAGATAAGCAGATATGTTATATAAAGAGGAGTCTTGTAATCCATGAAAATGAAAAGTTGTCACTTGCTGCTAGGCTTGCTATTTTCACATGTGGGTTGCTTGTCTTGGCCAAGTCAAAACATCTTGCACCCAGTGGTGCAAGCTGACCAAGAAGGTTGAAATATAACTCACTCTAACTTTGATAATCAGGAGATACTTGACCAGTTCAGAGTGGACAAGGACATTACAAGTGTCTTAGTGAGTATTTATGACCACTGTAGGGGTACGGGAGGACTCCATGGACTTCCTATCCCTGTGGATACTAAGTTATGTATAGCCCTTATGATACTCACTGCAGAGATCTTCCAGAGATAGAAAAGGAGATGCATTTTGGGGTCTCACGGGCTTCTGCCTCAAGGATAATGCAGCAGTTCCTAGATGTACTCTTGGCACATGTGGATCAGTGCATCTATCACCCAGTGATAACTCAGGACCAAGCCAGGACTATGCATGTCTATTATGTGGTGGCACATTTTCTGGAGGTACTCAGTACAATAGATCACACCCATTTACAATTAGGGCCCCCTCTGGACCAAGGGATGATTGGTACCACAGTAAGAAGAGCTGCCATTCTACCAGTTGCCAGACAGTGTGACTCATGGGGGTGCATCACTAACATTGTGGCGCAGTATCCAGGCTACTCAATCACCACTTTCTGCATAGTGGGGTACCCAGTGTTCATCTTGTTGGTTAGTAGAAAAAAATTATCTTTTCTTTTTTTTTCAATTTTATTTAAGTAGCTATTCCTGAAAAAATGCATTGCTAAGTGCAAAACCACTTTTCATTTCTTTGTCTTTCAGGTGATTCTTGATATCCACTGAACCCACAGCTCATGACACTAGTGAAAAATCTAAGTGGATCTGCTGAAGAGACCTGTAACACATTCCTGTCCCAGACCTGTGTTCTCAATGGGAGGGTCTTTGGACTCCTGCAGAGCCATTTCTGGTACCTGGAAGAGTCTGTTGATGCCCTTAGTAACGCACAACATCTACACGCTGGATGTTTACTGCATGTTGCATTCTGTACAACATGCCCTTAGTAAGGCACAACATCTACACGCTAGATACTTACTGCATGTTGCATTCTGTACAACATGCCCTTAGTAATGCACAACATCAATACGCTAGATGCTTACTGCATGTTGCATTCTGTACAACATGCCCTTAGTAAGGCACAACATCTGCGTGCAGGATGTTTACTGCATGTTGCATTCTGCACAACATGATCATGCACCAGTCTAGAGGTGAAGTGACCCACTCTGTCAGTGCAGCTCCTGCTTCCATTCTGAATATGAGTAATCATGACTAGCCAGAAGCAGTAGTAAGGCACTATATGCAGCAGGTTTCTGCATGGCATATAGCTGAGAAGAAAAAGAAGTTAGTGTTTCCTTTCTTGAAAAAAAACCCACAGACTATAATCAATGCATGCAGTGATATTGGTGGGCTATGCTGTGTGGTACATGGTCTGCTGTCACTATTCATCTGACATTCTCTCTCATTTTAAAATCATTTATTTTTTATTTCAGAACATTTATTCATATTGTTTGTAAAAGTCATGCCTGGGTGCATCCTGACTCTTGCTCCATGATGTGTTAAGCCATTATAATCACAAATGTATCTGTTTTGTACAATGCATTCTGTTGAGGTAGTGCACCTAAGTATGCATATACTGAATGTCCTCAGAAGATATAATTCTTAAAAAAAAAATTAATTTAGCATGAGTTCACGCCATGCATTGGAATGAACATGTGTGATATTGTTTTTTATATAATGCAATTTTTACTCAGTTTAAATATGTTATTTGTGATATACTGTGCATCAGGTTATTTTATTTTCTCATACACTATACGTTGTGCCTTCAGAGACAAAATATATCATTTATGCAGTGGTGAAGATGAAGTAGCAGCAGTGTTTGTTTACATGGCAGAATACTCGTTTTAATCAGTAATTTTCTGTGTTTCCATGAACATTGTGCATTACTACTTTTTTGCTGTAGATAACTGCCAAGTGTCAGAATGGTACTCCATAGAGCATTAATGGTGTCAGGTCACTGCAATCCTATGTTATGAAGTTTTACACAATACCATTACAGGGATGAAATGCATACAGAATAAAGCATCCTAGCCCCCATTTATTTATTTAGAACTTTTTACCTCTTTGAGTAAAACACTGACAGTTTGTTAAGGACAAATTATAACTAACATAAATGTCACACTTGTATCACAAGAGATCACGGTCAAATGTGTCACACATCCACACATCTCCTATAGATAGACTAGGTGATAGTAGAAGTGATTTTGTAGAGGGGCTGTCATGAGAACTAGAAGGTGACTTGGTCTGATGTCATGACCTACTTCATGCAGGTGATCTTGCAGATGCCATTTGACAGTGCTGTCTCACGTGATCAGGACCATGAATGAGAGGTCCTGCTAGGTGTACATGAATGCTGACATGGCCTACATTAAATCTGTTGTTCTTGTCCCACTGATTATTTACAGTACTTTCTGAAGAACCACTTGTAGTGTCATGTGATGTGTCCCCACATGCCCGGACAATACCCTGTCCTCTTCTCCTAACAAGAGTAACATCTGCTACAGTCTGGTAAGTCATAACTAGTGTAGTAATGGAGCCGTGGATGCTTGATGTGCTACCATACTACACATCAATGTGATCATAGCATTATCCCTACCCTGCAAATCCTCACATAGACCCTTGTGGACTCTATTTCCAGATGACTATCTGTGGCAAAGCTCTAAGACCTAACAATATCATGGCACTTTTCTTGCTGGGCAGCCAATGGTTCACATAGTTTCTGGGATAGCTGTAAAAAAAATCCTGCATCTGGCTCCCTGTTGTGAAAGTGTCATTATGGACACTTTTACAGCTGAATGTCCACCATCATTCTGAAAGTGTTTGTGTTTGGCTGTACTGCTAAAGAGGTGCATAGGTATTCCTCTTGTACAAGCACACATGTGATGTCAGCATCTGCTTGACTTTGTGATTCACTGTCACTTCCTGCAAAGTTACTAACATGTTGTGGGGCATGAGATCCTCTCAATAGACTTGGAGACTATGTGGCATTTTCCTTAGGCTGCCTCATAAATATAACTATGTCATCATCATCATCATCATCATCATCTTTGGCAATATCCAGTGTGTTGATATCCTCAGAATTTATTACTATAGTAGAAGTTTTTACTTCCATTCTTGACCATGTAAAATATAAATGGAATGCAACAGTAATAGAGAAATAGCATACACTATTGTTCGCGTATTAGGTCGCTGTGGGGGAACTTACCATGCATATATTTTTGTTTCTTTAAGTAGTTTGCAGTTTCCTAAGACTGTCGCCAACTTACTTGAGTAATCACAATTTAATATGGTGGTGTTCAACTATTTGATAAAAATTCTGGTCCAGTTGCATGTTTTATATGCAAATGATACCCTTTTATCTTTATCTCTCTGAATTGAGCTATACACAAATGTGTACAACCTCATGAACACAATCTTGGGCGCACATGGACACAATGCAGTTGTCCACAGCTGTCCTTAGTATTTCCCAGCATGCCACAAGAACATGTACATAGTCTCCGATATACTCACATCTGAATTTATTCAGAAAAAAGAAAATGGATTCACATCTCTTACAGTTTGTAAAACAAGAAAATGTAATCTGTCCATCTAACTTCCTCACACACCTAGGAATATGTATTTATGCACATCCCCCAAAAACAAAAAAACAAAAAAAAAAAAACATTGCTGCTACAATGAAGGAAAAAAATGACATTCAGGTGTAATACTTCCAAAAAAATAGCTAAGGCAAAGTACTACAACAGTAATAAAGAAAAATGATTAGTGTGTACTATTTAAGCACCATATAAATGAAACATGAATGTATTCTTTTAAAAAAACATGTGTGTGACAAATCATTAATGGTAACCCAAACTTACCAGTAATAACAGTACATTCTCTAATGCCCCTGCTGGTTAAATGGGTTCAATTAAGGTGGTGTCACACCCCAGAGGAAGTATTTCTAAATCTGTGAACCACAGCTTTACTCATACTTTTTCATTCTGGTTCTGCCTCTTCTACTCATGGCAGCACCTGTTAATGCATGTGCCCACTCTCCAAGCTGGTCTGATAAGGAGACCAACATCATAATCTACCTTCTCAGGGAATCATATCTGGAAAAGACTGAGGTGTGCACATATCTGGAGAAGACTGAGGTGTGCACAAGAGGTTCAGGTTGGAAAATATAAATATCTGGCAGGAGGTGGGTGAGCACCTGGAATCCCTGACAGGGAGCACTCACTAATGCCAGCAGTGCAGTCACAGGTACAAAGACCTATAGAAGCATAAGCCTAACCAACTGTCTGAGTGGGCTGACCAGGTAAGGAAAGAAGCTCAGAGTTCTGTAATAAGTACAAAATTATTTTTTCCCTGTGGGTCATATTAAACATAGGTTAAGCATAGGTTTAAAAATGTATACTGTGGTTGCACAATTGCTAGAATAAATATTTGCACTTGCAAATATTTACCTATAATGTTATTACAATAATACAAAAGAAACCATTAACAATATATTTGCACATAACTGTATCTGTATACAAACATATGGAGTGTTTAAGTGATACCATAATTGTTTATATAAATGCAAATGCAGCACATGTAAGAGGAAAATAAGTCTAAATATATATGTCTGAAAATCACATACATAGATGTACATGTGTACACTTTCAACTACTTTTTCATATATTTATTCAGAAAGCAAAAATCTATATTTTCATTTAGCATTGCATTAACTTAGGTAGCAGTTAAATTACATGCAGACAGTTTGTGTATGCAATTATTTATTAGTGTAAATAATAAGTCATTTCTTTCACAATTCTTACTGCACTTACAAGATGGTTGAAGCCAGTCAGACCCTCACACCCTAGTCAGAGTAGAGGTTGAAGGAGGGGGGTGGGGGTTGCAGTGTCAAGTTAATGTCCAGCACATACTTTATTGAGAAATGACCAGTATTATTACCTTGCTATTACTTCTGCATACATTTTTAAATCATCCTCTTATATGCTTATTGATATTAAAGAAAACTATCAAGCACATGCTTTTGTGCAGCAAAGGAAATTAAAACTTCCATGACTTGTTAAATTACTCTGTCTGTCTGCACCTTCTAGCTGAACAGTGGTCAATTTTCTGAAGAGAATAATAGAAAATGAAGTATTACAATGAATCATGGCTATCAACAAGAAAGTCTTTCATGCTGCATACATCAGCAAATGCTAATGATAACAGGAAAAAAAGAAGTCCATAATTGGTATGAACTAATACAAGCTGTAACTGCTTTATCACAGACAGCCTTTAGAATTGTAATAATACAAGGTGGAATGCAGAGCAGGAGATGGAGTTTCTTTAAAGATATCATGATGGAGAACAGGTATTTGTTGGTATTTTACAGTTTCACTCATCTGCATTTCCTATAATATTCAGGTGTCAAAGTGATACTTCATGTTTCTCTTGGAAAGCATCTGTGTCGAAATGAAATTAATATCCACAGAATTGCTTTTCAATCTCCTGCATGCTCTAGTTGGCAGTATTAACTTCACTCTTCTATTATGGTCCTTTTCTCATTCATTAATAAGCACAGTGACACCAGCAGTTTAAATGGAGGAAATCGATGCTCATTTTCTACATAGAGGACTGTCAGTGGTTACATGCAGCCTTTTGTATAATAAAAGCATCAGTAAGGTCAGGCATTATCTAAAATGTATTATTTTAATCATCTGTTATGTTTAATTATAGCATTATTTTCCCTTCCACACAAAATACATGTTTCTCTAACTGGTAATACATCACTGATCAAAATGTATATATTTGAGTTTATCTCTTAACATAAGAAATATGCTGGACTAGTAGTCATCACAAATTTTGAACTCGGGGTGGTCACATTCATTACCAATGAAGTATTTTTCCTTTTTAATATGTTGCTTTTTGTCATTTATTCACTCTCCACATATCCTCTTAAAATTTGGTAACCGCAAGTACTAGTACATTATTATATTGAATTTACTACCTCATATTTGTTGCACTATATTTCCGTTTTTATTTTTTTGAATTTATTGACAGAAATGACATATAATTTTGTCACATATTATTACTTCTTGAAGGTATCTCTACTACACACTGATGGAGGCATTTTGTTTTGCCATTAAGGTGTAGACGCCATGCTTGTTATTTATTTATTTCCCTTTATTTTGGAAGGTGTCCTCCCTGTAGTCGCGTGGGATTCCTCTGGGTGATCCGGTTTCCTCCCACATCCCAAAGACATGCAGTAGGTAGATTGGACACTCTAAATTGGCCCTAAGTGTGAGTGTGTACATGTGTATGCCTTCTGTAGAAGGTTGGGCACCAGGCTGGCAACTCAACACTGTAAAACTCCACTGCCAATCATGAGCAGACAGATGATCCGTTGTGGCGACTCCTAACCGGGAAAAAGCCAAAAGAAGAAGAAGAAGACTTTGGAAGGTATAATATCAAGAAACGTGACAACTGAAAATAGTATTGTCCATTTTCCACCTCTAGTAGTATATAGAAACATTTTTTTAAAGCTTTTGTCTGGCAGAAAAATATTATATAAGAGCACTGAATTTTTCCATAAAATTAGACAATCTTTCACCCTTATGGGCTTTGTATCCTTCTGCATCATAGTGAGGGTCAGCAACAGCAAACTGAAGGTATGAGAATTCTGACACAGAACAGATTACTGGAATAGTGTGATATAAACTCATGATCAGATATCTTAAAAATAGATCATATGTGATTTGTAGTGTCAAAGCCCAAATTAGAAAAACATAGCTTAATGTATGACTATTCAGCCAAATCATATTGCTTTTGGTGATTTTTCTTATCCATTTATTACATGGAATGCTTATGCTATTACAAATAAATATGTTCAATATTTCCTAGGTTACAATGCAGATTCACTTGAAATGATTGCATGCTCACCTATGAAAGGCTTAAATTTGTTGGATCTAATTTTTGCAAAGATAGCAACATTATGAACTATGCCTATAATTATACCAACTTTAATTAGGTCTGATCATCACACAGTGGTTCTCACCATTAGAATCTGGACTAAAACTCTCACAGACTTTACACTAGTCAAAGATTTTTCTAATGTACATTTACTGCCACTATTTGATGACCTTAAGAGTTTCAATGCCCGTCCCGCCTCATAAGGACTCAAAAGAAAACACTGCCACATTCATGGAGAGATTCTTTTCTCAGACCAATACTTAATACTTCCACCCTGATCCATAACAAATACAGCAACAAGTTTAGGAATAATCAATTTTGGTGGAACCCTAGCTTTATAACAAGAGAAATTACTCCTTTCCCTTTGTAACAAAGTGAAAATTCCACAACTCAAAAGTTTATAAAAGTGTTTAGAAATACATTGAGATCTTCCACAATAAACTGAAATGTGCCACCTCTGTAAAATGCAACCACAATTCCTTCATTAACTATATCAGGAACCTTAGAAAAAATACCAGGCAATGCTCAGAGTTTGGCACGTAATGATTCCACCTACTCAATGAAGATATACCTGACATATTAGCAGGCAAATTGAAGTCAAATTTCATCTACCAGCATGTTCACCTCCCTCACAACATCACCACATGATTGAATTCTTAATGGTCCCTTGGAGATTAAAATACTAGGTCTATGGGCCTGACATTACCATGGGGGTGTTAACTTGACAGTATAACAACACTATCTCACTGATCCACTCTTTGTTGTATCTTTCGGGTTTTTCCTGGTTTGGGGTCGCCACAGCGGAACTCTGGTCCACTAATGATTGGCAGTAGATTTTTACGTACCGACTTGCCAGGCCTGACGCACAACCTTCAATGAAGGTATGCCCATTCACGCATGGCTCCACACAGAAGACGCTTTTGCTGAGAGCCACTCTACCTCCTGTATAAACTCAGTCTCTGATTTGACTTCATGCTGAGCATTGGAGGAGTGTGGTGGATGTTCTCTATATAAAACAGGCTCCATCACTAATATTAGTAAGTGAGTACCCATAGGCCTCAAAATCTTTACCTGTGAGGCAATGGAATGCATTATTACGGACATTGCAAATGCAAACATTAACGTCTTTAAGTCCCTTGACTCATATCAGTTTGGCTTTGCAAAATGCAGATCCTACCTGCCTAATCTGCTTGAATTATTTGAAAAAGTCACTCACTCAAGTCTTGGACAATAAACTAATCTCACTGGATATTCACATCCCGACCCCACCCCCTGCCCAGAAAACCACAGTGAAAAACTTCTCTAAAGCAAATTTCACACTCCTCAAAACCGAGGTGGAATCCTTCAAAGCCCCCGGGCCTGTGGAAAATACGACCCAGACCGCAGAATCCTTTATAAACGCATTCTATGAACACCTTCAGGAATGCATGGATCATGCAATCCCAAACAAAACCAAGACCCAATCCTCCAAAGGCAGACGTCCTGTCTGGTGGACCCCAGCCATAAACAAACTATACAATAGAAGGAGGAAGCTACTACATGATAGAGCAAAATCCCAAAAAGGGAAGGCATCACTGATCAGTATTAGCAAAAAATTACGGGCACTCATAAAATTGTCTAAGGCCAGCTTCGAGAGAAATATTGCACAGGACACTAAGGATAATCACAAGGCTTTCTTTAGTTATATTAGGAACCTGGGTGGTAATTCCCAGATATGCTCAGAATTAGTCCAAAATGACAAAAAATACACTGAACCCACAGACATTGCCAACATCCTAGCTGACAGGTTCAGCGCAAACTTCTCCCACCCCCCTCACCACCAAAACGGCAAATATCTATCCCAGCAGAGTGCTGCCCCCCTGACATCTCAGATGCTCAGGTAAGAGCCGCCCTCTCCAAAGCAAAAAACACAGCATCAATGGGACCAGATGGTATCCCGGGCTGCATCCTACATGAACTCCAAGAGGAGCTAAACCCAAACATAAAACTACTGTTCAATCTCAGCCTTACTACAGGATATGTGCCCAAAGAGTGGCGTACAGCAACAGTGGTCCCTCTCCATAAAGGTGGTGCCTCAATGGATCCTGGAAACTATCGCCCCATAAGCCTGACTAGCTTGGTCTGCAAAGCTGTGGAAAGGATCATCATGGACCTTATAAATAAAGATATTGGGGACCTACAGACACTGGATCCTACCCAGTTTGGCTTTGTTAAGGGCAGATCCTGCCTCTTAAACCTGGTTGATTTCTTTGAAACAGTCACCAAGGCCATTGACGAGGGGAAGGTGGTCCACACATCCTACCTGGACCTCGCAAAAGTCTTCGATACAATACCCCACTCGGGCATTATAGATAAGCTCACCAGCTTAAATATAAACCCCTATGTCACTAGATGGATTTCAAACTGGCTCAAGGACAGAACCCACATGGTTAGAATTGCTGGAGCCATGTCAGACTCCAAACCAGTTACAAGTGGTGTCCCACAAAGCTCAGTCCTGGGACCTCTATTGTTCGGTATATATTTCTCGGAGGTACAGGCCAACAGGGAAGGACTGTGGCTGACCAAGTTCGCAGATGACTGCAAACTGGGTGCCATAATCGACTCTCCAGCTGACACAAGCATCCTCCAAAAGGGCCTTATAGAAACAGACAACTGGTGCCAGAGCCATGGCCTCAAACTAAATGCCAAAAAGTGTATAGTCATCCCCTTTGGCAAAAACAAAGTGCCCACAAATTACCACATAGGTGGTAATCCATTAAGTACAGAAGAAGTAATTAGGGACCTGGGGACCCAAGTTGATAGCAATCTCTCATTTGACAACCACGTAGCCAAAGTGGTTAGAAAAACATTTTATATAGCCCACCTAATCATGAAGGGATTCACATCTAGATCAGGGGAGGTCATCGTGCCTCTTTACTCATCCCTCATCAGGCCCATAATTCAGTACAATGCCCCTTTTGGGATGTACCCTACCAGACACCTGCAGCAACTGGAAAGACCCCAAAAGTACCTCACTAAGAAGATCAAAGGGCTCAAACAGATGCCATATGCTGCCCAGTTAAAGAAACTCCAGCTCTACTCAGTGGCATACCACCTGTTCAGAGGTGATCTGTGCCTGACGTATAAAGCCATGTCCAACCCGGAATTAATGGACATGCTGCACCTCAGAAAATCCAAATCCCATCGAGCTACGTGCTCGAGAGACTTGAACCTCAGCACTGAAATAAATAGGACATGCTGGAGGGACAGATTCATAACCCAGAGGCTCCCTTCACTCTGGAATAAAATCCCAGTCCAGGTTAGGCAGAGTCCCTCATTGACTCTCTTCAAGCGGAATCTTGATGAGTGGATGGGAGATCGTAGGTTTACCCCGGGTATCACTTCTGTGTCACTGTTAGACAGAGGCACAGTATACTAACCTCGAAAAAGGGCATAGTAAAATAAATTTAAAATGGGTGGCGAAAGCCAAACACATTCTGGCTAGGCTTATAAATGCCCTAGGGCAGATAGCCTAGTATGAACCTATGAACCTATGAACAAGGCAGATCAGTATGCCCAGCTTAGATTGACCTAGCTAAAACCTGTGACATCTTTCCTCATACAGGCATCATAGATAATCTTACCAAATCATAGATAAACTTACAAAACTAAACACAAACTCTTGTATTACTCTGTGGATAACAAGCTGGCTCAGAGACATTACCCAGACAATTATGACTGGGGACAGATTCTCCAAAAGGCTAGTTAACAGCAGAGGCCTGCAAGCCCAACCCCGAGCTCAATTCCATGGCTGCTCCTGTTTGTTATATACTTCTCTGACATCAGTGTTGATGTAAAGAACCTTAGGCTGTCCAAATTGGTGATGATTGTTAAAAATAAATGATGTTGTGGCCATGTTCTCAAAGTAATGCCAAAAAGTATAGTACTGTATCCTTTGTTAAAGGGGAGCACCTGTGACCCCACCATATTAATAGTACTTCCTCAAAATGGATGCAGTCATCAGACACCTGGACACATTTGTTGACAGCACACTCTCTTTTGACCACCATGCATTCACAGTCATTAGGATATCCTTCTGTTTAGCCCAACTGATTGGCAAGGGTATTTTCTCTAAGTCTAAGGATGCCAGTCTATCAACTACTCCATTATTAAGCCCACAATTAAATAGAATGCTCCCTTCAGCTTGTATCTGTCTAGAAATATAAACTAATTCGAAAGACCCCAACAATTCTTCACAAATGAAAATTAAAGGCCTAAGTTCTATTACCTATGTGCAACACCCTGTCTACTCCACCTTATTCAGGCCTCAAGTGACCTTGTCCTGAGTGACCTCTTTCATATTCACAATATCACTTAACAGGATAAACAGCCATAAAAAATACCTTAAAATTCAGAGAAAAATAAATATAACCTGGTGGCCTGATTGATACATCACTCAAAGAAGTTGTCCTTTGAGACAGATCTCCCCTTCATATTAAACAAAGTAGTTCCTTCACCTCTTCATACACCATCTGGGAGAATGGTAACTACATATACACTCCTGGTCTCACTCCTCACACCCTTATGCAAAGGAGCAGCTCCTATGAAGAATTGTAGTGTTTAGGCTACAAATTATATATTCTTTCAACTATCTAGTAATGACCACTGAATTCAAAACATTCCTCAACTTGTTTAAATGTACAATAAAAATGTTACATTATCACAAACCAGCTTTTTTCTATATTCTCTCCCCACACTTTTGTCATTCGATGGTCCCCTTCTGCCCCAATCAGCCCATTCACCGTTGAAGTATGAGAACAGATCATAAGAACTCATTACTTGTTGAAACCATCAAGATGCTTCCATTTAACTCTCTCAGCCGATCCTATGCAGCAGCTGACTGGTTCAACCTGTATTAACTGTATCCAGAGCATGCATGCTACCACCCATATCTGAATCTAGCTTCACAATACATGGATTGACATGCATCTCCCCATAACAGTGTAATAGCTGATATGCACAATGCATCCAGCTTCCACTGGGTATCAAAACATCAGTAGGCCTAGCTGCATTCATACTCAAGGATTGGTGGGTTGGTGTCAGTTACTGTCTCCTATTCTCCTTCATCATCTCTTCTAGTTCCTGGGCAACAAGTCAGTCCAAATTATTTGTCACACTCAGAGAATCATCCTCTTGTACCATATAGCTAAAGTAAACTCAAATTTTGAGTGGCAATATGGAAGAAAACAACTTGGAATGGTACAGATAACTGGAGTCATCTGAACTGCATATCATCTTCTCACATTGGAGTGAAGATAGCCTACAATTCTCCATGATGAAGTTTTGTTCCCCAACCCCTGAAATATAATATTACTACTCTGAACACAATTTCTGCTGTTTTACCGCACAAAAAAAGAAAACTAATAATCTGGCCTAACATAGCCTCCTTTTCTGAACCATTAACTCACATTAATGGCTGTTCTATAGCAGTGCTGGTTAGTCTACAATGGCTGACATACTTCTGGTTTAGTATAAATATAGAAACACAGAAACTTTTGTCATTTATTTATAAAAAAGAAGTCAAGTTGAGTACCAGAGAAGAATGCTGACTAGGGCCTTTTTATAAGACCTCCTAACTCTGTTGCCTGCCTGTGCATGTATGCATGACTTCAGTTCTTTTTTTATATACTGCCTTGTCCAGTGCACATATGCACATATTAATGTGATGCTGTATATATATACAGGTGATGTTATACATGTATGTCTTGTGCGTGACAATCAGTATTTTGCTTGCACATATAAATATGTGTACATCTTCCTGAGCATGTCTGCATTAAAATCTATTGCCATCTACACCTATGTGTTAATCAAGCTATGAATCTATGTCTGTTTGTCTTTTCACCTGCCAATAAAATAACATAAAATGTGTAAAAGTGTCCTTTACTGAGCATTTTTGTTTCACTTCTGTATTTCATGCCCTTATGATATCAGAGGCTTTTCAGTATAAACTTATAAAACACAACAGTTCATATTAGATATGCTCTTCAAAAACTGTCAGCAACCAGGCAGCCCACATTCCCCTCCTACAGTTACTATTTGCAGCAAAGTGTTACACACTGACTCCTACACTCAGTTTCTTCCTTCAGGATGCACGCCTAAGATAGGAATAGCAGAATATGTCTCCAAAATTTTTAATTTTTGAAAGGAGATAAAATATAACCAACAGATTTCATTATACTGTACAGAAATATTCTGATGTTCTGCTGTTGGAAACAAAAATGCATGTTCAGCGTTCTTACTGATGATTACTAAAAGCACATGTAATATATTTTCACCTCAAAAGTCGCATGTGGCTTTTATATTTAATTTTGTTAGTTAAGAAAATAATGACAATAAAGTATTTTGATTTTCAAAATTAACCTAGTTGTGTGACAAGAAAATAAAGCATTGAAAACATGGAATCGTGATTACTTATGGGGAAGCACACATTACTTGAGCACATAGTCACTAGGGATCAATGCGACATCTTGCTGTGAGAAAAAAAAGCCTTGCAATTTCATTTTAACTCTTTGCTGCCATAAATATATTTAAAGCACATTTTGTGTATTTATCCATTAGCTGACTAAATTGTCACCATATAATTTTCTTTAAATTTCAGCAAACTAAAAGATCAAAATATAAAACAAGAAATACAGGATATAAAATAAGCAGAGCCAAAAATGCTACAAAAATTAAAAAAAAAATAAGAAAATGAAATACTAGCATCAGGGGATACTGTCAGGAGAGTACACAAAATACTTTATTATTATCTGGAGAACCAGCAATAAATAAGTTAAAATTGTGAATGAGGTATTTCTTTAACAAATCTGTCAGCTGTAACTTCTGCTTTAAAGTGATAGCTCCTAACAACAATGAATACTGCTTATTTTTATTTATTTAACTCAGTTTCTTTGCAGTCCAGTCATTGCACTGTTTTCTTTAACAGTAGAAACTTGAGGTTGAAATCAATAGTCTAGTATACATGCATACATACATACAAATATTTCAAGCAAGAGCAATCATTCCCTTCTAACCTGGAAATATACCAAAATAGTTGTTCCCATAATAAGTCCCCAGGCTGTTCTTAAAAATATTTAAAATAGCATTTTCTTTAATGTAATTTGGTAGTCTGTTTCATGCAGTAGCTGCTCTCTCAGAGAAACACCAGCAACAAGATTAACTGTTAAACTAATAACCAACCAGAACTCCAGCCAGGATGCTTAGAAAGGCCGATCACACTGCAGTAACTCTGTTAACTCCATAATTGCAATAATTAATAAGTACCAAAGTAAAGGCTGTTGTTATCCTTAATATGTTAAATAAACAATAACGGCTCTTCTAATAAGCCATACACTTTATTCAAAGCAAATATAAAATGCAAAATAATGGTAAGGATTTTTGTCCATCATTATCAGGACTTCATCAGAGTTTGAAATGATGTAGCTCTGTGTTCCTTTTAAAATGTTATTAACCAATAAGATTTCATCAAACTAACAATTCAAGCACCAACTGGAATAAAGGAATGAACTGAAAAATATGTTAAAATTGTAAAAATATTAAATTATAATATTAAAAGAAATTCAGTATATTAAATAATTTGGCTAACATCAGGCTTGGTGAAAATATTATTTAAAACAAAAATAAAAACAATTACACCATACTTATGTATGAAAAAATAATAACTAATAAAATTAAGTCAATTCCTAATAAATACTTACAGTAGAGAGTCAATTATCCGAACGTCGATTATTCAAAATGCCAATTATCTGAAACAACCTTCCAAAGTTTTCAGATAGGAAAAATCATAAAGTCTCAATATGTAAACATTATACGTATTCACCTGAGCATATTTTTGAGATTGTCGCCAACTTGTGTTTGAAACATATTCTTTATTGTCCAATGGAATTGCTGAATGGTTGAAAAGTGTATTCCTGTGTGCAGAAAGAGGCAAGATTTTACAAAGTTTTTATCCTGTTCAATTATATGTTTGATTATCCAAACTACCCTAGGTGCCAATTACTTTGGATAATCGTCTCTCTACTCTACTTCTATCTAATATGGATTAACATCCAATAAAAACAATAATAAATAAATAAATGGCAATCGGATCCCAACCATAATATATATATATATATATATATATATATATATATATATATATACATATATATATATATATATATATATATATATATATGTGTGTGTGTGTGTGTATAAAATATATATATATATTTTTTTTTAAATAAAGGATTAAATGTAAATCAACTTAATATGTTTGCCCTGACCTTTAGAATACTTATAATAGATACTGAATCATTAAGGCCACTGGTTCACATGCATTTAAATGCAATTGCCATGTCAACTCTTTTATTTCTAACCTATCGTCACCAGCACCCCCTCTACAGATCTGAAAACTCGATCTGTAGCAAAAAATCTAATTTATTTTAAATTCAAATGGAATGTTGAATGTTTATACAAGGCATTTTGTAGGATTACATTTTTTTAATATCATAGAGATCTTCTCTCATAAGGTGTTTTAATTTATGAGTCATCTTACCCACTTAAAATGCCCATGTAAACCACATGAGTAGAATTAAGGTCACACTTTCATAGACAAGGTAAAGTTTGGGGATAATTCTCTACAACTAAATAGGAACCCTGATGCACAAACTTAGCCATAAGATGAACTTAATTAATATTCACTTTGTCTAAATGTCTTTCCAATAAATTCTTAATATTAGAGCTTCTGCTGTAGAGCACCATAGGCTGTCTCCCCATTATAAACATCATGTGTCTGGGAAAACAATGTTCCATAATTGTCTAAATTATAATATTTTATTATTTCCTGATAATAAGGTATTACAAACAGTAACATCCTGCCTGTTGTTTGCATGTTACCAAGTCAGAGACTACATTGAAAATCAATTAGTACACTTCTTCTTCCTATAGAATCTTCTACATAGGTTGATGATTCTCTATGAATATTTGATAATCCCAAACATTCCCAGAGGTAGTTGTCTCTAAATGCCCTATATGCATGAATAAGTTCTCTTTTTAAATATACATATGAGACAATGTACAAGTTCAGATATTTTAGTCTTTCATAATAACCTAAATTTCTCCATTAATGGATTCTGTTGGTTTATTTCCACCATACTATTTCTTGTTTACTCATGCTTGTTTTCTAATGAGGTTTCTATATTGTTATTCCATACTCAAGTTTGGTCTAATGTAACTCACAAACAATGATGTCATTTCTCATTTCCATGATTAGAAAAACTCCTAGAGGGATCTACCAATATACCCAGATCTCTAAATGAATCTTCAGTTTCAATCACTGTATGATTTATTCAGTAATCATCTTTCAATTTATATTTCCCAAATTTCATATTTTTAGTTTTGATGTATTTATCAATGCATTATTCTCCTGTGGCCAAATAGTTAACTTAGTCAAGTTCTTATGCAAATACGTATATATGTGTGCATTTGATGATCCCTGTTGATGTGACACCCAGACCTCATGAGCAAAACTGGGAAAAAGGTGGCTTTGGATGGATGGATGGATTAAAAAAAAATCTATCTATCTATCTATCTATCTATCTATCTATCTATCTATCTATCTATCTATCTATCTATCATCTATCTATCTATTTATCTATCTACACACACACACACAAACACACACACACACACACACACACACACAGACACACACACACGCACACACACACATATAGGGTCTGTATTAGAACATTGACAAAGCCACTAATCAAACAGCTTTATACTTGAAAATGCCAGTAATAGAAGTGTACTTTGTGAGATCGCAGTACAGTGAAGATCAAAAAATTTGCCCTTTCCTCACTGTAGTGTGATCTCAGAATTGGTATATATAATTAGTGGGGGGTGGTGAGAACGCAACCCCCCCACAAAAACAAGTTCTTTTACTGACATTTTCAATTATAAAGCTGTTCAATTAAAAGCTTTGTCGATGTTCTAATATAGAACCTATCTATCTATATATATATATATATACTATGGGCAGGATTCACGAAGCCTCCGTGCAAGAGTTATAACTCATACACGGAGGCTGCAGTTAAACAGTGATGTCAGCATGCTCTGCATATTCATGAGAGCATGCTGAATCACACAAAGCCAACACGGTCCATGTGAGACAGTAGGGGGCATGTCCGTAGGCCGAGCCCTGTAAGCGGACACGCCCCCAGAAGAGGAAAAGTACCCAAAGTAAACACCCACGACAGAGTCCACGGAAATGTGAATAAACAGAACACAACACATGCCACCACAGACTATGAACAGAAAACATATAAATAAACACATTTTTTTTTTTAAAATGTAAAAATGTTTAACCGTGAGTGTGCTCATTTGCGCGGGCGTGCCCGTAGCGCAGCTACAGTTAGCAGTCATTGGGAAAGCATATAAGAACTAAATATGCAAAATAAGCCAGGAAGCAATAGCGTACTGGTAGAGATGTTGGCTGAAGAGCAGGCATTCATGGTTCGAGCCCCCACAACACCAATTTTTTTTTTTAGCAAAATAAGCAGGAAACAAGTCCCTGACAAATATGTACACATAAAACCACAATTTATGTAAAATGTAATAAAATAGCCCATTTATAATGAAGAAATGTGAGGTAACAAAACAATAAAAAATGCCAGATGTGCTCATAGCTGAGCTACATTTTAACAGAGTGAGTGCATCTGCCCGTAGATGAGCAGTGGTTTAACTGGTGCAAAATGAGTGCCCGTAGCTGAGCAGTGGTCTAACATGCTAAATCTATGTGCCCCTAACTGAGCTAAGCGTAATATGCGTGCTGATAGCCAAATGAGGCTTAAACCAGTGTACCCCATTTTAGGAGAGCTGCGCACCGTGCAAACAAGCTAACAGACGGGCAACGTTGAGCAAGCCATATCAAAACTGCCTTTACACAGACACACCCCTCAGCATGTCTAGACAGTCATGAAAAATAAAAAGCAGTGACCAGGTTCGAACCCAGGATACCATACACCATAGTCAAGGTAAAGAACCACTAAGCCATGACAGCAGTACCTTTAAATGCAATAATAGCTAATATATAGGAATGAATACAAACTAGAGCATGACAATGCAGGTTTACTGAAGTTGATACAATTCCAAAATGGCCAATCACAGATATGTGCGGGAAAAACTGACTATATAAGCCCCATAGGCAGGAATACACAACATAAACGATTGTAGAACTGACCTGCAGGCAGAATGACAGGAGTAGGAGAGGGTAGTTGCTTTCGAGCACAGAGGTGGGGTGTTGAGGAGTCCAGGTACATGGTCTGGCTCCTAGTCCATAATCATGAGGCCCAACTCATGCAGGGCCAGGTCCTCTGGGGAGCATACAGGGCCGAGGCGTGGGACCGGTTGGCTCATGATCTCACCAGTGCCTGGTGAGCAGGTCTGTCACCACCATGCGGACCTGAAGAGACGCAAGCAGGACCAACTGGACCTTTGGATCCAGGAGGCCCGCAAACACCCAACGCCCACTACTGAGTAAGTAACATTTAATTATGTATGTAAGAAATTAAACTAGCTGATATTATGGAGCTGTGTATCCCAATATTACTTCATTTATATTACAGCTGCAGGTGTCCGTTCTGCGAACCGCAGAGCCTATGGCGATAGGCTGTTGCGGTTGCGCCACCAGGCAGGTCAGTAATCCACTACCAGTAACTGTAAAGAAATATAAAAGTATGACAGTCAGCAAAAGAGTGCAGTGTAGTCAGTAAGGAATAAAATCTGCAAGTAACAGTGTGAAAGTGTCTGCAAGTATTGCTTGATTACAAAAGTGTGTTTCAGTCTGTAAGTTCAACTGAAAAATGAAACTGTCTGACATATATTCTGAAAAAAAAATGCCCTACCTGTAAGAAAATAGTACACAACCTGCAGCAGGCTGAAAAGTATAGCTGCAGAAGATGATGAAATCACATGTGTGAAATATATCCCTGTGGAAATACTGAAACATGACAGAAGTGAGACTGCTGGAAAGGATTGTAATAACTACAGGTAAAACATGTCAATAAAGCCTAGAAGTAAGTACCATCCTGAATAGTAAAATGAAAGCAAGTGAGAGAGTGTGAGAAAGTGTCATGAATCCAGCAATACAGTAGTAATAACCCCTGAATAAAGTATACTGCAGTCAAGACAGAATGAAATGCATGTGAGATTCAAAACCAAACAGCGAAATCTGTTCAAAGTGTTGCTGCATCTGGAATGTGTATCCCAAAATCTGGATATGTTGCTCTCAGTCTGCAATATGCAGATAGGATGATTGTCTGATATACCAAACATCCACACTTGTCTACAGCTATATAAAGCAAATGTAGCAAGATGATGTAGCTGAACAATGCTAGATATGAATGTGTATGAAGAACAATAAAATGTATATTGATGTTGCAGTAACAGTCCTCTCACCAAGTTGAAATAGTTATCATATAGGAAACTGTAGTTAGAACAGTAGTGTGTATATAACTGTAGGTATTAGAAATGTACAGCATATGTATTGTTATTTGAAGGTGTTAATATTACTTTCTTTACCTCACCCTATAACCACATATAACCCATTCCACGTGAAAATGGTATGTGCAATCACAATTAACACCCCTGGACGTTTGTCCTGTTGGGTCATATATTTGCATGTCCGTTGATGCATCTGCCCAGTTCATACATCCACACCTGATGGCCTGTTGCCATCAATTAACCCTACATGTTGTTGGACTGTGTATTTCTGTTCAAATTATGCATGTGTTATGCACTCTGTTCAATGGTGTGAATATCTGGGTGTTTGGTTAATGGAAATACTAATGCATGCTGCTAAAAAAAATTCACTTTCAAATTTTTCTTTAGCCATAAGATGAACTTAATTAATATTCACTTTGTCTAAATGTCTTTCCAATAAATTCTTAATATTAGAGCTTCTGCTGTAGAGCACCATAGGCTGTCTCCCCATTATAAACATCATGTGTCTGGGAAAACAATGTTCCATAATTGTCTAAATTATAATATTTTATTATTTCCTGATAATAAGGTATTACAAACAGTAACATCCTGCCTGTTGTTTGCATGTTACCAAGTCAGAGACTACATTGAAAATCAATTAGTACACTTCTTCTTCCTATAGAATCTTCTACATAGGTTGATGATTCTCTATGAATATTTGATAATCCCAAACATTCCCAGAGGTAGTTGTCTCTAAATGCCCTATATGCATGAATAAGTTCTCTTTTTAAATATACATATGAGACAATGTACAAGTTCAGATATTTTAGTCTTTCATAATAACCTAAATTTCTCCATTAATGGATTCTGTTGGTTTATTTCCACCATACTATTTCTTGTTTACTCATGCTTGTTTTCTAATGAGGTTTCTATATTGTTATTCCATACTCAAGTTTGGTCTAATGTAACTCACAAACAATGATGTCATTTCTCATTTCCATGATTAGAAAAACTCCTAGAGGGATCTACCAATATACCCAGATCTCTAAATGAATCTTCAGTTTCAATCACTGTATGATTTATTCAGTAATCATCTTTCAATTTATATTTCCCAAATTTCATATTTTTAGTTTTTGATGTATTTATCAATGCATTATTCTCCTGTGGCCAAATAGTTAACTTAGTCAAGTTCTTATGCAAATACGTATATATGTGTGCATTTGATGATCCCTGTTGATGTGACACCCAGACCTCATGAGCAAAACTGGGAAAAAGGTGGCTTTGGATGGATGGATGGATTAAAAAAAAATCTATCTATCTATCTATCTATCTATCTATCTATCTATCTATCTATCTATCTATCTATCATCTATCTATCTATTTATCTATCTACACACACACACACACAAACACACACACACACACACACACACACACAGACACACACACACGCACACACACACATATAGGGTCTGTATTAGAACATTGACAAAGCCACTAATCAAACAGCTTTATACTTGAAAATGCCAGTAATAGAAGTGTACTTTGTGAGATCGCAGTACAGTGAAGATCAAAAAATTTGCCCTTTCCTCACTGTAGTGTGATCTCAGAATTGGTATATATAATTAGTGGGGGGTGGTGAGAACGCAACCCCCCCACAAAAACAAGTTCTTTTACTGACATTTTCAATTATAAAGCTGTTCAATTAAAAGCTTTGTCGATGTTCTAATATAGAACCTATCTATCTATATATATATATATATATACTATGGGCAGGATTCACGAAGCCTCCGTGCAAGAGTTATAACTCATACACGGAGGCTGCAGTTAAACGGAGTGATGTCAGCATGCTCTGCATATTCATGAGAGCATGCTGAATCACACTTAAAGCCAACACGGTCCATGTGAGACAGTAGGGGGCATGTCCGTAGGCCGAGCCCTGTAAGCGGACACGCCCCCAGAAGAGGAAAAGTACCCAAAGTAAACACCCACGACAGAGTCCACGGAAATGTGAATAAACAGAACACAACACATGCCACCACAGACTATGAACAGAAAACATATAAATAAACACATTTTTTTTTTTAAAATGTAAAAATGTTTAACCGTGAGTGTGCTCATTTGCGCGGGCGTGCCCGTAGCGCAGCTACAGTTAGCAGTCATTGGGAAAGCATATAAGAACTAAATATGCAAAATAAGCCAGGAAGCAATAGCGTACTGGTAGAGATGTTGGCTGAAGAGCAGGCATTCATGGTTCGAGCCCCCACAACACCAATTTTTTTTTTTTAGCAAAATAAGCAGGAAACAAGTCCCTGACAAATATGTACACATAAAACCACAATTTATGTAAAATGTAATAAAATAGCCCATTTATAATGAAGAAATGTGAGGTAACAAAACAATAAAAAATGCCAGATGTGCTCATAGCTGAGCTACATTTTAACAGAGTGAGTGCATCTGCCCGTAGATGAGCAGTGGTTTAACTGGTGCAAAATGAGTGCCCGTAGCTGAGCAGTGGTCTAACATGCTAAATCTATGTGCCCCTAACTGAGCTAAGCGTAATATGCGTGCTGATAGCCAAATGAGGCTTAAACCAGTGTACCCCATTTGCGCAGAGCTGCGCACCGTGCAAACAAGCTAACAGACGGGCAACGTTGAGCAAGCCATATCAAAACTGCCTTTACACAGACACACCCCTCAGCATGTCTAGACAGTCATGAAAAATAAAAAGCAGTGACCAGGTTCGAACCCAGGATACCATACACCATAGTCAAGGTAAAGAACCACTAAGCCATGACAGCAGTACCTTTAAATGCAATAATAGCTAATATATAGGAATGAATACAAACTAGAGCATGACAATGCAGGTTTACTGAAGTTGATACAATTCCAAAATGGCCAATCACAGATATGTGCGGGAAAAACTGACTATATAAGCCCCATAGGCAGGAATACACAACATAAACGATTGTAGAACTGACCTGCAGGCAGAATGACAGGAGTAGGAGAGGGTAGTTGCTTTCGAGCACAGAGGTGGGGTGTTGAGGAGTCCAGGTACATGGTCTGGCTCCTAGTCCATAATCATGAGGCCCAACTCATGCAGGGCCAGGTCCTCTGGGGAGCATACAGGGCCGAGGCGTGGGACCGGTTGGCTCATGATCTCACCAGTGCCTGGTGAGCAGGTCTGTCACCACCATGCGGACCTGAAGAGACGCAAGCAGGACCAACTGGACCTTTGGATCCAGGAGGCCCGGCAAACACCCAACGCCCCACTACTGAGTAAGTAACATTTAATTATGTATGTAAGAAATTAAACTAGCTGATATTATGGAGCTGTGTATCCCAATATTACTTCATTTATATTACAGCTGCAGGTGTCCGTTCTGCGAACCGCAGAGCCTATGGCGATAGGCTGTTGCGGTTGCGCCACCAGGCAGGTCAGTAATCCACTACCAGTAACTGTAAAGAAATATAAAAGTATGACAGTCAGCAAAAGAGTGCAGTGTAGTCAGTAAGGAATAAAATCTGCAAGTAACAGTGTGAAAGTGTCTGCAAGTATTGCTTGATTACAAAAGTGTGTTTCAGTCTGTAAGTTCAACTGAAAAATGAAACTGTCTGACATATATTCTGAAAAAAATGCCCTACCTGTAAGAAAATAGTACACAACCTGCAGCAGGCTGAAAAGTATAGCTGCAGAAGATGATGAAATCACATGTGTGAAATATATCCCTGTGGAAATACTGAAACATGACAGAAGTGAGACTGCTGGAAAGGATTGTAATAACTACAGGTAAAACATGTCAATAAAGCCTAGAAGTAAGTACCATCCTGAATAGTAAAATGAAAGCAAGTGAGAGAGTGTGAGAAAGTGTCATGAATCCAGCAATACAGTAGTAATAACCCCTGAATAAAGTATACTGCAGTCAAGACAGAATGAAATGCATGTGAGATTCAAAACCAAACAGCGAAATCTGTTCAAAGTGTTGCTGCATCTGGAATGTGTATCCCAAAATCTGGATATGTTGCTCTCAGTCTGCAATATGCAGATAGGATGATTGTCTGATATACCAAACATCCACACTTGTCTACAGCTATATAAAGCAAATGTAGCAAGATGATGTAGCTGAACAATGCTAGATATGAATGTGTATGAAGAACAATAAAATGTATATTGATGTTGCAGTAACAGTCCTCTCACCAAGTTGAAATAGTTATCATATAGGAAACTGTAGTTAGAACAGTAGTGTGTATATAACTGTAGGTATTAGAAATGTACAGCATATGTATTGTTATTTGAAGGTGTTAATATTACTTTCTTTACCTCACCCTATAACCACATATAACCCATTCCACGTGAAAATGGTATGTGCAATCACAATTAACACCCCTGGACGTTTGTCCTGTTGGGTCATATATATTTGCATGTCCGTTGATGCATCTGCCCAGTTCATACATCCACACCTGATGGCCTGTTGCCATCAATTAACCCTGCATGTTGTTGGACTGTGTATTTCTGTTCAAATTATGCATGTGTTATGCACTCTGTTCAATGGTGTGAATATCTGGGTGTTTGGTTAATGGAAATACTAATGCATGCTGTTACAACTAATTGTGAATGGTATTATATGTCACTAACCCAAACTGTCATGACATAATGCAAAACATAGGATGACAGGGAAGGCGGGTTCCAGCGGACCCACCTCTCCCACCTCAGTTGGTGACTGCACCTGGCACTAGTGCCGAGTCCGGACCCTCCTCCGGTGGCCCTGTGCCACCTACGGGTGGAAGCGCTGCAGGGGATGGGGCTCACCCCCCCTCTGCAAGTGTGGCCGGAGGAGAACCACCACTCACCATCCATAGCATCTGGACTGTGGTGCGTAGGGAGATTCGGGACTCTGTTCTTGAGCCCCTATGCCAGCTCGAGGCACGGGTGGTGCAACTAATGGGCATGCCTGTTGCCCGGCCTACACAGCCCCCAGCACAGCCCCGTCCTGGGCAGTGAAGGAACAGTGGCAACTGCCTATGGGTGGGGATATCAGTTCCACTGTTGCCATCTGTGGGCTCATGGGCTCTGGACATCCAAACCTCCGTCCCCGTCAATTGTGTAAACCCCCACACGTGTCATACACCACCCCTGTATGCATCTTGTTTGTCTTCTCTGTTTACCTACCCAACCTACCTCCCCAGCTGTACCGACTTCCTTCACCTGACATACCACTCTCACCTGCAAAAAAAAAGGGCACTCTGTACCCACAAAAAAATTATGCCCCATACATAGCTGCCCATTCCACACACATGTCTGCTGGACATGGAACCTATCAATTACAATTGGCTGTACAACAAGTATTATTGTTGTCCTGACACCTATCTCAGGGGTGGAAGGTTTCAAATGTCACACCAAATTACATACATATGCACAGCTGTTGCTGATGAAGAAATGGGCAGCTATGGGCCTTACCTACATTACTCCTGCACATCCCAAGCTTGTTTCCCTACTGTCTTACCCTCTTTGTGACCCCTTTTTCACCACTTTCCTGTCTCCCCATTTTCTTTTCTTTCAAAGAAAATAGCACGGGTGTGTGCCAGAGTAAGCACCGTTAAGCGGTTGTAAGCGGGTGTACCCTTGTGTGCGCGGAACTAACTGCCAGTGCGCATGCGTGAGCTCCACGCAAACCAGCGCTAACCCGGTTACAACTGCTTAAAAGTGCCTTAGTCACTTTGATTGACAGGTCCTGTACTCATTTCAAAAGCAAAATAAATTCCCACTGACAGTCCCGAACCCAGGAACTTGGAAACACTAGTCTGTACGACCTACCACTAAGCCATGATTCTTATACAAAAACATTGTGCTAAAATAAATATAACATGTAATAGTAGGGATGAATGTAAAGGGAATATAGGATGTGTAGTACACAAAGCATATCATTTAAAATTATTGTCAAAATTACTGGATTTCCATAATAGTAGTGTGTGAACAGAAACAGCCATGCTAGTTGGCAGCTTGTAGATAATAAGGTCAGTTAAAGTACATATATAAATGTATGTATATGTATATATATATATATATATATATATATATATATATATATATATATAGTTGTAGGAGTCAATGTGCATACACACTTGCTACAGGGAACATGAGAGAGGAATGGAGAAATGTAAATATACAACACAGCCTGAATCATGAGAGAGATAGTAACCTTTACACTCACAGAACACTGTCCACAGCATACCAGTATGGTCCCCGCCCTCACAATCTGAAAGGGCAATGCCTATCCCACATACCCTTTTATAGCACTGACCTGAAATCACAGTGAGAACTGCAATCAGTACACAACTGGCTGTATGCAATTAGCAAATGATGGCTTACAATTGGTGCATAGGCCATCACATGGACCTATGCAGATACCTACAAAAGCATCCAGTGCTAACACTCCCCACATGCAATACATTCATTGCATTGTCTGTAAGCAGACAGAGGGAGAGCGAGAAGTGAGAGAGAGAGAGAGAGAGCAAAAAAAAAAAAAAAGATTAGACACTGTGACTCTGTCACCCGAAGCTGTCAGCACTGACAGTAGCAGCAGCAAGCAGAAGCTGTGTAACGCAACCAGCTGCGACAAACACAGGTAATGCAAAGTAGCAGGTTAATAGTGTGCATACTGTGAACCCTCCAAATGTGTCATAGGTCTGTATCCATAGGTATGTCCATGTGATATGTTGTCTGTACGTAGTTCCACCAAAAGGGGATGACCATACATTACATGTCAATCAGTCTTAGGCCATGATCCTGGCAGCAGTTGTCTGTGCGTTGGCCCAGCAATGACTGTAGTGACTGCTTTGAAAGGTCAGCCAGGTTCAAAAGTCAGGATCAACCCATCCCAAAGGCACACTGGCTGGGAACAAGTGTCTGCAGGTACCCGATGTCACTGCATATGCATCCCATACTGCATAATTCCATAGCTTAGCAGACCAGGCCCATTATGCATATGATGTGGTAATTCCCAGGGTCAGTTGAGGTGCCCCCTTAGTGGTGTGGGACCACTGTTGCTGTATGCCACTGTCCAGGTACATATCCTGTAGTACGGCCAAGATAAATTATCAGTGTTATATGTGGTTGTATGTCCTCTTGGAGTGCTGGTAGCACACATCCAGGGATACCACGAGGTCACAGAGATGCTGTGTGTTCTTCTCTGCTGAGGGTGGCCCTCACCTGGACATGTGAGATGATAGGGAGGTTACATCCAGCTGTGATAAATATTTCAACTGGTGGGGGAGAAAGAGGGGGGATATGTGCACCGAACATGTCTGCAAGATTGTTGCCAATATCCGTGTGTTTGGTGAATGTTGAGTAGGTGTGTATTAACACAGAGCATATCTGAGGCATGTGGTCCATATGTGTAACATAACTGAAGAAGGCCTTGTGGTCATCCATAGTGTTTGTGTCCATTTCCCTCCCAGAGTAGGCTGTGGCCATTGTTATGACGGACCATAGCGTAGTACCAGTGCTGACCACAGATGCCTTCCCTTAATGTGAATGTGCTCTGTCCTGCAGTAGCCTCCTGCTATTGTTATACAATCTGCCTCTGTCTGGGGTGCACCGGACAGGATGCCTAACCTTTGTGCATAGGGTCTGGGTTAGAAATGTGTGTGCAAGTTCCATGCAATCTGTGGCATGTCCATGGTAAGCATTTGCAAAGGGGTCAGCAGTGTGGCTTGTGGCTTCCACTGGCCCAGTGTGCTGCATGGATACCATCTCAGTCCCAGCAAGTGAATAACTGTCTAATCACATACATATCAAAGTAGTCTACTGTGCTGGTGGTGGTGGTGGGATATGTATATCCAGGCCGAGTAACTTCTGTCCACATCACAGTAGTGGACGGTGTCCCACATACAGTACCTTGGGATGAACCCCAGAGTGAGGTTGTGCATTGCACCTGTCAGTGTGTGCTGACCGATGGGGCATGCTACTATGTTGTGTGGAATGTGGCAGGTATTGTTGCACAGGTGTTGGCTGAGCACTGATATCTGGCCATGTACCTGTGTATCCACCACGACACACACACATGCAACATATGGGAGTAGTAGTATATCATTACACATGAGTATCATGTATAGTATGTGTGCCATATATTGCTGACATGGTCTGCTGATATCCTGTTTGTGTTCTCTTCCAGGGAGATGGCGCGACAGCGTAACCCCGCCTACTCTGTGGCAGAAGATGAGGAGATCCACCAGATCCTGGTGCGGGAGTATGACATCCTGTTTTCCAGCACCAGTCAGAATCAGCAGGAGAGGGCTGCACTGTGGCAAGACCTTGTCCGTAGGGTAAATGATACTGGCACGCATAACAGGACATATGAGCAGGTACGACATCACTGCAGTGATTTAATCCGAAGTGTCCGGCAGTGTGCATCAGATATCAACAGGCAACAGGTCGCCACAGGAGGTGGGGTGGCCACACATCCCCCCCTCACCAGACTGAAGGGGCTACTCCTAAGTGTTGTGGCTCCAGCCCCGGAACACCAACAGCAGTACACCTGCATTATAATGGAGGCTGGTTCCACACAGCAGCACGACATGGAGCGTGCAGGTAATATGCCATATGTACACTTGACTGTTCTGTACACTGTATCATATGCAATATCAATGGCACAGTTGCGCCCACTGACATTAATCCCATCATTTCTGCAGGTCCCTCCAGGGTTACAGCAAGGCAGGCCATCCATGCTAGTGAGTGTGTTTAACATAACCTATAATAGTCCTGATAATGCTAGTAACAGTAGTGTAACTCAGTAGTGCTCTGTGTGTATACTGCGGGGTGTGCATGTGTGCATGTGTGCAGGTGTGCCTGTGCCCATGTGTGCATGTGTGCATGTGTGCAGGTGTGCCTGTGTCCATGTGTGCATCTGTGCATGTGTGCCTGTGTCCACGTGTGCATGTGTGCATGTGTGCCTGTGTCCACGTGTGCATGTGTGCATGTGCCCATGTGTGCATGTGCCCATGTGTGCATGTGACCACATGTGCATGTGTGCATGTGCCCATGTGTGCATATGTCCACATGTGCATGTGCGCATGTGTGCATGTGTCCACGTGTGCATGTGTCCACGTGTGCATGTCTGCATGTGTGCATGTGTGCATGTGTGCCTGTGTGCATGTGTCCACGTGTGCATGCCTGCATGTGTGCCTGTGTCCATGTGTGCATGTGTGCCTGTGTCCATGTGTGCATGTGTCCACATGTGCATGTGTCCACATGTGCATGTGTGCATGTGTGCCTGTGTGCATGTGTCCACGTGTGCATGTCTGCCTGTGTCCATGTGTGCATGTGTGCCTGTGTCCATGTGTGCATGTGTGCATGTCTCCATGTGTGCATGTGTGCATGTGTGTATCAGTGCATCACTGGTAACAATGTCTGGAGACTGTAAACTGTGTTTCCTGTCTTCCTCCCACAGGTTCTGGGGCTGCTCTGGTGACCTGCAGCAGGGAACATGAATCCTGTGCCATGGCTACTGGTAATGATGATATTTGTGTAATGGTACAGGGAGGTGTGTCAGGGTCTGCCATTGGTCAGCCAATTGACAGCACACAGCTGTCAACCACATCATTGTGCACAGTCATCCTGCCTGTACATCCTTTGTCACCATTGTCCCTAGGTGATGGACAGGATACAGCGGGCATAGACCAGGGTAATGTGGTACCTGTGGCACGTGCATCTCCACACAGCAGCCATGGGCAGGGTCCTCTGATGGTACCACACAGACAGTTGCCCATGGGTTCTTGTGGGAGCATCCGTGGGCGTACTGCCTCTGGCTGACGTGCCCAAACAGGTCTGTCAACCTCAGCTATGTTTCGGACTGTCATGCAGGCAAAGTCATGTATGGAAAGGTACACCAGACAGGGTCTGAGGGAGCTGAGAGCATGTCGCACAGCCATGACAGACAGTATGCGTGACATTGCAGATGCTATCCATAACTTCACCGATGTCATAGACAGACGTTGTGGGGACATATTACAGAAGTTCCACAACCAGATGTCCATGAGCCAGGGCAATGGTGGGCGTTTGCGGCGTTGACGTGGCCGTATGCCGGCAGCAGCAGCAGCTGGCAGTCGGCGCAGATGACAACAGGCTCGCGCACGCCCCCATAGTGCCAGCAGCAGCCCCAGCAATACTGGGTCTGTGCTGTCATCGGAACACCCCAGGAGACCATGTGCACGTGGCTCTGGACAGTCCCAACAGGGACTTGTGTCCAGTCAACACACTCCCGCTTCTGATGACAGTACCCAGTCTGGCTTTGTACTGGATACGGTCCGTAGCACCCCTGCCAGGCACAGGTACCGTGTCCATGCACACAGACACTGATCTGTATGGCCTGCCAGGTGCAGTCTGTGGCTGTCCACAAACCCCTGTATATGGCAGCCATGAGGTGGAACTGTGTGCGTGCATACACACATGCGAAATGTTAACACCTAGGGCAACCACATACACGCACACACTGCACCAACACTGCCCCACCCTGTACTGCTGCCCCTCACCAACACACATACACACACATGTCAATTGGTGGTATCAGTGGCTGACTCAGGCATACCTAATCCACACCCTGTGCATATGATGACACTGTGCCACCTCCTGCAATCTCCAACATCATTGTGGGAACAGGTAAACACATTGCTGATGCACAGGGTGACTACATAGAAGTGTATTAGTAGTATCATGTTGGTAACAGTACAGTGTGTTGCTATGACTGTGTGTTTATCCCAGCATGCCTGCTGCAGTAACTGTATGAATGTCCTGAATTGTTATCTGCACCCATAGTACATTCCAAAGTATAACAGCTGCACATAATTGCATGCCGGTGGTAAGGTTGTCAACAGATAGCCGCATACATGGGTAGCACAGGGGGAAAGCTAACGCAAGTAGTGATATGCAATGGTGGACATGTACAGTAATGGTGTCAAGTTGCCCACAACGACTATGCCATGTGGATGTTGGTGCATGTAGATATGTGTGCAGTACCAATGTAATCCAAATCACAAATAAGTATGACATAATATCAGTTCTACCATGGGCATCTGCGCTGCGTATTCCTGGGTACATGTTGATAGTGCCTACATATTTGCATTGTTACTTACTGTTATTGTTACCCCTTCTTAGTTGTATAATGCACTACTTCCAGCCCTGTTTACTGTAGCTTTGTTTGCATGCATGTTTGCTTGGGGTTCCCTGGAACACTGCTTACACCTGCAATGCAGAGTTACGGTGCTTCTGTAGACTTCTAGTGACATCTGCATAGTGTACGATATGTATGTCAACTTTACACATGACAGAACATCACTGTCTGTCCTGTACGCATGTACGTTGCCTGTGACACATTGCACACGTCTTACATGACATTTACACACGTGTGCCGTCATATATGTCAGTGCTATGAAACAGTAGCGGTACACCCACACATACACACCTTCAGTATGTTGTTCCCCATTGGCCCTATGTGTTGGTACTCACCATGGCAATCACACTACTAGGGTAGCATGTGCAAAAGTAACCTCTGAATCGCCTCTATGGTCCAGTTGTGGTTTATGTGAGTCATGTGTCAATGTCACAGCTGCCACATGTATGCATTCAGCCATCACCCTTGGCCAGGAACGTACAACACATGTGTGGGATGCCACCACACAGCCAATCTGGGGACTGGTCTCTCTGAACCCAGTAATGCCATACCCTGTCAGGTGACATGTCATATATACTACATCCTGGACAAACGTCAACCCCAATCCCTGCTGCTACTATTGATAATACCCCTGAAGATGTTCCTGATAGTTTTGACCAGTTCTTTACTGAGACATTTCAGGCCCTAGCTAGCCATCTACCTCCTAGCTCCCCTGGTCCTGAAAGTAGCACCCCTAGAAAACTACTTGTGTTCAGCTGCCAACCAGTCGCCACTTCACTTCACCCTACCTTGATTGAAACAGTGAAACCCACTACACTTTCTGCCAACTCCCTGCCGAGTACCTATCAAAACCAGATGATGCTTTTGCTTACCCCGTCTCAAAGGTAATCAAAGGAACCATGGTAGAATCTAACTTTCCCACCATCTTGAAAATGTCATATGTAATCCCACTTCACAAAGGAGGCAGCTCTACTGAATTCTCCAATTATAGGCCAATAGCTATACTCTCTCCACTTGCAAAGATTATGGAAACTTTCGTCATAGACAATTCATGCACCACCTAATCCAAAATCGCATTATGGCAGACACTCAGCATGGCTTACGTCCTCATCACAGCACTACTTCAGGCCTCCTAGCCTTTACTAACACCATAAACCATACTTGCAACACTAATCATATATCCTCAGCCCTCTTTTTGGATCTTTCCAAGGCATATGATATGGTTGATCACCAACTTGTACTCCACACCCTGCAAAGACTGTCTAGATACTGGAGCCTTCCAATGGTTTCAATCCTACCTGCATGGTCGACAGCAGGCTGGCCTCTGGCAGAACAAACTCTCTAACCTTCTACCTAACACCCTCAGAGTACCACAAGGCTCTATACTAGGGCCCTTGCTGTTCTCCATCTTCATTAACAACCTTTATACTGTCATCCCAAAAGTCAGCTGTATCCAATATGCTGAAGACTCTACTCTGATCTGCTCAGCCACATCTCCAGTAGAGTTATGGTCAGCTACCCAGACCACCTTTAATACAATAGAAAACTGGCTTTCTGAACATCGTCTGATCCTAAATCCCAAATAAACTAAACTGCTGTTATTTCACCAACACGTAGGTCTACCACTTTCATCGTTACCATAACATCAACTGATGGCGCAATAATCTCCCCTGACCCATCTCCGAAACTATTAGGTGTCATCATAGACAATAATCTCAAATGTGACCTACATGTTAACCAGATTATCAAAGCCATCAATAGAAAACTAGGGTCACTTTACAGAATTAAAGCCTTCCTAGCCCCTCCAGCTAAAGGTGCCATAGCACGCTCACACCTTGTTTCAACCCTTCTATATGCATCCCCTCTACTCTCGAATATGAACAAGACTGTCCTTAACAAACACTCAATTTGCTACAACCACATTGCCAGGTTTGCCACTGGGCTGCCTTTTAGGACACATCATTGCATCAATCTAAATTAGCTTGGTTGGCTTGCAATACCCAGCCTAATACAGTATAACCAACTGATTATGGCCTATAAAATCCTCTATAATCCAGACAATACTCCTGCACTTCAAATATTATCACCCCCTATAACAATCCTAGACCGCTTCGATCCTCTAACAAATTACTACTTCAGACTAGCAGGTTTAATAACCCAGCCGGTGATTCTCTCTTTGCAAACCCTGTAAGTAGATCCTGGAACTCACTTCCAGCTGATATTACCCTACTGTCCACCTTAGGTCAATTTAACAGTAGACTCAAACAACATTTGTCACTTAACTGGCTATGTCAATGTATCAAGCCTGGCTAACTCGAATGTGTAAAATCTGTGAACCACTTTACTGTGTATTTTAATTTAATCCTGACTTGCGCTCAGGACTAACATTAACCTGTGGAACATGTTTGACTTGCTTACTTATGTAATCTCTGTAAATAATCTGTTTGTAATATGTAATGCTAGTATTATGTAATGCTGTATCTGCTACCCTCGTAGCTTGTCTCCACGGGCCTCCACTGGAAATGGACATGCATCCAGTCGGACTATCCCAGTCAACAAATGTAGGATAAATAAATAAATCAATAAAATATATTACAGTGACTACAATACAAGTCAGACATTGACACGCACTGACAGCATGCTGAACACACTGGGGCATACGTGGGGACTCAGAATAGCAGCCTGCCTGGGCATCACACACCTCCGCAGCTGGCACACAGGCATATGTTCCGTCGGAACCGAGCACATGCCACACATGGCATGCACATCCCCTGTGCCACACACTCACAGCCTGTAGGGCTACACAACACACCTGCTACAAAAGTGTGTACCTGTCTTGTGTGCTGCACTGGGGTCCCGCTCAACAGGCTGTATCTGGTGAAGGTCACAGTGATATGCCTCAGGGGCACTATGGTCCACCACAGCACACATGCATACAGGTCAGTCAGAGGCATGGACAGATATGACTCACTCATTGACCATGCCAGTATAGGTTCATAGGTTCATAGGTTCATACTAGGCTATCTGCCCGAGGGCATTTACAAGCCTAGCCCATAGTTTTGTGGCTTACGCCACCCCTTTAGTATGGGGAATTATACCCATTATTTTGCTGTGCCTCTGTTGAGCAGTGACACTGAGGTATGGCTGCCTGAGACATACCTCCCTGGACTACATGATAGGGAACATAGAATGGATCTCTCAGCATGTGGCACAGGCCAGTATGAGCCTGATGTTGGTTGCCAACATACCCTCACCAGGTATTCTACCACTATATGTGGGAAGGGTGTTGTATGTCTACATTATTCTCAGTCTCCACTGTCATTCATAGGGTATCAACTGGCTGTCAACATGTGCTTGCATGCTAGGGAAGCCACAATGATGTGCAAGGATCATCTTGCACGTGACACCCATGGCCCGATGTATAATGGCAAAGCTCCTTGGTACACACATACTGCCTTATGCTGCAGGACATGGTTTACATAGCGACCTCCGTGGGTATCACACAGGTTAGGACACTAACAGTGCTGCTATACAACAACAGCAGTGTACACCGGAAGATGCATGCATCAGACACTGCCCTCAGCATGGTGAACTGCAATGTCTGTGCAGTACCAGATTCATGATTCATGGCTCACAGGTGTTACCCATCACTGACAGGTTATGCCCCATACCATGCCTGTCGTCCCCTACACATGTAACACACATGGATAGGGGGGTGGTATCCCAAGGTAACACAGATACACACACCTCCAGGTTGTTGGTACAGCACAAACCATCCGGGCCTACTCATGTGCAGCTAACAGTGTGTCAGACTGCCATCTGGTTCATAGCCTGGTACACACAACCCTCCCATACACAGGAAGACCACCTATCCTCAATAATAACACTGGCAATATGACAGTCTCAAGAACTGTGTTTATATGGCCGGACTGCATCCAGCCAAACATTGTGTGTGATCATTACTGTAGCTACAACACACTAGTTGAAGGGTTCACAGCATGTGGTCACCGAATTGCAGTGGAATGACATGTTACCACTACCACAACAGGTGGGAACATGCAGCACCTGTACATCGACTACATGTACACTATATGGCCCAGACCAGATGTGTATCCCCTGCTGTAGGTCTTTCACCATAGACACCCACACTGTATAGAGACATACCACGTGCGGACCCTGCACAGTAAGACACAGTCATATTGGTATACATTGCAAATACCATTTATCCACTCGAAGCATGTGTCAGACATGGTAACTACTGCAGGTCACAGGTATGTATGTGTCACACACATACATCATGTGTGCAATGCCATTGCTGGTTTAGGCAATGGCATGCATTGTTATGTACAAACACCCACACAAGGTCATACTGTGTGACACAACCACATGTGACAGTTGTGGGTTACCAAAACATACCTATCTGTACTCTGACAATGGTAATAGACACAGTAGCAGAGCACACTATTGGCATTACTAGCCAACTAGCCCTGTTTGGCTGTGCTGGTAGTGTGGTGACATCCCCTGTGTTTACTAGGGGAGTATGCAGCATCTGGTGTATTGTAGTATTTGCCAAAAGGATCTGTTCGCTCACACTTGATTTACACACACTCTACTACCCCCACACACATGCACACTTGCCATTTGCAGGATTCATTCCTCTACCAAATTAAGTCATGACACGTGAGAGAGACGCATTAGCAATGCGCACTATTCGGTTTACTAGATAGTTCCTCTTCTCTGGCTATACTTATAGGGTGCTGACAGCATCAGTATTTTGAAAGGGTAATGTGCATCAGGTAGTGTGATCTCCTGATTGCCAAAACTAACATGTCTTTCATATGGAAATGTACACACACAAACTCCCCACATCCAAACACACACACATGCCATTTACAGATTTCAAACTCCTACCTAACTACATTACGATACTCGGGAGAAACGCATTAGCAGAGTGCACTATTCACATTACTGGGAGGCTTCCCTTCTCCTGCTGTACTTATAGGGTGCTGACATCATCTGTGTTTAGAAAGGGGAGTGTGCATCCTGTAGTGTGTTCTCCCAGTTGCCAAAAGGGACATTACCCTCACACAAATTTGCCCACACACCGTAACCCCCCTCATCCAAACACACACATTTGCTATTTGTAGGATTTAAACCACTACCTAACCATGTAATGACACTCAAGACTGACGCATTAGCAAAGCGTGCTATTCGCATTACTGGGAGGCTTCCCTTCTCCTGCTTTACTTATAGGGTGCTGACATCATCTGTGTTTAGAAAGGGGAGTGTGCATCCTGTAGTGTGTTCTCCCAGTTGCCAAAAGATACATTTCCCTCACACACACTAACCCCCCCTCATCCAAACACACACACTTGCAGGATTCAAACCACTACTTAACTATATTATGACACTCGAGACGGACGCATTAGCAGAGCACACTATTCGCATCACTGGGAGGCTTCTCTTCTCCTGCTTTACTTATAGGGTGCTGACATCATCTGTGTTTAGAAAGGGGAGTGTGCATCCTGTAGTGTGTTCTCCCAGTTGCCAAAAGGGAGATTTTCCTCACACAAACAGTAACCCCACTCATCCAAACACACACACTTGCAGGATTCAAACCACTACCTAACTATGTTATGACACTCGAGACGGACGCATTAGCAGAGCACGCTATTCGCATTACTGGATGCTTTACTTCGCCTGCTGTACTTATAGGGTGCTGACATCATCAGTGTTTAGTAAGAAGAATGTGCATCCTGTAGTGTGTTTTCCCAGTTGCCAAAAGGGACATTTCTCTCTCACAGCCTTTCACACACACAAACCCCACTCAACCACACACACACTGAGCATTTGCAGGATTTGAACCCCTACCTAACTATATTATGACACTCGAGGGAGACTCATTAGCAGAGCGCACTATCCGAATTACTGGGCACCTGTTCTGCACCTGTAGTATTTCTAGGGTGCTGACATCATTATTTCTACAGAGGCATGTAGATGTAGTACTACTTGTCAGGTGGGGGATAGCATATATATGCATTTGCAGCCACCTACGTCAGGGTCAGATATGCACATCGCACTGGCAGGTTATGTTCTATACCATGCTTTGGGACCACAGGACCTGTAACACACAACACAACCAGTCCAGAACACCACACCCACATCCAGGACACACACTTAGCTTCCCTGGGAACAGTGCCAGGATATGCAGGTATTCACATACACCATTCCAGTTGTTAACATCAGGTACAGGCATATTGTGTGTGAGAACTACTCAGGCCTCTACCACTTTACCCTACAGCCACTACAATTTGTGGGTCCATGTGCTATGGCAGAACCACACACCACAGACACATGGGTGAATACATATTGCACCTGTCCATCTGCAACGTGGGTACTCACTGTTCCACACCAGAGGTAGACCACCATTGTTAATATCTGACCATACCCACCTTTCCCTGGACATCCATATCTCATCTCCACCCCCAGGCAAGGTTGTCACTGCACACAAACTGTGTTTAGCACAAGCAAACTCTACACTTGTGTAGACTGGGGTGGATGACTTCAGAGGACCCATGCTGGAGGACTATACTGGCCACTCAGCATAATCCTATGAGCATGTGTACAGTTTGCATTGGTCATGCTATCCCACATATACCCATGACTGCTCCACAACAAGACACCTGTCAGCTATACACCGGCCATATATGCGCCATTCAACAGACAGAGTGACCTAATACATTGCAGAGCTGTAGCCCACAGAGGGAGGACATCTGTGGACAGTTCCAGCACGGCACTTCATTCACACATACTCATTACAACACAGTGTTGACAGTGGAATCGTCCAGAGAATGCAGATTGGGCTCCCCTCAGTCTGTTATTGATGGACACCTACTGTCAGAGATCCTCAGCAACCCTCTCACAGCACACACCGACAACATGGCTGTGGCTTATAACATTCAATCCCTGAGACCTCCACGGTGCCCCTGCTTGACAGAGGCACAGCTCACTAGCCTCACATGTTGCCTTCTGTGACCTACTTTACAGTGGCATGGTAGCCTACTATACTGGGGATGCAGATGCCAAGCACACTCTGGCTGAGCTGTCACTCCCTGGGGCAAGAAGCCTAGTATTGTCCTCTACACCCATATGTTCAATTGTCGGATGCACAATATTTGTTGTGCTGTTCTACTGTTTGCAGGTCTTTATTGCCATAGCATTCCCTGTTCCTATGACCAACTTGTGTATCTGTGGCAGATGTTTGCATATGACGGTGATCCACTATATCACTTATGTCTCTGTGGTCATTTACTGTGTGCACTGGGCTGATTGCTGTGTTGTGGTTGGTTCCTGGACTGACACGTACAAATACCAGATATGTGTGGCCAACTGCTACACGGAGATATGGCCTAAGTGTGTGAGCATGCCCAGTTCAGCCTTTCCATGGCATGTTGTCTGACATATGCCTCATTTATCAAAGTGTGCGAGCATGCCCAGTGTGAGCTTTCCATATGTTGCACTCTGAAGTCCACCACATATTTGGGTGTGTGTGACCTTCGACATTATTGCACATTTATGATTGTGTGTTGGGTGTCATGTTGTGTACTAACTGGCCAACTGCTTCATGTCTGCCACAACAGGGATTATACTGTGCCTGCAGGAATTGCATGGGATACTTTGCAGACAGTTCTCAACATACTTTCATAATGACTTAACACTGTAGTACCGTATAGTGTACTGGTTCGGTACTTTCACTGTGGTGGACAGTATCCTGGGCTTTAGTCCTATCACTGCTTGACATCTTCATAGTGAGCACAACAGACTGTGTAGGGGCCAGTTGTACACATATGACCATGTTGCAATATGTTCAGATATGGACTACCTACACCAGGCTCGTCCAACATTGCTAGTGTATTCCACAACATGGGTGGACATTGGCAAACACTAGCGATGTTCGTAGGCCATTTCTGATGGTAGTCACAGGGTGTGTTTGTCCTTCGACACACATTGTAACTGGAGTTTGCCATTACATATGTCATGGTTGGTATACTGTGCCTCTGTCTACCTCTGACATAACAGTGATACCCAGGGTAGCCTACCATCTCCCATACACTCATCAGGATGCCTCTTGAGGGGTGTCAATATGTGGCACTCTGGCTGACCTGTACCAGGAGTTTACTGAAGTGTAGGGGTGCCTTCTGTGTTATGGATCATTCTGTACAGCTTGTCCTATGTATGTCAGTGCTGGGGTTCAGGTCTCTCATGTGCATAGCTCACTGCCATTCAGATTGTACAAGGTGCAATATGTTCATTCATTCCAGGTTGGACATGGCTTCATACATCAGGCACAGCTTTCCTGTATCTGGGAAGGAGGGCTGTGTGTGGGGCTGCAGTTTGTTTACTCAGGCAACACATGGCATCTGTTCATGCTCTTTGCTACCCCTGGTGGGGTACTGTTGTGGACTTTACAGTTGATGGAGGTGTCTGCTGTGGTAATTCCCACAGGGGCTATTGTAGTCAGTTGTGATGCTGATGGAGGATGGCTGCTGAGACAGAGTGAGTTCCCCTTATCTACATCTGCCAGCCTTCATGTTTGGGTGGGTATATGGTACATGTTTCTGCGAACACTACAGACACATGTTTGTCCAGTGCAGGATATTTATCACCTTTTGTACCCAGGTCTCACATTACATGTTAGGTACCTCATGGGTTAACACCTGTGTGGTAATTTATGGGCACTTACTGTATATCCACGGTGGTTGTCTATACACAGTTCTGCGATTAGCTTGCTGACATGGCTATGGCTACAGTTGTCTGTTTGTAGGTGACCCTTTTGTGGGTTGCTTGTGTCAGCTGGGGGTCGGATATGGTGGGCTGTTTGTACTCCTCTGCATACATGCTCAGTCACAGTCCTTCCATATTGGCCTATACCTATGGGACATGTATACAGAACGGGGGTGGGGCCAAGACCAGGCCTTGTGGGATGCCACTCATATCCGCTTTGTAGTCTGACATGGATGCGGCATGTCTGACCATGTCAGTTCTGTCCTTGGTCTGCTTTGCAACCCCTCTACTGACATAGGGGTATATATTTAAGCTGGTGAACATATCCATACTGAACACGTACGGTATTGTCTAGAAGCATGTGCATGGTCCAGCTACGCTGTGTGGACCACATAGCCCTCATCAATGACCTTAATGACTGCTTCAAATGGGTCAGACATGTTTAGGGGCTGGTTCTGCAGTTACAACAGCCACAGTGTGTAGGGTCTAGTATCAGTAGGTCCACATTAGCCTTCTGTCTGCGGTACATACTTATCCTTTCCATAGCTGTGCAGAACAAGCTTGTCAGGATCCTGGGGTGGTAGTTTGGAGTATCCATTCAGGCAACACCTTTGTTGTGATGGACCACTGTTGTTGTACACTGCTCTTTGGGTACATATCCTGTGGTAAGGCTGACATTGGCCAGTAGTGTGATTTTGCATTCCATTACTCTTGGGGTCCATGTTGGCCTCAGCACAGGACACCATCACATACCTTTGCTGCTGTGTGTTCTGCTTTGCAGATGATGGCAGTTACCTCAGCATCTGCAATGTCAGGGGGCCATCTGCTGGGATAGGTATTTTGCACTCGGGGGGGGGGGGTGTTTGCACTGCACCTGACAGGTTGTATGTTAGCAATATGTGTGTGTGTTTGGTATGTTGTTTGTAATATCTGTGTGATTTGGAGCATATCTGTGGATGCCCAACATGGTTCCTACCATCAGTTGGGTATGCCTTGTGATTATCCTTAGTGTCCTGTACGTTTTGTATCTTAATAGGTTCATGGGTTCATAGTAGGCTAGACACCCTAGGCCATTAGTAAGCCTAGCTAGAGTGTGTGTGTCTTTCGCCACCCCTTGCTATGTTCAATTATGGCCATTTATGAGTTTCTTCACTGTGCCTCTGTCTGGTCGTAACACAGTGGGGACCCCCAGTATACATGTACAGTCATCCATCCACTTGGCAATATTCCTGCTGAGGGGTGTCAGTGAGGGGCTCTGCCTACCATGGATTGGGATCCTGTTTCTGGGTGTGGAGAGCCTATGGGTTATGCATCTGTCCCTCCAGCACATCTTATTTCATTATGTGTTGAGGTTGACATCTGTGACTCTCACAGCTCCAATGGCTTTGATTTCCTGTGGTGTAGCATGTCCATTACTCCTGTGTTGGACATGGCCTGGTACAACAGACATACAATGCCTCTGTGTAGGCAGTGTGTGACTGCAGTCAGCTGGGGTGTCTACAGCCAGGCAGCATATGACATATATTTCACACCCTTTATCCTGTTGGTGGGGTACCTATGAGGTCTTCCGAACCGCTGCAGGTGTCACTTATGGTACATCCCATATGAGTCATTGTACTAGATTATGGGTCTGATAAGGGAACAGTACAGCGGCACAGTGACCTCTGTTGATGTTGATGTGAATCCTTTCATGATACAGTGTCCAATATCAACAGTCTTCATAGCCACATTGGCATTGTGGCTGTCACATGACAGATTAATGTCGACCTGTGTCCCTAGGTCCCTGATGACTCCTTGCATACATAATGGTTTGACACCTATGTGGTACTTTGTGTACCTTGTCTGGTATTTGGTGGGACATTCATACTGTCCAGTGTCTTCGGATGTCTGGGTGGGGTTCTTGTGTGTGAGAGTGTGGGTTGTCGCATGCTACAGACTGTACAGCAGTTTTGACTACAGTTATGTGCACATGGGTGGTGTCCGCTGCTTTGTGCATTGTCAGTTACCTGGCTATATGGGTATCTGTGCTGCATATGGATACTCCCCCTCCTTTGATGTCTTGGTGCAGGTGTTGGGGCCATAACACATGGTATGTGGTATAACCTAGTAGTGCTGGTGTGCTATCACTAGGCCTGCAGCAGGCTTCTGTCACTGGACAGGCATCAATGTTCTCCATAATGGGAAGTGCCTCAGGGGCATGCATATTGCAGTTTACACATCTGGCATTGGTCAGCATTACCCTTATGTTTCCTACCACTTATGTTTTCTAGGGTGGTGGGTAGTCTTTTTGGCCTTGCCTACATACGGCTCTATGGAGGCGGCAAAGGCCTTATCCAGTACCCAGACACACACGGGTAACAGCTGACAGCCATCCCTGTAACAGCAGCATGGCTTGTCATGATTGACATCTCAAGCAGACACACATTACACCCTCTTGGACTGACAGCTGTAACTGTGCCAGCTGTTAAACATGAGCATTCTGTGTTTGTACTGTGGCATCATTCTTGGTGAGGGTTGGATGCTGCACACAGCCAGTGTCATCCCGCCCTGGGGTACATACTCGGAGGGACCATCCATGTCTCATTTGACGTTGACCAGGGAGGTACATCTCAGGTAATTCACACCAGCATGGACATTGAGTGCATCATATTTCTGCTTGCTTTGGGGTGACCTGCGTACTTGTGTTAAGTGGCATTTTGTGGCAACCTACAAGCAGCTTACTCTACCCTTTCCCTTGTTCAGTCTGGTGAGTGGGACAGCTGTGTGTCTGCCTATACAGACACCTATTACGACTGTATCAGGCATGTTGTTTCTCCTTCGGGCCTGTGACTGTTTGGCACACCAGCTTTGCGTACTATTCGTTGCATATGCTATGTTTGAAGGTTGTGGTTGCTTGTGATCTACTTTGGAGGCTTCTGTTGGTGTGCTGTGTTTGTAATTAAGGCCTCCGGGAATATTTGTCTGTGTTTATGTGTTTGGTTTACAGTTGTGGTAGGTCTATGTGGGACTGGGTTTGTGGTGTATGTGGTTACCTTCTCCTCCTGACTAGTGTTGACAGTACTGAGTTGCTGGAGCTCAACCTCTGGTTTGGATACATAGATGCATCTATCACATATGTTTGTATTTATTGGGGGGTGTTGTGGTTGTCTGTGTACTTGGTACTGGTGTCACATTGCCTCTGGATTCATAGATTATACTTGTTGTGGCTGGACTTAGTGGATTGTATGTGTGGGCATATGTTGTTGCCATACTACTGGTCAGTGAATACTTTCCTTTTTATGTTGGCTCTATCATGTGGTAACTTCCCCATTCTCTTGCATGGTTTGGTAATGGCTGGAGGCCAGCATGCCAGATGCCTGCGTGTATGGCATTGTGTGTTGTTGTTATTTGTGATTACATACTCCAAGCATTCCTGGCTGTGTTCATGGAATGCCTGTATAACATGTTCTGTGGTGTGTCCCATATTCTGCACTTGCACAGGGCCTTTTGTGGATTCAACATCGGTTTTGAGGGCTGCAACCTATACTTTACACATGTTTTTCACTGTGGTATTCTGGCTAGGGACTGGGGTCAGGGTGTGTATATCCAGTGTGATTACTCTATGGTCTGGTCTTACCAGTGAGGGGTACACTTCTCATCTTGCCATCCAGTACACATGTTGCTGATTATCACATCCAGTATGCTTACCCCTCTTGTGGGAGTAGTACATTGTTCCTGGGCATTTTGGTTTATGGAATCTGGGTAATTTTCTCCTACTGTGTTGGTGCTAGTACAATGCTACCAGTGTATGTCTGGGTATTTTCAATCGAGCAATATAATGTGGTTTGGGGGGCTTGATATATTCATGTATTCCGACATAGGCCAGGTGCTGTTCCTGGTATTAGGACAGTGATCTGCAACAGGCTATATACTGCGAGGCAGTTTTAGCCATTGGTATTTGACCATGGATATTCCATGCTGCTTCTTGTTGTGGTACCAACATGGGGGTGTGATTATCCTTGCCATTTCTTGCTAGTCACCCTCCTTTTGTAGCTTGTTCCATGTTTTGAGGCTGTACAGCACAGTATGAGGTGTGACCTGGTAGTGTTAGGGTGCTGATGTGAGCCTTGCCCAGTTCTCTATTACTGGACTGGTATCTACATTCTCCTTACTGTGTGCATTTACACTGCACACATCTTGCTGTTTATACATCTATCATGGGGTAGTATTACATCTAGGTTCCTATCCCTTGTAGAACCTATGAGGTTGGGTTTGTGTTTTGAGACTTACCTATTCAGGGCATGCTGTGGGTACTGACAGCCTTTGCCAGTATCCATGGGGCATGGCATGATAGGTGCACGCCACCCCTAGCAGGTGGTGCATCATGTCAAACTCCGCATATCTTCCCAGCCTGTAACACATTGGCTCCCCTTTGACTGACTGCATTACTTCAGCCAATTATTGTACTTGATCTTCTTGTCTTCATAGTGTGGCATCATGCTTGGTGAGGGTGAGATGTTAGGCAGGGTCTTCATGTTTGCATATACTAGATGGTGTTACATTGCTTAACACATGGCAATCATGCCTCAGGTGGTGCTGCAGGGCTGCCTCTGTCGGATGCACATACTACACTCCCTGTACATGTTTGAGAGCAGGTTGTGTCATGTTAGGCATCCCTGTTACTATATGAGTGAGTCAGAGAGGGGTATCATTCCCAGGGTTCCTACTGAGCCAGTGTATGTGCTATGCATTGCCTCTTTGCCAAGGCCAGGGCATACTGGGCACGCCTCCTTCTGCCTACTGGGGCAGGCTCAGGTTGTTCCTCCTCCGAGTCACGCTCTGCCTGTGATGGCCTTGGCAATGGTGGGGGGCTGTTTGGCCCGGCCCTATGCTGGTCCTGCTGCAGCTGTTTTTGCAAGATCATATTATGTAGCATAGCACATACCATGACAATTTGGGTACATGTAGTTGGTGTGTACTGCAAGGCTCCACCAGATGTGTCCAGACACCGGAACCGTGACTTGAGCAGCCCAAACACACGCTCTATTACATTACGTGTTTGTGCATGTGCCTCATTATGGCGTTCCTGTTCAGGTGTGTGTGCGTTTCTGATGGGTGTCATCAGCCACTGCTCCAGTGCATAACCTGCATCCCCCACTAGGTGTCCGTGTGGGATGTCCCCATTGGCAAATGTCTGGTACAGCTGCGTCAAATGCCAGATGTGGGAATCGTGACACTCCCGGGGCAGCCAGCACACACATTCATTATTATGCCCTGGGCATCACACATGACCTGGCAGTTGATGGAGAGGAAGCCCTTGCGGTTAATATAGGCCCTACCCTGCTCACCGGCTGGTGCTTTGATGCGTATGTGCGTGCAGTCTATTGCACCCAGTACCTTAGGGTATTCCGCTATTTGCTGGAAGAGATGCATATTACTGGCCAATACCTCACGGGCATTGGGGAAACATACATGATCACTGACATGTGCTGACATGGCATCCAGGAACTGGTGCAGTACCCTGGAGGCTGATGCCTGTGATATCCCCATCATATCACCAGTTGGTCTCTGGAAGGTACCTGTTGCTAGTATTCTTAGGCCAACACATACCTTGGTTTCCACTGGGATGAGTTCCCCTCTGTTGGTTCTGTGTGTGAGGCGTGGCCTGCACAGCTCAACAATTTGCTGCAGGAGCTCTCTGTCCACTCTATAGCGCTCTACTATCTCCAGCTCATGTAACCCGTGGTAGGTGACCCTGGGCCTGTACACTCTTCTCCGTCTCCTCACTGTGGGTTGTCTGGCACCATCTGCATTGTCTCCACCCTCAGCAAGTTGCCTATGTCTCATTATGACAGCTATGGCAGCCCCTAACATTTCTGCTCTGAGTGAAGCTTTTTCAGTTTTTACTTCTATTAGCTTACTCCTGTCTTGCAGTGTCTCTTAATGGAAACATCCTGCACTACTGTTTGCAGAGTTTTAAGTGCTGGGCTGGGCTATTATTCTGCCTGTGTAATTGCCTGCTTCTAATTATTTTCACCTGCTAGCTTCAGCAGTTATCCCTGCTAGCTTCCTATTAATTCTGTTGCTTCCTTTTTCCTCTCTGTTTCCTCAGGGGGGGGGGCAACGTGCATACTATCTGAAACATGCTCACAGTGGCTTACACGTGCGCACACATGCTTACACGGTTCAGACTGCCTTACAAGCGTGCACACAGTGCAAACAGTGTTAAACATCTCCCAACATGCTCCCACATGCTCACACTGCCTTAGACGTGCGCACACTGTCCTACTCGCGCTTCATGGCATGCACACGTGTGCATGCACGGCCAGCAAGAAACTTTGGTGTAGGTAACAGTGTACACCTTCCATTTCTTGACTTTCTATGACTTATCTAGTGGCACACCTCTTTCCATGATCTGTGCCTGTCATCTGTCATGTTACACTGACCTCCAATGAACTGCATTTCTTTCTACCATTCCCCCCTGTGATGTTACCTATCTCCTACTCTATTCCCCCCCCCTTTTGTATCTCTTACACTACTCAGACTGTGCTCATTTGGTATGTGACTGTGAGATTCAGTATCCAAACCCTCATTTACATGAGATTGCCTACTAATGCTTAGTTACATGTCTTAGACTCAGCTTCCCCCCTTAGCAACCACTACACGGTGGCCATGTTGGTTTTGGTCTGCTGGTCCCTGCATTGTCATTCAATGTATTGTATGAAACCCACATTTGTGGGTTTATAACCTTCTTTTTTATGGTTTTATACAGCGCAGCCCGTTTGCGCGGGGCTGCGCTGGGTTTAAACATCGGCGATCACCGAAAAAAAAAATTATATTTTTAACATTTTTGCATCAGGTTATCTTGCCAATGGCCACATATTTGGCCATTGGCCTGCTGCCTGAGTCATATGCAACCTTTATTTGGAGCTGACATCGCTCCGTTGTGGAATTTGCAGAAATGTACTCAATTGTCAGCTGAGTACATTTCTGCAGCTAAAACGTCTCCTACACGGACTGGTTTCTGCTTCATTGATCGCTAATATACCTCATTTGCATACTTTTCGGATGCAAGTGAGGTATTTAGCATGTCCAAGCCCAGTCCGTGTAAGAGACGTTTTAGCTGGTCTCTTACACAGAGCTTAGGGCTGTTCCTGGATCGCGAGGCTTGCATGGAGTGTTGCACGTCTCTTACACTCCTTGCAAGCCCTCGTGAATCCTGCCCTGCACCTATTTATAAGGCATGCATGTCATTAATTACATTCACGGGAAAATAATACACATGGAGGATTATAATTAAGTCTCTGAGCATAATTTATTAGGTGTTTGAAAGTTAAATGTCAAGAAATTAATCTCTAGAGCAGAGTAAGCCAAAACAATCTCACAGATATGTAAAGTGGTAACTTAAAGCCCAAAATAAAATGGGTTGATGTATTGTTAGTTATTAATAACATGAGCACCACTTTCTAACCATTCACCCAAGTGAAATGGTTCCCAATAAATCTTACACTTGTGTTCAAAAACCAGAAGAATTCACCAAATTATTTTCCAGGCATTTACACTGGATACATAGAGCTCAGAATTAGACCTGAAGATTTTTTGAGAGCTCTTCTTCACATCATCTCAAGTGTTTCACCCTAAAGGATGTTAATTTTCTCCTAGCAGATGCTATGGTCATTTTCAAAAGCTGCACTTTTATCTGCAAGCTGATTATCTTATATAATATTGGCTCTTGCAAGGAATTTTGTAATCAAAACAATTCTCCCAAAACTTAGACATAGCTTACAAATCATTTTCTGTTCAAAGACAGAACATTTGAAAATATTATTCAAAAGGGTTTAAATATTTGCCAACATTGTGAGACTTCAGAAAGGGGAAGAAAATATTGCATGAAAGAGAAGCTATTTTCAAACGTCTGTGAGTTGTCACATAATGTTATTTCACTCTAACAATCTTTTTTTTTTAATTCATTTAACTCTAGATAGACCTGGTGCTTGTGTATCAGTAGGCTATCTAGTTCGTTGATGGTCATTATGCAACAGTATTATGCGAATCTTTAAAAAAATATTTAACAGCTTAAAGTGATTGTAATGCCATCCTGTCTACAGTAAATTTTCTGTTTTGTGTTTCATTGTGTAATTTGTAACCAGTACACTTTTATTTTACTAGTGAATTAAAAATGGCCCAGGTATTTCAGTTCACTTAAAACATAAAGCAAGATAACAATAAAAATTAAAATAATCTACTAGATTATGAAAAAAATATTCTTTCTGGATAAAGGACTGGATATTTAACATGAGGTATTTTGACTTAAGAAAGCTGCATGGAAACTGAACATGTCATTAGAAATACTTATTAATGCTATACAGGCAGCCATGCAATAAATGGAGGGAAAAGGGTACATAAGAAAAGTCTCGGAAGATAAAAATATTGAAGAGTGAATCCCACTGCTGAGCACTACATCTGAAAAATGAAATGGCACAAAAGTCACTACAAGAATGTTTTGCCACATAACATGATTCCTTATATGGAAGTCTTTTTCCAGGGATCAAAAAAAATGTCTGTAACAAAGGAAAGCTCTGAAGACATGAACCGTAGAGCCTGTTTATATAAAAAATTCCTTTCAGTGCTTTTCAAACAAAAGTGTTTTGCAACACTGTAGCTAAGTATAAAATGTAGATGATTTCCTCTATTACCATATCAAAGTAGTCTGTCATTAATAGGTGTTTTATTCTTAAAATGTAATAATCTGGTGTTTTCTGTGTGATATTTTTTATAAACTGCCTAGACAAAGTATTTTAGTTTGAGGGAAAGGCCATTATATCACCAACTTAGTTTTCCTTACTTTCAGATGTAGCTATTTATGGCCATCTTTCAAGGATGTCATCATGGTCCAGAAAGAGTAAACGATGGAGTCCACATGTTAGTTGGACAGAATTGGAATAATAGGAGGCAAAAATTTTAATTGTCTTCATTAGTAAATTAATTAATTAATGTATTTATTCATTCATTACATTAATTCATTCTTAGATTATCTGATTAACTGCACACAGAGGTCAAGAAACTACATAACTCATTGCTTAGAAAGCTCTTTCTAGTACTCAAATTAAATTTGGCAAATGATCTGGAAGAGAACATATTCTTTAAAGATGATGAAAGTAAATATGTAGAGTAATGTAACCATCTAAATTTGAAAATGGAAAATATTAGCATTAAGCTTAATATGAAAGTGCATTCATGAATAGTGATGGCAAAGTATGAAACATACCCAGAGTAGACATATTTCATTGTCTAAATATTAAAAAGTGTTACAACAATTCAACTAATGTGGCTAGATTTAGGCAATGAAAATACTGTTGTATTAGTAAAATCAACACATGCCCCTTAAATAGAATATTGTGTTTATTTCTGAAGATTTTGTGTATGTAAATGGTGACTTTCTGCAAACAGTTCTGTGGGTAGCAAAAAAAAAAAAAAAAAAATATATATATATATATATATATATATATATATATATATATATATATATATATATATATATGGGTCACCTTCATTTCATTTCACCGACAACCAAGTTAGCAGGCCCAATTCACTAAAACTTCATTTCATTGACACTGCATTTCACCGACACTCATTTAGTTGAAAATGATATATGGCCTATTTCCCACTGTAGATCGACCCTGGAGTTAGAATATATAGTAAGGGTGTGTGTGGGGGGCACATCACCCCACAATGGGGGGTGTGGGGGCAAAGCCCCCACATATCATAAATGTTTTACAGTATACAGATGCATTCTTACAAATGCAATGAATAACTATTACCAACAAACCATTATAGAATCCCAGTATGTGGGGGACGAACTCCCCATTGTGGGGGCTGTGCCCCCCACATCTCCGCTTACTGTATTACAGTGACCTTGAAACAGTGACAAACCACTTTGCAATTAAGTTATGAGAAAGGACAAATTATTATCCCAGGGCTAAAAATTTAAAGGGGGAAATTCAGGGTGGTTGTTTGTTACTTGCCCATAGCCCATTAAGATGTTTACTTCTCAGATTAGGTCTTGGATACAATTTGGCTCCCAGAAAACTAGATTGTCTAAAGATTTCTCATCTACTTTTGTAGGTAACTTAAAACTGTATAGATTGTCAGATGAGGAGTATAAAACAAATCTACAAGTGGTTAAAATGTTCTCAGGTGATGTAATAAGGACATTTGATTTGATAAATGTGCAAAAGCAACATATTAAGCAGGAAAGTTGCATTACCAAGAAAATATCAATCTATGATAGGAATGTGATATAAAGAACTTGAGAAGGAAGGAATGTATAAATGTTTGGGTACTGATGAAGAATCAGCAATAAAACATGAACAAATGTGAGAAAAACACAATAAGGAATTCTTCAGAAGGCTAAAACTAATATTAAAACAGCACCGATGTCTAGGAATAAAGTCCAAGCTATAAACTAATTTGATCTTCCTGTTTTAACTTGCAGTTTTGGTGTGTTTGACTGGTCCCAAAAGGCATTAGATCATTTGGACACAAAAACAAGAAAAATCCCTCATGCTTATCAAATATTTTAAAAATTCGTGTAGATAATGTATTTCACACTCTGAAGGAGATATGGGCTTCCACAAAACTGATTACACATATAGCTCTGCAGTCACGGGACTGCATACATTATCTGCTGACCCTGTCAGTTCTAAACATAGTGTAAGTTTTACAGCAAGAGGAAAATAAGTCTAAGATGACCTGTCTGCTTAATTTAGCAGCAACATTCAGGTAAAACGTGAGAATGGAAATCAAACCAGAAGAAGACAAAAGTCAAACAGCAACTGAATGTGGCAAAAAACAAAAGAAGAAAATATAAGAAGCATCAGATAAGAAGGAAGTCAGAAATATAGTGGAAAGTATAGAGATCTCCTGGACCAACCTCATGTTGATCAGGTTTTGATTTAGTAATGGTTAAGGATAGGTGAGTTGAAACCAAAGGATGAATGGCTGATAAGGGCAGCACAAGATAGTGGAGTACATATACAGTTAACAAAGTCCAGTAAACATGTGGGAGAATCAAACAAATATACGTTTTGTAAAAAGGACTTGGAAACAGTCGCCACCATGTTGCTGGCTGTGATATTCTTATTGCAGAAGGTCTGTACAGGGAAAAGTATAATAATGTGTCAATATTGTTGTATTGGGGATTGTGCAAACACTACAACATAGAAGTAGCTAAAAAGCATTAGAAACGTGAACCACAAAGCACTGTACAGAATGATAAAATGTATAGCACATAGGATCACCTGTTACCAACAATTCAAAAAATAGATGGGAGAAAACCATATATAACAACACATGAGAAAAAGACAAAAGTAGCATCAATCACTGAAATCGCTACACCTAGCAATTACAGTGTCTCACATACAGAGAAACAAAGTCATAAAATATCAGAATTGTCAGGCATAAATGAGAGCAATGTGGAAAAAAGATACGCAGACAGTTCTAATAAAAGTGGGAGCATAGGGTCTCATAAAAAGAATTTGCAGTCATAGCCCGGTCCCATGAGCAAAAGTGGGAAAAGGGGATTGAGGATGGATGGAAGGATGGATTTAGACATTCTACCAATACGTTTAACTTTGCATGGATTGCAGAAGGAGTCAGTTCTGGGCATATTGCTGGTGCAGTGAGGAGCACTTTTAACTAACATCAAAGACTGAAACAAAATTAATTAAATGAACTTTAATCATACATTGACTTAGGAATGTGGTCCATTCCCATCATGGTATTAGAAACCCAAAAGACTTTGAGAAATTAAACAGTGTGTATAAATGGTGTCTTGCAATATCATACTCATACCATTGGCCATAGCTGCACTAACTTTATGATAATGTTTGCAGAAAAGTGCACACTGTTAGAGATGGAGGAATGTAGTAATACAGATATATCAACTACTGTGGGCATACTTATCAGTATCAGAGCCACATGTGGTGAATGCTAGTGTAACACTTCACTGGAGATGCAAACTATAGTGTGAGTCTGTGTGTGTGCATATACAGCATAGTGTGGGCAGAGATTTGACTGGTGGTGTGTAGCTACAAGGTAAGTACTACACCACAATATGTGACTAATGGGCCAGATTGGAAGTGTGTTAATAAATCCCATGACACATCAACCCCATGGTGTTCTTGACCTGATGCCAAAATGCATGCTGAACATCATGCTAGACATATGTCATACATGGCACAATTGTGAGAATGGATGCCCTCAGCACTTAAGGCAGGAATGCCATTACCTACAAATCAAAAATATAACCTACTACCAGTGAGAAACTTGATCATCACTCAGCACTAGACACATGCAAATATAAATGCTGCATAGAAAAACAATGTGAATTTCAACTGTGCTATAAAAAATAATTGGTATTATTAGGGCAAAATGCATGCAGCTATGTACATAAGGAAGCACACAGGGGGCTTTTATGCATGTGGTGTAATATGTTACTCAATAAACCAGTAATATTATACTAATATACTAAAAGCATAAATAGTTATTTAATTTGTATATAAACAAAAAAAGTATAGAATTGAAAAAGTAAAAAGAGAAGCTAAAGCAATAAGAAAAATATTGTCATGACATACCATACTTGAAGATTTAGCAAGTATAAAACAAATTAAAGTCCAGTTGCAGTAGATGCTTTGAGAGATTTAGTGGAAACAGCAATCTTTGACTCAGCTTTTTTTTTCTTTTTAACATCAGTCCAAGAAGATTTATCAGTAACTCTCTTCAGAGATGCAGATGCCCATTCCATATCTTCAATCTTGAAGTAAGGAAATAATGTTGTTTTTAATAAAGGCAGTGACTTCCTCTAGGGCATTAAATGATCTCATTTCATTTTGATACAGAATTTTTATTCTGGCAAGAAAGACAAGCTGAGTTTTGATGTTATTCTGCTTTAACAGTTTTATTAATGGCCAAGCTTTTTTCCTCTGTTCCAAAACCCTGGTAGAATAGTCATTATCAAACCTAATTGGGTTTTGATTACATTTTAATGGGCTTTTCCTCCAGGCAGATTTTAGGACCAACTCCTTGTCCAAATAAGATAGAAACTTTCTGACTATTGATCTGGGAGGAGTAGAGGAGGATGTTGACACTGGCTTTCCTAAAGCTCTATGAGCCCTTTCAATACCAAAGGACAGACCCTCCTTTAAATCTAAAATCTGTGGAATCCAGGTATTCAGGAAAGAAATATATTCTCCTTCAGCTCTCTCAGTGATGCTGCACATCCTTATATTTGACCTTATCTCCCTGTTTTCCAGGTCATCCACTTTATTGAGAAGCCAAATGTTTTTTTTTTTTTGATGAGAAAATCTTTCTGGCTTTCATCTTCCTTCAATCTTCCGTCAACATCATTCAGGGATGCTTCTAAGTGTGTTATTCTGGATTGATGCTGCTGTACAAGTTCCTTGAGAGAATCTGTTTGTTTCTGACAATTTTCCTTGAGGTTTTGTAAATTCTCCTTAAAATCATCCATTTTTAGCGAGAGTTCTTGTAGAGCAGATGTCACAAGCTGCATTTCTTTTTTTAAAGCCATGTCAGAATGAGACGTCTTTGAATTGCTCATCTCCACAAATTATATATTCTCCTTTATAATTTGACAGGAAAAAAAAACGTTCCTAAGTTCACCAAAGTTACTATTAATATAGTTTATACTTTCATCTATCAACTCTAAGTATTTTTGCTAAAATAAAATAAGTTGTTTCCTGTTTTTTATATTAGTTACATGGAGCTCTGAAAAACTGCTGCTGTCAGTTGGCCATCTTGGCTCCACCCCCATGTGGTGTCATATGAAAGGCAGAAACATGTACTTTTATGCTGTGGAATGCATGTGTCATGTCAGTATACAGAGGACTCCTACAGAATGAGATATCATGAGGAGCACAGGTACATGTGCTACAATGTATACCTGTGCAAACAGTAATAGCAGTCAATAGGGAAATATGTGCCTTTAATGATTTATAATAACACAACTTTGTTGTGTTCATATGAAAAGGCATTTGTAGAAGACTGTAAACATGTAGGAAGAAGCAAATGTGCTATACAACACAGTGATATGCTTTGTACACTGATATGCCAGCGTAGCATAAAATATCTCACATGTAAACAGATCCCCAGGAAATGTACAATGGATTGTTGTGCTGGCACGAAATTCACACAACAATATTACTACTGTGTCAGCAAACATGAAAAGGGCCATCATTATAAGTGGTGTATTGTGGTCAGCACAGCAGCCACCATTGCCACAGAGTCAGGGTGACACAACAAAGTACACACTGGGATAATTGCCAATGTAACAATAATATAGCCATGGATGCTCATGCTAATGGCTCATGTTGTTGTGCTGGCTGCCCTTGCCAAGCCAAGAAACCTATCTATGTGTATGATGTGACATATTAGAGGTATGTGCTCTGCTATGTGCTGTATGATATGACATGTCATTTGGAGTCTAAGCATGACAACCCATAACAGTTGTACATGCATGTTGTAACACCAACAGTATGGAGGAATGAGAGCCGTGGGTGGGACATGGAAAAGGAAGTTTCCTTCTCCCACATGGTGACATCCTGATCATATGGGTCAGGGCATGTATAGCCAGCATGCAATTGTGGCACAGCTCTAGCACATCGGAGACAAGCTACTTCACTTACCAATTATAAAAATCCCAGAAAAAACAATAATCAGATCAATAAGAAGTAATTAGAAACACATATGTGTGTGTGTGTGTGTGTGTGTGTGTGTGTGTGTGTGTGTGTGTGTGTGTGTGTGTGTGTGTGTGTGTGTGTGTGTGTGTGCGCGTGAGGGACTGTAATGTGTGGGTGTGAGTTTGCCTTGTGTGTCTGTTTGTGTGATCTCGGAAATAGAATATTTAAGTAGTGTAGTGTGATATGTTTGATTGTGGGGGGAAGCTGTATGTATGTGTGTGCTGTATGTATGTTAGATGTTCGGGATTTTAAATTTTGCGCTTATGTAGTTTCGGTATTTAGGGGTTTCGGGTTTATAATCTCGAGCTTTTGAAATTCGGTATTTCAAAAGTTCAGGATTATGTAGTGAACCCATATATGGATATATATATATATATATATATATATATATATATATATATATATATATATATATATATATGGGTCTACTTTATTTCATTAAATCTCATTTCACTGAATTTCATTTCACCCCAACCACATCACTGAAAACACAAATAACTGAAAACACATTTTACTGAATCTTATTTCCCTGAACTGCAGTTAGTATATATGACACTGCGTAGAGTACTGTAAGGCAAGTAAAAGGAATATGCCCTTTTCCCCACTGTAGTGTGATCCTGGAGTTAGTATATATAATTAGGGGTGGTGTGGGGAGGGTAGCCCCTCCACTTATTTTGAGTACATATTGTCTTCCGGAGAGAGTTAGTCATTGGTGTTGTAACTATGCATGTCTTTTGTTTAAACTGTATTGTTTTGAATTTACAATATAAAACAAACAAGGCGGGGGCCTATGCCCCCCACACCCCCCAATGTGGGGGGCCATGCCCCCCACACCCCCTAACTATATATATTAACTCCAGGATCACACTACAGTATGGAAAGGGGCATATTCCTTTTACTTGCCTTACAGTACTGTACACAGTGCCATATATACTAAGTTTTGTTCAGTGAAATGAGATTCAGTTAAATGGGTTTTCAGTATTTTGAGTTTTCAGTAATGTGGTCGGAGTGAAATGAAATTCAGTGAAATGAGATTCAATGAAACAAAGTAGACACATATAAATATATATATATATATATATATATATATATATATATATATATATATACGTACATGCACGCGCGCACACACACACACACACACACACATATACATATATATATATATATATATATATATATATATATATATATATATATATATATATATATATATATATTTTTTTTTTTTTTTTACTGCTTTGTTGACAGCCAAACTGCAAGTTTGTTTACATACATTTGTAAAGCACTTTCAACATGTAATACTTTTCTAAATGCTTGTTCATAGACCTGACAAGCTTATTGAGGTTTACTCATTCTTCTTAGAGTGCAATCAGTTATGTGCTTTATATCACCTACTTCAGCATGCTGTTAACACAATTATGGGGGTATAGGTAACTGTTCTCTTTCTTCACATACATTCATTATATTTACAACATTGTTAATATTTTTGCATTATAATTCTTACATGAATGGTCTTTGAAATGAATGATTTAAGTGGCATTTTAGAACATTAAGTCTGAAACTCAAATGTATTTCTTTATTAAGTGACTTCATTTGTTAGTGATTTGCCAGAAAACCAGAAATTTTATAAGGAACAGACCAAAAATATGAGGCAGAAATTTGGACATTCTGTGAAAATCTGGACAGTTAAGAGGTGTGCAATATCTTCCATCAGGAGTTCTACCTATAGGTGCTCAGGCATGTCAACTTCCTTAACTCCATCAGGAGTTCTACCCATAGGTGCTCAGCCATGTCAGCTGCATTGTGTTGAACTCAGCACAATGTTTACCTGGATTGCTCATCGTGCAAGTGCTGCGATTTTGAAATGCTAATGAGTTGAGCATTAATTAACATATACATAATTACCAGAAGGAGTAACTACATAACATAATTATGATATGGAGCAGGGATTATCTTTAAGGTATGGAAGACAAATCTACTTCAGTACGAGTAAACTCGTGCAGTATGTCTTTGTTCCATTAAGGCTTGGTTCTGACAAATTTTAGGTATGTGTTAAATTTTACACCTTCTTCTTTGCTGATTGTTAGCATTTTTGTCTGTGTTGTAATTTATATGATACATATGACTGTTTCCATTGTTATTCTCTGTATTTCTTTTTTACAAGCTGTTGACATGTGTGCGTTGGCAACTCACATATACTGATTGTATTAGCATCCAAGCACAGTAAATTTGCTTTGTGTGAACTTCGGTTTGTCATGTGCCATTGTAATGTTGCTTACCTTCCAACATGTAAATAGAGGATGTTTAAAAGGACAGCTTGTTGCATGACTTTATGTATATTGTGACTGCTTTGCCTGAGAGGGTTGTGTGCTTGATGGCATTTTAGTCATGCAGATGTTATTTTTTTTTACTAATTCTGCTTGGGTTAGGAGTATTAGAAATTTCTAGTTTTTTTATATATGAATTTTTGTTTTGGACATGTTCTGTCATTCCACAGGAAAAACATACCTCATATAACTATTGATAGCATTCTCATAAATGTTATTGCCAGTACTAGCCATACAGGATATGGCAGCTCATTGCAGTGTTTTCCACATTAATGGGAATGTGACTGACCCACAATTAGCTACAGCCAAATTCAGCCATAAGCCTCAGTTTACTGGGGGCTGAGACTGAGGTGGTGCTACAGGCTCCCTTTTTCCATGGTAGAAGTATCATTACTTTGCAACTCTCCAACAAGCCCTTCAGTGACCATGTCTGGTGATAGTTTGATCAGGATATGAATGTCACTGGTGGTCAGTGCCAAAACTATGTATGGAATGGCATTTAGCCATTGTTATGCCTTGAAATGCTACCAACAGAGTGGAGGCCTTGGCAAGGAACTGGAGGGCTACAGGTCATGCGTCATCTACTGACCAGTTACTTACAGATATGGAGGAGTTCCTGGCCACAATTAAAGTCAATATGACCTGTGAAGACTTCCATCGTGATGTGCTGGGTGTAGGGCAGAGGCAAATAGGCCCCAGACAATTTTGACAAGTGATACCACAGGTATGTATTCCACCCTTTGCTATGTCCCCCATTTGTAGCATTGAATAACATTATTTGTTTATATACCAGGAACCAAGATAATAATATTGATTGCCCAACCAACACACATGGAAAAATCATGCTAGATGACTATCCTCCACTTTATATAAAAAAACACATCAATAACTTAGCCATTTTGTCCATGATATAAATAGACTTCATTAGAGTTACAAACATCAGCAACACACCAGTGTATATGCTCAATTTAGCCAATCACAACACCTCTTAATGAATAAATAATTGATTTTTTAGGATAATATATTAACCCTTCTATAAAATACTAAAAATACTAAAAGTGTGTGTTGTGTGTGTGTGTGTGTGTAAATACATACATATATATATATATATATATATATATATATATATATATATATATATATATATATATCTTATTAAACATTCATTCACTATCACAGTCACAACATACACTTACACACACTAAATCCCCTCAGAAATGCACTCACACACACATACTTACCTTCACTGCAACACCAGAAGCACTAATTCAATATCTCCGAAAATCGGGATTTTGAATTTTGCGCTTCTGGTCCTTCGGTATTCCGTTGTTTCGGCTACATGGTCTCGAGCTTTTGAAATTCGGTTTTCTGACAAAGTGAAATGCAGAACATTTCCATAAGTTTGGTTATACCAAAGGAATATGATGTAATCCATGATATTCTATAAAATACACACTTATGCACAGCAGAACTACCATCACAATAGAATCACAATCTGTGTGACACAGCCTTTGGTTGTGGTTCTCAGAGGACTGGGAGAGGAGATAGAGTGTTAAACTGGGTAATTGTCAAGGCAGCTTTCAGAGTACTCCCCAATGGATGTATAAAAGGAATGGGAGAGGTGCTTCTAATTGATTCTGAAGAGGTCTCCAGTGTGGAGACGAAAGCACTAAATCCATTTTACTGAGTTCTATTTGTCCAATAAACAGTGTCTTATCTGTGAAAAACGAGTGGATTTTGTGGAGTGTGGCTTTGATTTCGTGGTTTTGGAAGACAGCCTTCATTGGTACCGAACTGTACTACTATTTTTTGTGATAGTCTCAACTAATGCCACACTACTCAATAATTGATACACTATATACATAAAATATTACTAAACAATTATTTAACATACAACCTTTCCTTTTTGATTAATATTCCTTACAGTATATTAGCTCTCATCTTCAGGACACTCATAATTGAACTACTATCATTAAGACTGAAGGGCATGACATTCAGCCTCAGCATCTCACCTATTCTTAATAGGCAAATCTGGCACTGAGCTGCAATAATCACCTGCACAATGTATGAGCATGGTTGCATTTATTTTTATGTTTCATAATTCTTGTCATTATAACTTTGTATGTACAGTTGTGAGGGTTAGGTAAAATTTGCACTGGATATCTTTTGTTTTGATGTGTTCCCAGTGAACATATTGTCTGACAGCAGCTCTGTGGAACTAGTCCTGTCTAATGTTGGAGGATCTTTAGCCTCTTTGAACAATAATGTTGGGGATGATCCAGAGCAGTCTGGGGTTGCATGACATTTGTCAGACAAATAGAGTTTTAACACCAATATCCCCTCCTCAGATGACATTTGTCAGACAAAGGAAGTGTAACACCAACATCCCCTCCTAAGACAATGGGCACTGTGCCTCTTCCTGTGCATACCCATGACACAATACCATCTAAGACTTGACATGCTGATGGGGATACTGTAGATAAGAGCTGTGTGTAGTGACCACAGGTACAGACATCTGAGAACCTGCTCTAGTTTTCATGGGCTGGATTTACCACACAGGTAAGTTGGAAATGGTGCTCACAGAAGATATGGTTACTGCTATCCCCCTTAGATTGGTGTATCAGTAGCTACCATCCAATATATGTGTGTAGGGCCATAACAGAGGCACAGTAAGTTCCATAAGGCCCTCTGCAGAGGTTATGAAGGAGAACTGGGCAGTGTATGCAGACTTTCAGGATTGCATGATCTGTGTTGTAACTCCTTGGACAGAATGAATGGCATATTGGAAGAAACAGTATATACTTTATATTGTCTGTCAGTGGTGAGGGCCAGTGCTCAAGAAAGATCATCAGTAACATTCCCAGATGTTAGCCTACATGGCCATGGTCAGGCATAGTCACACTCCTGCATTCTTAGTACTTCACTGGTAAATTGGTGGAGGATGTGTCTATACAAAGGTTATTTCAGCCACATGGTTATGGTTGTGGTCATGCTCACATCTTGTATAGCAGATTTCAGTAATTTTGGGCTCACCAACATCTAGCCTCAGTCATAAAACAGAAAGGGGACCTCCAGATAGAACCACGTCACGTGTACAGGAGTGTGAATGTGAGGGTTAAACATCTACCATGCCTGCCTTGGACCTGTCCAGTATACCACAGCTCAGTGCTGGCCCACATGCAGAGACGTTGTTCATGCAGAGGTACAATCAAGCCACCACTGCCCATAGCTCATCCCCACCTACAGTGCATCAGGCTGTTCAGCCCAATAAACCACAGCCCTAACACACCATATATTTACACAATGAGCATAACTGCAGTCCTTCTTTTTGTCACACATCAGTAGTCCCACTTACACACCTTCCCGAGAAAGATGTGCCCTCCCATACCTCAACCCCCACCTGTGCACATGATGATTACTGTGCCTTGCCCTCATAGCATTCTGACTTGGTCTGCCTATGTCTGATGTACAGAGCAGCCATCCTATGCATATGTTTGCACAGCTGGATGTTTTTGTATGCATCATTACTACGTTTCTGTATTTCATAGCTATTAGATACACTTTCTTTACCCAACTGTGCAAATGATGATACATGTAGCCTGGACTTAGATCTTTTTCTGACTAGGGCTGCCCATGTCTGGTCACATTACAGGTTTTCCATTGTTGCATCACCCCATGGCATATTTTTCCTTTATTGAATCACTTCACCATGTTTTTTTTTTACTTCATTAGCATAATACATGACTCATTATACAATCATTATCATGTATCTTTGCTATGCACACACACACACACACACACACTGCTTGTTCCTGCTCATCATACAAGCCAGCTTAACAGCGGGTGCTTATGAATCCAAACCACTGTCTTTTCTTTCATCCTAGACACACTTCTTATGTTTTTGTGCACTGTTTTTTTACATTTTTTTTATTTAATTTTCTGAATATTGCAGCATCTATTTTATAACAACTGCATGATGTTGGCATGATAATGATTTGTGTCATATGATTTGCATTTTGAGTTTGGATAGTACTACAATTTGTTAAATATAGTTTCTGAGGTTTATATCTCCGAATAGTGATATGCTTGGGTAGATTACTACATAAAAATCCTTGTATACTCTGATTTTACTAGCTAAAGGTTCTAATCTAACTGCTAACTGAGAATTAAAAGGGTTCTGTTAAATAATCTTTGCAAAGCTGTATACAGATTGGGTAGGATTCACAAAGGCTTGCACGGAGTCTAAGAGTAGTGTAAGACTCCATGCAGCCCTTGCGATCCAGGAACAGCCCGAAATTCCATGTAAGAGACCAGCTAAAACGTCTCTTACATGGAGTGGCGTGATATAATCACCTCACTTGCAGCCGAAAGGCATGCAAATGAGGTAGATTAGCAATCCAGGAAGCCCAAAGCAGCCCATGTAAGAGCAGTTTTAGCTGCAGAAATGTACTCAGTTGACAACTGAGTACGTTTCTGCAAAAAACACAATGGAGCCATGTCAGCTCCAAATAAAGGGTGCATATGTGTCAGGCAGCATGCCAATGGCCAAATATGTGGCCATTAGCAAGGTACCCCTATGCAAATATGAGAAATAAATATATATTTTTTTCGGCGATCGCCGATGTTTAAACGCAGCGCAGCCCCGTGCAAACGGGCTGCGCTATCTAAAACATAAAAATGAAGGTTATAAACCCACAAATGTGGGTTTTATGCAATAAATGGATTTACAATGCAGGGACCGGCAGACCAAAAACAACATGGCCACCGTTTAGTGGTTGCTAAGGGGGGAAGCTGAGTCTAAGACATGTAACTAAGCATTAGTAGGCAATCTGATGTAAATGAGTGTTAGGATACTGAATTCCACTGTCACATAGCAAATGAGCACATTCTGAGTAGTGTAAGAGATACATAAGGGGGAGGAATAGAGTAGGAGATAGGTGACATCACATGGGGGAATGGCAGAAAGAAATGCAGTTCATTGGAGGTCAGTGTTACATGACAGATGTCAGACACATATCATGGAAAGAGGAGTGCCACAAGATAAGCATGGGAAAGTCAAGAAATGGAAGGTGTACACTGTTGCACCAAAGTTTCTTGCTGGGCGTGCATGCACACGTGTGCGTGCCATGAGGCGCGAGTAGGGCAGTGTGCGCGCGTGTAAGGCAGACTGAGCATGTAGGAGCGTGTTGGCAGACTTGTAAGACTGTTTGCACTGGTGTGCGCGCATTTTAACCCAAAAAACAAGATTCTAAGCCATGTAAGCATGTGTGCACATGTGTAAGCCACTGTGAGCGTGTTTCTGCTGGTATGCGCATTGCTCCCCCCTGAGGAAACAGAGAGGAAACAGAAAGCAACAGAATTAGTAGGAAACTAACAGGGAATACTGCTGGAGCTAGCAGGTGAAAACAATTAGAAGCAGGCAATTACACAGGCATTATAGTAGCTCAGCCAAGCACTTAAAACTCTGCAAACAGCAGTGCAGGATGTTTCTCTCAAGAGACACTGCAAGACAGGAGTAAGCTATTAGAAGTGAAAACAGAAAAAGCTGAACTCAGAGCAGAAATGTTAGGGGCTGCCATAGCTGTCATAAGGAGACATAGGCTACTTGCTGAGGGTGGTGACAATGCAAATGGTGCCAGACAACCCACAGTGAAAAGACGGAGAAGAGTGTACAGGCCCTGGGTCACCTACAACGGGTTACATGAGCTGGAGATAGTGGAGCGCTATAGAGTGGACAGAGACCTCCTGCAGCAAATTGTCAAGCTGTGCAGGCCACGCCTCACACACAGAACCAACAGAGTGGAACCCATCCCAGTGGAAACCAAGGTATGTGTTGGCCTAAGAATACTAGCAACAGGTACCTTCCAGAGACCAACTGGTGATACGATGGGGATATCACAGGCATCAGCCTCCAGGGTACTGCACCAGTTCCTGGATGCCATGTCAGCACATGTCAGTGATCATATATATTTCCCCAATGCTCGTGAGGTATTGGTCAGCAATATGCGTCTCTTCCAGCAAATAGCGGAATACCCTGAGGGGGG
>NC_056744.1:272936886-272999386 GCF_019279795.1 Protopterus annectens
CCACAAAGGGAAAGCATCCTGTCTGGGGGACCCCAGCCATAGACAGATTGTATAACAAAAGATGGAAGCTACTGCAAGACAGAGCATAATTCCATAAAGGGAAGGCATGTCTGATCAGCACTAGTAAGAAGCTATTTTCTCTCATACAAATATCCATGGGCAACTTTGAGAGGGAAATCAACGGGGACACTACAGATAACCACAAGGCCTTCTTCAGTTATGTTAGCAACCTGGTCAGAAACCCTCCAATATGCTCATAGTTAGTACCTAACAACAAATAATTCACTGAACCCACAGATATTGGCAACATTGTGGCAGACAGGTTTAGTGCAAGTTTCCCCCTTCCCTCTCTCCCAAACTAAGACATACTTATCCCAGCTGACTGTAACCGCATTGCCTTCACAGATGTCCAGGTGAGAGCCACCCTCAGAAAAGCAGAAAACACAACATGAATGAGACCTGATGGTATCCCCGGTTGCATGCTACATGAACTCCAAAAGGAGCTAAACACACATATAGAAGTGCTATGTAACACTAGCCTGACTACAGGATATGTACCTGTACACTGGCGTACAGCAGCAGTGGTTCTACTCCACGAAGGAGGCACCTCTAAATACCAATACAATACAACACAATACAATACATTACAATACAATACAATACAATACAATATGCTATTGCCCCTGGGACTACAGCAGCATACTGTTCTGCTACCCTGACCATTGTGACACGTGATGTGATGGTACCTGCTCCTGTCAAGCAGTTACACAGGGTGACTCATATGGCATATTACCTATCTGACTAACATTCAGCAGGGGTATGTGTGACATGTACTCATGGGGAGTCTTGCTTCTTAATGCTGTGTGTTTTATTGCAGGGTATGTCTTATCTGTGGGTAGGAACCTGTACCTCTGTCATGTGCTCTCTATTGCAGTGTCACGGACGACACACAGCAGTCATTTAGGTTGTGGATGGTGTGAGGTGTTACTATGGTTGTTGGACATCTGTCATGGGTGTGACTTAAGTATGTAAATCCAGGAGTGGTAACCTCTATGTGGGTAGTATGTGTGTACTCTGTGGTGTTGTCAGTCACTGTGCATTGGTAATGTGTTTGAGTGCATTGTCACAGTGTTGTACATGTCACTGTGTCCTTCTCCATATCTGTAGCTGTCATGTGAGGTACATACCGTGGCAGCCATTGTGTGGTGTGGAGGGGTAGACTGACCTACATGTCCATAGCTGCCACACCATGTCTGCTGACACATACCATGTGCAGGTATTCCAGGAATAGTGTGCCACTGTGAATACCATTGGGAGGAATATTGTACACATTTATGACCCTGTTCACCCCTGACACATGCAGTGGTGGGCAGCCAATCACATATCTGGTGGTTACTGGTGTAGGTGATTTGAAATGGGGTATGGTACTCCAGTTTTGACACTGGTGTTCACTCCATGCCTTTGTCACCAGGCACCTGTTGCAATACATCTGTACACATGTGCCTCACTCAGAATATATATACATCTCTCTCTCTCTATATATATATATGTATATATATATATATATATATATATATATATATATATATATATATATATATATATATATATATATATATATATATATATATATATATATATATATATATATGTCTGTATACATATACACATATATATATCGATGTACATATATTGCTATAGATATGGAGAGAGGGTGTGTGTGACAGAGAGGGGGTGAGAGTGATAGAGGGGGAGGGACAGGGGGAGTGTGAGATAGTCATATACAGTCATATCTGTAGATAGTCAGATCTGTCTGTCTATGTATATGTATCTACATATATCTATATCTGTATGTGTGTATTACATATATATGTTTGTACATATTCTATCTATCTACATCTGTCTATGTATTCCTACATCCCTCTCTATGTATGTATACATATATGCATAATATATATATATATATATATATATATATATATATATATATATATATATATATATATATATATATATATATATATATATATATATATACATACATACATATATTGACATACATACATATCCATATGATAGATAGGTATATCAACATGTTTGTTTACAAAACTGTATACACACACTAACATACTGCTAAGCATACATAACTGTGAAACCTACTTTGTACATTGCACTACAACCTACATTCAACCTACATTGATATGTGCACATAGATGCCCTCACATGCATATGTATGTACAACCTTCACTGATAGTTGCTGTATGTCCCCTGCCCTATGCACATCTTCATATACATATGGATACAGACCAATGACACATATGGAGGGTTCACAGTATGTAGACTTTTAAAGTATTACTTTACATTACCTGTGTTTGACACAGCTGCTTGCGTTGCCGTCTGGTTTGGTGTCCTGCTGCTCCAGTTGCCAGTTGTCAGCTTTTGAGTGGTTGTTGATGACTGGTTTTGTTTGTGTATGTTTTTCTCTCTCTCTCTCTCTCTCTCTCTCTCTCTGTCTCTCCCTACCTCCACAGGGTGCAATGAAAGTATTGCATGTGTGGACTGGGAGTACAGCATGTTTTTGTAGGTATCTGCATATGTCCATGTGATGGCCTCTGCACCAATTGTTAGCCAGCATTTGCTAATTGCATGCAGCCAGTTGTGTACTGATTGCAGTTCTCACTGTGATTCCAGGACAGTGCTATAAAAAGGTATGTGAGATAGGCGTAGCCCTTTCAGAGATTAAGGGCAGGGACCATGCTGGTATGCTGTGGACACTGTTCTGTGAGTGTAAAGGTTAGTATCCCTCACATATTTCTGGCTGTGTTGTAGATTAACATTTCTCCATTCATTTCTCCAGTTTCCTGTACTAAGTGTGTATGTACACTGACACCTAAGACTACTACTACTGTTAATGTGGGTGTGTGTGCTTTCCTGTGGGACATGTGGTGTAACTGGTATATAGCAGTGGCTCTTGCACTTTGTTGATATGGCTTCAATATTTGCCCTTTACATTCACTACTTGTATGCCTGCTAGGTGTCTTGACTGTAGTGTGTTGCTGTGGCTTTCCTAATTTCCATGTACATTCACACCTTGGAATGCTTGCTATATCTGCTAGGGTGTTACTGCATGCAGTGTGGTTTGGCCATGGTGTGGGCCTTGACATCTATTATGGTATTTGAGTATGCTGCTGAGCAGGCCCCAGAGACTCTCAGGTGCATCTTTTATCTGCCTCATGGAATGGTACATATCAGTGGGGTACACCCATTAAATTGTCTGTTATTCTGCAGTTGTGACTGTGGGATAGCATGAGCATATGTATTACTACACTATTTCTACCGTGCAAGTGGTGCATACTTTCAGTACTTTATAGTTACCATTGCATGTGTTGTAACACCTTTGTGCCTACTGTTTGTACATTTCACATGGACTCTGTGGGGCATTCCTGTAACTCAGTCACTGTTGCTATGTCTAGGCTCTTAACTACTCAAATATGGCAGTGTCAGACCTCTCAAGTGTACAGATATTTGCAGGCTGTCCACATTTTTGCCTCATATTTTGGTCAATATCTCATAAACAGCTTTTTCTGGCAAATCACTGTGGGCTCAAGTCAGACTATAGTGACAAACATTTCAGTTTCAGACTTCATACCCTTCCAAACATCCAACAAAATGCAGAACCTGTTACTCTCTCAACTGTCTAAGTTTGTTGTAGCATTATTTGGAATGTGTCCCTGTTTTTGGCCCTTTGCTCCACATTTTTTATAACTTAGTCCAGGTGTGCTCCTGTAAGAGGTTGTGGGGTATGGGCAGTGATTATCCTGCTGTGAGTATGTGTGTGGATTGCAAGGTGCTACAGTGACATTATTACCTACTAGCTACCAACTAGCATGGCTGTTTCTGTTCACACACTACTATTCTAGAAATCCACTACATTTGACAGTAAATATACATGACATGCTTTGTGTACTACACATCCTATATTCCCTTTACATTCATTCCTACTGTTACATGATATATTTATTGTAGCACAATGTTCTTATGTAACAGTCATGGCTTAGTGGTAAGTCATGCAGACTACTGTTTCCAAGGTCCTGGGTTCGGACTGACAGTGGGATTTTATTTTGCTTTTGAGCAGACTACAGGACTTGTCATTCAGAGTGACTAAGGTACTTTTAAGCAGTTGTAACCAGGTTAGCACTGGTTTGCGCGGAGCTCACGCATGCGCACTGGCGTTCAGCTCCGCGCACACCCGCTTACAACTGCTTAAAAGTGCTTACTCTTGCACACACCCGTGCTATTTTCTTTGAAAGAAATGAAAATGGGGAGACAGGAAAGTGGTGAAAAAGGGGGTCACAAAGAGGGTAAGACAGTAGGGAAACAAGCTCGGGTTTTGCAGGAGGGATGTAGGTAAGGCCCATAGCTGCCCATTTCTTCATCAGCAACAGCTGTGCATATGTTTGTAATTTGGTGTGACATTTGAAACCTTCCACCCCTGAGAGAGGTGTGAGGACAACAATAATACTTGTACAGCCAATTGTAATTGACAGTTTCCATGTCCAGCAGACATGTGTGCAAAATGGGCAGCGATGTATGGGGCATAATTTTTTTGTGGGTACAGAGTGCCCTTTTTTTTTTTTCAGGTGAGAGTGGTATCTCAGGTACAGGAAGTTGATATAGCTGGGGAGGTAGGTTGGGTAGGTTAACAGACAAGACAAACAAGATGCATACAGGGGCGGTGTATGACACATGTGGGGGGGGTTACACAAATGATGGGGACGGATGTTTGGATATCTAGAGCCCATGAGCCCACAGATGGCAACAGTGGAACTGATATCCCCACCCATGGGCAGTTGCCACTGATGGCCCAGGACGGGGCTGTGCTGGGGGCTGTGTAGGCCAGGCAGCAGGCACGCCCGTTAGTTGTGTCACCTGTGCCTCAAGCTGGTGTAGGGGCCCAAGAACAGCTTCCTGGATCTCCCTACGCACCACAGTCCAGACACTACGGAGGGTGAGTGGTTGTTCTCCTCCGGCCACACTTGCAGAGGGGGGACGAGCCCCATCCCCTGCAGTGCTTCCACCCACAGGTGGCACAGGGCCACCGGAGGAGGGTCCGGCCTGGGCACTACTGCCAGGTGCACTCGCCAGCTGAGGAGGGAGAGGTGGGTCCGCTGGAACCCGCCTTCCCTGTCGTCCTATGTTTTGCATTATGTCATGACAGTTTGGGTTAGTAACGTACAATACCATTCACAATTAGTTGTAACAGCATGCATTAGTATTCCCATTAACCAAACACCCAGATATTCAAACCATTGAACAGCAAGCATAACACATGCATATTTTGAACAGCAATACACAGTCCAACAACATGCAGGGTTGATTGATGGCAACAGGCCATCAGATTTGGATGTATGAACAGGGCAGATGCATCAATGTACATGCAAATATGTATGAACCAACAGGACAAATGTCCAGGGGTGTTAATTGTGATTGCACATACCAATTTCACGTGGAATGGATTATATGTGGTTATAGGGTAGGGTGAAGAACATTTAATTAACAACTTCAAATACCAATACATATGCTGTACATTTCTAATAGCTGCAGATATATACACACTAGAGTTCTGCCTACAGTTTCCTATGTGATAAATACTTCAAGTTGGTGATAGGAATGTTACTGCTACATCAATATACATTTTAATTTTTATTCATACACATTCATATCTGGCTCTGTTCAGCTACATCATCCAGCTACATTTGCTTTATATAGCTATAGACAACTGTGGATGTTTGGTATTTCAGACAACCATACTATCTGCATACTGCAGACTGAGAGCAACATATCCAGATTTTGGGATACACATTCCAGCTGTATTAACATTTTCAACACATTTTACAGTTTGGTTCTGCTTGTCACATTCATTTCATTCTGTACTGACTACAGTATACTTTATTCAGGAGTTATTACTACTTTATTGGTGGATTCATAACTCTTTCTCACACTCTCTCACTTGTTTTATTTTTACAATTCAGGATGGTACTTAATTCTAGGCTTTATTGACATGTTTTACCTGTAGTTATTACAATCCTTTCCAACAGTCTCACTTCTGTCATGTTTCTGTATTTCAACAGGGATATATTTCACACGTGTTTTACTCAGCTTCTGCAGCTGTACTTTTCAGCCTGCTGCAGGTTATGTACTATTATATTACAGGTGGAACATCTTTATTTCAGACTTTATTTCAGACTTTTTCATTTTTCTGTTTGGATTACAGACTGCATCACACTTTTGTAATCAAGCAATACTTGCGAACCCTCTTACACTGTTACTTGCACATTGTATTACTTAGTGACTACACTGCACTCTTTTGCTAACTGTCATACTTTTATATTTATTTACAGTTACAGGGAGAGGATTACTGACCTGCCTGGTGGCGCAACCGCGCCAGCCTATCGCCATAGGCTCTACGGTTCGCAGAACGGACACCTGCAGCTGTAATATAAATAAAGTAATATTGGAATACACATCTCCATAATATCAGCTAGGTTAATTTCTCACATAAATAATTAGATGTAACTTACTCAGTAGTGGGGCATTGGGCATTTGCCGGGCCTCCTGGATCCAACGGTTCAGTTGGTCCTGCTTCCATCTCTTCAGGTCCGCATGGTGGTGACAGACCTGCTCACCAGTCCTTGGTATCCCTGTGGCACTGGTGACATCATGAGCCAACTGGTCCCACGCCTCAGCCCTATATGCTCCCCACAGGACCTGGCCCTGCATGAGTTGGGCCTCATGATTGTGGACAAGGAACCAAACCATATATTTGGACTCCTCAACACCCCACCTCTGTGCTTGAAAGCAACTACCCTCACCTACACCTGACATTCTGGCTGCAAGTTGGTTCTACAATCGGTTATGCTGTGTATTCCCGCCTTTGGGGCTTATATATGCCGTTTTTCCTGCACTTATCTGTGATTGGCCATTTTGGAATTGTATCAGCTTCACAAAACCTACTTTGTCATGCTCCTCTTTCTATTCATTCCTATATATTTGCTATTACTGCATTTCTAAGTGCAGCTGTCATGGCTTAGTGCTTCAGTGCCTTGACTATGGTGCATGGTATCCTGGGTTCGAACCTGGCCACTGCTTTTTATATTTTATGACTGTCTACACAGGCTAGGAGGTGTGTCTGTGTAAAGGCAGTTTTGTTACAGCTTGCTCAACATTGCCCGTCAGTTAGCTTGTTGGCACGGCGTGCAGCTCCGCGCAAATGGGGTACGCTGGTTTACGCATCATTTGGCTGTCAGCACGCATATTTGTGCTCAGCTCAGCTACGGGCACACAGTTTCAGCATGTTAAACCACTGCTCACCTACGGGCACTCATTTTACACCTGTTAAACCACTGCTCACCTACGGGCACTCATTTTACAACTGTTAAACCACTGCTCACCTACGGGCAGATGCACTCAACTTGTTAAACTGAAGCTCAGCTATAGGCACATCTGACATTTTTTATTATTTTGTTATCTCAAATTTCTTCAAAATAAATGGCCCATTTCATTACATTTTACATAAAATATAATTTTATATGTGTACATATATGTCAGGGACTTGTTTCATGCTTATTTCACTAAAAATAAAAATTGATGTTGGGGGGACTCAAACCATGACTGCCTGCTCTTCAGCTGACATCTCTACTGCTACGCTATTGCTTCTTGGCTTACTTTGCATATGTAGTTCTTATATGCTTTTCCACTGACTGCTAACTGTGGCTAAGCTACGGGCACGCCCGCGCAAACGAGCGCATTCATGGGCAAACATCTTTACAATTTAAAAAAAATATATAACATGTTCATTTATATATTTTATGATCATAGTCTGTGGGAGCATGTGTTGTGTTGTGTTTATTCACATTTACACAGACTCTGTCGTGGGGGTTTACTTTCGGGACCTTTACTCTTCTGGGGGCGTGTGCGTTTGCAGGGCTCGGCCTACGGACACGCCCCCTACTGTCTTCCATGGACCGTGCAAGCCTTAGATGTGATTCAGCATGCCCTCATGCATATGCATGACATGCTGACGTCACACCGTTTAACAGCAACTTCCGTGTAAGCCTTGTAACTCTTACACGCAGGCTTCGTGAATCCTGCCCATTGTGTTGGGCTGTTTGACATTAATGCTGATAATGAATATCTGACCAAAAAGTCCAGAGATTAAGGCAAATGGTCAACTTAAAAAAATTAATCTATTGTACAGTGTGCAAATGGAATGTGTCTCTTATTTAATTTTTTTAGTGTCACTTCTCTTAATAATGATTGATTTAGTGACCTTTTTTTGATCTATGCATCATGTAATACATGTAGTATGACATTGACAGTCTAATCATAGGTGACTCAATAGTGAGGCATACAAATGTCCCACTCACTAGGTTGAATAAGGAGATGGTAACAGTCAGCTGTCTATCAGGTGCCAGAATCCGACACATAACACACGCACTCAGGTCACTCCACAAAAAGTACAAGTATGACTCTATCATTGTCCATGTTGGTGAGAATGACCTGAGATACACCTCCCTGGACTACATGAAAAGAGACATGGTGCAGCTCTTGTATTATGTGGAACAGGCGGGTATGACTCTAGCCCTGAGCCGTATCCTACCATCATACTGCAGTACAAACAAAAAATGATTGACTTCAACAATTGGCTAAGTTTCTGATGCCATTCTAAGGAGAACTAATATCTATCTGCTTGGGATGACATAACTGACAGACCTTGATGCTTTGCCAGAGATGGCCTGCATCTGTCACCCCTGGGTTTCTGAGTACTGACTAAGGCTCTTGCCACCCCTGTAGTGCATTTTTTAGGCGGTATTCCAAAAAACAAATTACACCATAACAGCTATAAATAAATGCAATCTCAGGGTCATACTGCTCAACACTAGATGTCTAAATCTGAAGATGCACTCACTCGAAGCACTCCTGAAAATGGAGCACATCAACATTTGTGTTGTGACAGAGACCTGGTTTAAAGCATCAGAAAGCACCCCTGCCCTACCAGGCTATATCTCATTCCACACCTTTCGGTCCCGAAACATGGAATGTAGCTCCAAAGGTGGTGGTGTTTCCATATTCATAAAGGATATGCACACCTCTAGACTAGTAGCCCAGCATAATGCATCTGAGATACTTCAGGTACAACTAACATTGGGTAAGATGGCGATCCAGGTCATAGCCTGCTATAGGTCCCCAACCTTGTCCCTAGACTCTCACTCTATGTTCCTAAGCACCCTGGAATCTATCAAGGTCCAACCCAACACTCTTGTACTAGGAGACTTCAACTACCCTTCCAGCATCTGGGGGAATTACTCAAGCACCAATACACTGGTCCAAAGCTTCTTGGAATTCATCAGTTCCTATGCCCTGGACCAAGTCATTCTGACCCCCACTAGACAAAGCAACATCCTTGACCTGGTTATTACTAACATTGGTGATCATTGCTCTACACCAGGAGTCAAGCCCTACCTGGTCAGATCTGACCATAAACTAATCACCATGGAAATTCACATCTCACCCACACCCCTTGCAAAGGTAACCACCTTGAAAAACTTCTCCAAAGCTGACTTTGGGCTCCTAAAAACAGAGATGGCTAACTTCATGGTACCCATACCAATGAAAAATGGCTGCATGACTGCCGAATCATACACTAATGCACTGTACGAACATGTAAGTAAATGTATGGAACTAGCCATACCCAACAGAACTAAGATGCTCTCTTCCAAAAAAAGGAAGCCGATTTGCTTGTCCCCTTCCATTAATAAACTCTACAACAGAAGGAAGAAACTGTTGCAGAAAAAGGTGAAGTCCCAAGACTGGAAAAACACCCTTATTAGCCTCAACAAAAAGTTGAGATCAGTAATCAAATCCTCTAAATCCAGCTATGAAGGCAGAATTGCAGCAGACACTAAAAACAATCACAAAGCCTTCTATAGTTATATCAAGAACCTCCACAGCAATACCCAGATTTGCTCTGAGATACTGCACAATGGTACCTCCTATACTGAGCCAACAGATACTGCCAACATACTGGCTGACATATTCAGTGCCAACTTTACCCCTCTCTCCCCCACTAAAGGGCCAATCATGATACCAAAAGAATGCCAGGCACCCATCATTACTGTAGCACAGGTTAAAGCTGCATTGTCCAAGGCCAAGAATACAGCTTCTGTGGGACCCGATAATATACCTGGCTGTGTGCTACATGAATTACAAAGCAAACTGGCACCACATCTGTGTGCCCTGTTCAGTCACAACCTCATCTCAGGCTTTGTCCCTACTGAATGGCACTCTGCTACAGTCATCCCTCTCCATAAAGGGGGAGCAACTACAGACTGTGGGAATTATCACCCCATTAGCCTGACAAGTCTGATATGTAAAGCTATGGAGCACATCATCATGGACCTGATTAACAAAGATATAGGAAATCTCCAAACTCGAGACCCCATGCAATTTGGCTTTGTGAAAGGGAGATCATGCCTGCTCAACCTGCTGACTTCTTTGAGTCAGTCACCAGGGCTGTGGATGAAGGCAAGGCAATCCATACAGCCTACCTTGATCTGGCCAAGGCATTTGATACCATTCCTCACTCAGGAATTATTGATAAACTCAACAAACCAAGCATCAACCCCTATATCACTAGGTGAGTTCTAAATTGGCTCACAGAAAGAATACACAGTGTGAAAGTAATAGACTCCAAGTCAGACTGCCAACCAGTCATGAGTGGAGTCCCACAGGGATCGGCCCTGCGTCCACTCCTTTTTGGCATCTACTTCTCAGAAGTCCAGGCCAACACAAAGGGATTCTGTCTGACCAAGTTCACAGACGACTGCAAGCTGGGAGCCATTATTAACTCCCCAAGTGATGCAGACATCCTAAAGAAAGGCCTCACTGAAACCTATGACTGGTGTCGAAACCATGGCCTTAAGTTTAATTCCAAAAAATGTGTCGTCATCCCCTTTGGTAAAAACTCAGTTCCAACTTATTACCACATTGATGGGAGCCCACTGAACACTGAAGGCGTTATAAGAGATCTGGGGATGCAGGTTGACAGCAACCTCTCCTTCGACCACCACATTGCCACTGTTCTCAGAAAGTCCTTCTATGTGGCACATCTCATTACCAAGGGTTTTGCATCCAGGAAGAAAGAGGTCATCATCTCTCTCTACTCTTCCCTGATTAGACAAATCATTGAGTATAATGCCCCATTTCTCATGTACTAGAATAAACACCTGCAACAACTGGTGAGGCCACAGAAGTACCTCACGAAGAGGATCCTAGGCATTAAACACATGTCCTACATGGACAGACTCAAAAGACTCCAGCTATTCTCTGTCTCATATCACCTATTTAGAGGCGATCTTTATAAGTGCATAGGTGTGTACTAGGCTAATGGCCCTGGAGCCTTTACAAGCCTAGCCCATAGGATTACCCTGGCATCATGCCACCCAACCTTAGTTCCCAGTGCATCTGTCGAGTAAAGCCACTGGTGTAATATTTGGGGTGAATTTTCTATTTCCCATCCAATCATCAAAATTTATCTTGAAGAGGGCCAGTGAGGTGCTCTGCTTGACATGTATGGGAAGTCTATTCCATAGCATGGGCAGTCTCTGGGTTATGAACCTGTCCCTCCAGCATGTTTTGTTGATTGTGGTAATGAGGTTGAGGTCTCTGGAGCATGTGGTGTGGAGGGATTGGGATTTCTTTAGATGTAGCATTTCTAACAGAGCTGGGTACAACCTATGACACTGAATGGTGAATAGAGACAAACAATAGACATACACTGTATATATCAGAGATCGTACAAAACACTGGCATATCTGTGTTAGTGCCACTTAAAATTATTGTTTTATCACTGGCTTTTAAGTTCTCTTCCTAATTAAAAAATGTTTAACAAGTGCAGGCACAGAAATTTGTTCAGAGAAGCCTGGAATATTTCCGGGCAGGGGCGAAGTTTTTAACCGATCAGCTACATTTCATTTATGTTTCTGGTTTAAATAACTTCAAAGTATTTTGTTGGAACAGAAAACTATTTTAAGACATAATTCTGTTTAAAAAGGATATAATATTTCAGGGTATGCAAATGTTTTTGCTTTAGCTGCTAGATTCTAGTTTTTATCTTGGCCAAATTGCTGCAAATTGTTTTGCAGGAAGTTGTTGTGTCTTTCGGCTTTTCCCGGTTAGGGGTCGCCACAGCGGAACTCCGGTCCGCTAATGATTGGCAATAGATTTTTACGTGCCGAGTTGCCAGCTCTGACACACAACCTTCAACGAAGCTAAGCCGATTCACGCATGTCTCCACAAAGAAGACGCTCTAGCTGAGAATCGAACAGGACGTCATACTGTGAGGCGACAATGCTACCGTAGTGTAAACCTTAATTACTACTGTGCATTTAAGCAGTTTTATAGGGGAGTGGAAGGAAGGTGACAAAATGAACACAATGATGTTAGCTGAAGATAAAAGTCCTATCACGCTAAGAAGCTTTATGGCTTGGGAGCACACTTTCCTAAGGAGAATATTTAAATTCATATTGCCAAATTATCAAGATAAGGTTAAGTGCTCCTAGGCTGTAGAACTTGGTTAACTACCAATTGTGAAAGCATATCTCACATATTCTCATAAATGTATATTAAAAATCTGCAGGCACACTAATCTGCAAGAGCTGGCATCTAGATATTCATATCAGTTTGCAGGTGAGAATGCAGCAATACACAACTAAAAAAGCTTAGTCGGGTGGAAGGAAATAGCACTATCTTTGTACTGCAGATGTATTTACAGTTTTGTTGGTAATACTTACATGGTTAAAAAGAAAAGTATTTCCGTCCTGATTTATTTATTTATTAAAATTTGATTACCAGGAAAGTCTGACTGGATCGGTGTCCATTTTCATTGTGGTCTAGGATGAAAAGCTCCAAAGCATTACAAAAAAAAAAGTATATTTTAAAATCAATACTTTCGCAATCATCAACAATAATTAAAAAATATGGGCAGTGCAGTGATGCAGCAGTTAGTGTTGTTGCCTCACAGCAAGAGATCCTGATCACTTCTCAGCTGTACATGTCTTCCTTGTGTTCACATGGATTTCTTCTGAGTGCTCCGGTTTCCTCCCACATTCCAAAGACATGCGTCTATAGTGTTTCTCCCTGGGCCTCCAGTGAAAATGGGCTCTGCCCCAGTCGTACTTTTCCATTAAATAAATTTATATAGTTTTAAATTATTATACCAAATTAGACATAATGAAAAACATTCGTTAAGAATAGACTCAATTTATATGACAATTATTTAATATTTATAACAATTTTAGCCAGTTTAGAGAAATTAAAGACACATTGTTATAATATAAACAGGAACTGCAATATGAATTGGGAAATAAACAGGGCTATGGTATATGTATTGAAAGTCAGGTGAGAGAAATTGTTTAATCCCACACAGTTTGGTTTTGTGAAGGGTAGATCATGCCTGTTCAACTTGGTCGACTTAGAGTCAGTCACCAGAGCTGTGGGTGAAGGCAAGGTGGTTCATTCAGTCTACCTTGATTTGGCCAAGGCTTTTGATACCATTTTACACTCAGGAATCATAGAAAAACTCACTAAGCTTGACATCAACCTCTATATTACTAGATGGGTTGCAAACTGGCTCACAGATAGAACCCACAGTGTGAAACTAGATGACTCCAAGTCAGTCTGCCGATTAGTCACGAATGGAGTCCCACAGGGTTCGGTCCTGGGTCCTCTCCTGTTTGGTATCTACTTCTCTGAATAAGCAGTACGAACTGTTTTAATAAAATTAGCGCTTTCGGAATAGTCGATGCTCTTCCTTCTTCTGAAGAAGGAAGAGCATCGACTATTCCGAAAGAGCTAATTTTATTAAAACAGTTCATACTGCTTATACTGTTCCTTGGCTTGTTTTTCGCTTGTTTGGATCTACTTCTCTGAAGTCCAGACTGATACAAAGGGACTCTGGCTGACAAAGTTCACAGACTATTGCAGTTGGGAGCTATTATTAACTCCCCAAGTTATGTTGACATCCTACAGAATGGCCTCACTCTGACCACTGACTGGTGTCAGAATCATGGCCTTAAGCTCAATGCCGAAAAAGTGTCATCATCCCCTTTGGGAAAAACCTGGTTCCCATGAATTACCACATTGATGATAGTCCACTGAACACAGAAGGCGTTATAAGAGATCTGGGAACACAGGTTGACAGCAACTTCTCTTTTAATCACTACATTGCACTGTGGTCAGAAAGTCCTTCTATGTGGCACATCTCATTACTAAGGGTTTTGCATCCAAGAAGAAAGAGGTCATTGTCTCCCTCTACCTTCCCTCATTAGGCCAATCATCGAGTACAATGCTCCATTTGGCATGTACCTCACTAGACACCTTCAGCAACTGGAGAGGCCACAAAAATACCCCACAAAGAGGATCCTAGGCCTTAAACACTATGGACAGACTAAAAAAACTCCAACTATTCTGTCTCATATCACCTACTTAGAGGCGATCACTGCTTGACTTACAAAGCCATGCCTAACCCAGCTCTGTTAGAAATGCTACATCTAAAGAAATCCCAATCCCTCCGCACCACACACTCCAGAGACCTCAATCATTTTACCACAATTAACAGAACATGCTGGTGGGACAGGTTCATAACCCAGAGACTGCCCATGCTATGTAACAGACTTCCCATACATGTCAAACAGAGCACCTCTCTGACCCTCTTCAAGAGAAATCTTGATGAGTGGATGGGAAACAGAAAATTCACCCTGGGGATAACTCCAGTGGCTCGACTCGACAGAAGCACTGGGAACTAAGGTTGTCTGGCACTATGCCAGGGTAATCCTATGGCTAGGCTTGTAAAGGCCCCAGGGCCTAGTACACACCTATGAGTCTATGAACCTATGAGTAAGGAGGTATAAGACTTGAACAGGTACTTGATCATATTTAGGGATATAGTTTGTCTGGGGTTGAGCAAGAACAGAGCTAGACTTTGAATAGAAAGTCTTTCAGAATGATCTTAAAGGACTGGAGAGAGGTATTTACCTGATGGTTACAAGTAAGGAGTTCAAGTGTTTAGCAATGTGGTATGAGTACAGACCATGCCCAGAAGATCTGATATGTTTGTGGACAGAGAAGATTTTTTGGTAATTAAATTATAATGACCGAGTGGGAACATTGTTGTGTAAAATGGTATTATTGCTGGACAAGCAGATGAATGCCAGATAATTGAGGAAGTTCTAGCCATCTCACAGTGTAAACCTTGGCTCTAGATGACTGTCACTGTTGAAATGACCCCCTGACCCCATGTTCAAAAATGAGGAAAAAGTGTTTTTTTGATGGATGGATAGATGGAATTAACTGTGTATATATTAATGCATAGTTCTACCCAATATAGGCTTTTTAACACTATAGAGTGGATGATTCTGAAAGGGGTATTTACTAAAAATCTAGCAAATTGATTGTAGCATTGTTCAAGTTTTCCTTTTTGTGATGCTTGTATGTTATTAAGGATGACAGAGACATAAAATAGTGATGGGAGGAGGTAACTACTGGCAAGTGTAGTTATTAGTTGCATTGATGAGAACGTTTTCAGCTCTATAAAACATCTCTAGTTTTTCATGATATTTTTAATGCAACTTTTATATAAAGGTCAAATTTCAGAGTATCATATACCATTACCCCTGATAATTTCCTTTGAGAAGTAACTTCAATTGTTGAATTATTTGGAAAGAGGATTTTCAATTTTGTATTTTCATGAGAGAGGAATTTGAGGGAAAAAAAAAATAAGTTTCTTGTTGTTTGGAGAAATTGGGCATGAATTCTAAGTTACAATTCCATGTTTCACTTGCTGTTAAAGCTTCCTCAGTAATTTTTGGAGGTGTGCCATGTTGTCAGATATGCAAATGAGAGTGGAATCATCGGGGTACTGTATTAGTGTGGCCTGTTGTTAGAATGCGTGGAGAGTATTGGAGGGATGGTGGCGGTTATTGGTGGGAATGCTAAAGAGAAGAGCCCAAGGATAGAGCCTTGTGGTACACTGATGGTAACTGAAAGATATGGAGACAGTGTGGAGTGTTGTTTTACTGATTAAATGTTGGACAAGTAGTTCTGAATGACAGAAGGGTTGGCTGAGATAGATATGAGAACATCTGGAGTAGACATTTGTGAGAAATTGTGTGGAAGGCTTTAGGCAGTTCTAAGAATAAGGAGGGAACTAACATCATATATAAGCATTAGAAAAGGTCTTTTACATTTCTGAGTTCTGATTTTCAGCATACATATCATTGCATACATATCAGCTTCCTTTTTCAAGAATTCTGGACAAAGCCAAGACTATATCTCAGAGATGAACAACATTGCATACATTCATCCATATATCCACAACCTTCTTTTTCCCATCTCCCACATGGAATTGGAGTGTCACATCAGCAGTGGCTATCATCTATAGCCAGTGTTAACTCCAACAGGTGGCTAGCCTTGCTGCAGCACATAGGATCTACAGTAGTTCCCCTGTACATGTACTGCCCATGTCATGCATAGGAAAGATGTTATGTCTAAAGCTGGTCTTCTGAATCAGCACATTGTGGAAGTTCTGACAATATGAATAGGTTCATAGGTACATAGATTAGTACTAGACTAAGTGCCCTTGTGGGCCATTTTAAGCCTAGCCAATTGCCACATGTGAGAATCAAACCCTGCACCTTGTGTCTGTAAGGTAAACACCTTAACCATTATGCCAACCTCCCACCCCTTTCCCACAACAAACAATTCATTTTTTACACAATTAACTTCTTTATTTCAACTAAGCTTTTCTCCCCAGGCTTCCACTGAAAGGGGGTATGTATTGCTCAGTCAGACTTTGCCTGTAAACAAATGTCAATAATAATAACTGAGCAGTGGTACAGAAAGTAGCCAGGTGTATATAGAGGAAGACTTGATAAGAAATGAATCAGCCTTTTGCTGTAAGAGTTGTTGGGGTTACCTCTGAAGACACATTGCTAAGGCCCAGCATTAGTGGAAAAACGTTGCTGGTTTAGTTAAGCACAAGTATATAAGAAAAAGAAAGCAAAACAAATAAATAATGCATGGTGAGATGCTTTTGTTTATTTTCATGCAGAAGGGTGATGTAGGGACGCCATGTTATGCCAGTCATTTTTATTAGGTCATGCGGTAAGGCTGTGTTATGGTGCAGTCTAGATAACAGCTTAAGGCATTGGCAGGGCTCAGGTTTCGTAATAAACTGCAGTTGAATGAGACTTGTACATCAGGTAGAGACGTATTTACCCTCAGGCTGAACCTTATTTCAAAAATGAATGGCTCTTCCCATACAAGTCAAGCAGAGCACCTCGCTTTCCCTCTTCAAGAGAAATTTTGATGAGTGGATGGGTAATAGAAAGTTCATCCCAGGAATCACTCCAGTGACTCTGTGTGATGGAGGCACTGGGAACTAACGTCAGGCAGCACGATGCCAGGATACTTCTATGGGCTGGACCTCATGCTAAAATAACAATAGATGAATGAAGAGATAGACAGACAGATAGATAGATAGATAGATAGATAGATAGATAGATAGATAGATAGATAGATAGATAGATAAGATAAGATAGACAGACAAATAGTTTAAGTCACAAAGCACTCATGGGGTAAGCTTGCCTGGGTGGAGGGGATAATTAAGTCTTAAAATGGAAGGGTCTATGAACACAGTTCATTTGGTAGAATATAAGGGAAGATAGGATTCATGTCAGATGAGCAAAACTTCTAAAGTACAACCAGCATTTAGAGAAGCTCAGGAATAAATCTGAAAAAAAGGTAATCTGGTACAAGTAGGAGACCAGCATCAACAGGACAGTAAGTTCTTAGTGAACATTTCAGGTTAATAGGGAATGTCCTAGTACCAAGTGCATGTAGGCAACATGGATGCAGGAAAGGGGTCTATTTAGTGCTTCCTCAGTGGTCATTAGACTGATAATAAAGAACTGAAATAATAACATAATGTCTAACCTAGGGTTTGACAGCAGTACCTTGAAAGGTTACACATAGAAACGTTTGCAATGGAGTTCATGTAACTGAGAATTTTTCCTTTCCTGACATAACAGCAATTGAAAAATAAGTGGCTGTTTTTGGGGTATGAAAGGGAAATGTAACAAGGGGAAATTTGCTTTCCCCTCACTTACACTTAAATGTTTACAGTATTCATCCGTAGCTAAGGAGATTTAACAGGTCTCACATCAGATATTGAGAGCAGCAGATCCTTTTTTTAAGAGTCACGTATGTATTAAGTTACATTAGCATAAGATAACATTGAATTATTATGTCGGTTGCCATGCAGTATTAATGATTCAGCTGTTTATAGAGGCAGCAGGCAGTATGATTTTTGGGGGAAGGGTATTTAAACAGGAAATATTTTGCAGAGTGCTGATCTAAGGAATTTTGACTGGGGCACAGGATGACAGCCATCATTTATTTGAAAATGTGCCTATTAGTATGGGTAGTACACATCAGGGTGAGGGAGACACAGTTCAAGCATAGTTTGTTTAGGTGCACAATGGGAGTGGTCAGCTAGCTGGAGATACAACATAACGGATGAGGAAGTTTATACTGAACTGCATGCAGTGCAATATAAGTTTCAGAGCACTGCACAATCAAGGCATTGGTAATCCCACTGCTTATTCATATTCCCAGTGAGAAAAATTAACAAGACTGGATTCTATTTGTAGAATTAAGATGATTCAGGATTCTTGACCACTTTTGGGACATGAAGACAAATTGATTTGGGGCATACATCTCAACCTTTTAGCGCAACAAATCTAGGCAAATGCCCAAAAATGAGGACAGAGTTTAAATATTCCTCTTATAAACTTACAAAGTTGCTAGTATAACAGAGTTTCTGTTAGCATGCATGTTTTAAAGTATATGATGTCTGAAACTCAAATGTATGCCATTATTTAGTGACTTAAATCCTCAGTGATTTCTCTGAAAAACAGAACTTATATGATTAACAGACCATATATGTGAGGACAAATCTGGACATTTAAAAGGGGGAGAAAGGCTATTATGGAGGGTCAAAATCTTATCGCTATGCATAACTCAGAAAAGTTTGGAGGTATGGGTTATGTTCTTCTCAAATGAATGTGTTAAACAGTGAGAGGAAGAGCACGTGTGCAATATGGTTGTATAAAACTAATGTCACCTGAAATGTGTAGAATGCATATGGACTTATCCATCAAGAACATAAATGTAATAGGTTATAAATGTCATGGGATGGTGGTTTATGAAATTTCACAAGATGTGCTTGGGAAAATGAATGACATGCTACCATCCTGTGTTAGATGGACAGGCTTGTAAAGCTGAATGTTAAGGTTTGTACAGCTCCCCTCTCCTTTCATTACAGCCACCCTGGTGTCACCAGACAGACTGGAAGTGCATAGTCTGGGACCTGCATGCTGCTGCAGATCACCTACAGCCACTGCTGTTAGTTGTTTTCTGCTGTGTCTTCAGTTGGTATAACTGTTTTTTACAGCTTGTGTATTATCTAACTCAAGGATCACTTGCATAAAATTAGACCTGTTAGTAACAGCCTGCATTTCATTGCTGGAACCTGTGTTCTGAGAGACTGCTTTTCAATCTATCTGGAAATACACAGAGCTAAGTATATATTTTTTGGTTTTAGAGTTTGTACTGTTAATTGCTGCTTATAGTTTTTCAGATCTCTGCTGAAAGTGTTTTGTCCTACCCACCCTCCCTATTTCTGGCTTGTAGTTTAAATTTGGTGGCTATTGCAGTTGCCCGCACCACTGTAGATTTGATCTGGGACACTCACCCAGTCCCATCTCTTTACCACATTCTACATAATAAACTCCTTCTGCACTCACTTTTAGTCCTTTTTAATTTAATTGCATTTTTTAAACTGTGTTTGGTCTAATATTGCTACATACTCAAGTGTGCTAGCTTGCATTGCATGTGAATTGTTTTTACTGCTGTTGTAGCTACTTTCTGTAAAAACAATTGTGTAAGCCTGTTTCCTGCCTTTCCTGTAACTCGTGTAGTCCAGATATAGATTTGCTGTATCCAGGACTGTATGTAAGCTTCTGAGCCCCCCAAGCCTTTCTGTGTTGGAGGGAAGCCTTCTAGCTTATCAGCGAGAGTGGTAAGCACTAGGTAACCTGTCTACCACATAAGGAGTGGTTCTAGCCCAGAAATTGTAGCTATTGGCTGTTTGGGTAATCTTTTCCATCTCTCTCAACTTTCTGATTCGAAAGCCTGCATTTGCACTTGTTTCTGTCCTGTAACTCATCTAGTGCAGATCAGTGGCGGCTGGTGACTTCAAATCAAAGGGGGGCTGCAAGAGACAGCTGAATGGGTGGGGTCAATGGGAAGGGGAGGAGCTATGCTCAAAACCACAAAAACTAACTAAATACACTGCCGTGGGTGCCAAACCGTCAGTATGAGAGTCCAATCAAGATAAAATGAAGTTTAGAAGAATAAAAATATTTCAATGCATTGGCTGCATGACAGCTTATTTAATATCTAGATGGAAACAAAAAGGTTGTGAGGCATGAAAAAATAAATTACTTTTTTAAATACATTAATGGAATGCCAGTCAAAATCAAGTATATGAAAAACAAGCAGCACTCAACTAAAACCACTTCTTGCACTGCAGTTCTAATTATAATTTATATTCAGCTTTATTACAGTACCAAGTAACATACTGAAAGTAGAAATCTCTGATGCCCCCACTTGCAAAAATGTTCCTTATCCAAAAAAAGACCTGCTGCCTGACAACTATCTACTTGTTTCATGGGGAAAACATGATCAAAGTAAAAAATGAAAAGCAAACAAGAAATAAGCTCAAGATACATTGCTTAAAAGGATTACTGTACAGGTTATGGACCACACGATTGGCATTCTGTTTAGTTTACAGGTAAAGCCTGCAGAGATTACTGGAAGTCTCCAAGTGTAATGAGCTTCTTAAAATAATGTAATCCTGTCCTTTATTACAAATACTGTCATATGCATTTCAATACACAAGGCTTATACATTATCTAGTTAAGTATTCTCTACATGGCAACAACAGAAAGGCTTTCAATGTTGGCAATTCTTTAACAGTATGCTTATTAAAGCTTACTTGCATCTTACAATCTCAGCCAAGCTTACCCGATGGTCATTAAAGTATTGCTAATTAAACACAGAGCAACAGGCACTTTGAATAATAAGCATAAATCAACAGTACAAAAATATGACAGAAACCAGACCATTATGCAAAAATCAAGGACAGATGAAAAGCCACTCTAGTACTTGTGTCTACCTTGGATGGGGGGATACCCTGCACATTTACACTGCATAACTACTCCTTGCCTTGCTTCGACACATCCAGAGTCACTACATGGGGGAGTAGGGTGCAACAAGTATGTCACAATTTGAAATGTCTCTGGCTGACTGTGATGACCCTGACACATTTGTCATACCTCTCAACCTCTGAGCAAGAAATCTGGACAAAGCCATACAAAGAAGTGGGACAAAGGCCCAAAAACAGGGACAATTTTTAAAATATTGCTCTTATAAACTTAGAAAGATAATAGAATAGGTCTTGCATTAGTTTGAATTTTCTGAATGGTATGAAATCTGAAACTGAAATGTCTGTCATTATTTTCTAACTTCAGTCTTTAATGATTTGTCACTAATTTGCCAAAAAATAAAATTTTATGAAAAATGGACCAAAAATGTGATGTAAAAATATAAAATAGCCACACAATACAGCTGGGAATTTGTCAAAGAAGGGACACTTTAATATTAGTACTGCTAACTTGAGCAGCTGACAAAATAAAAGAATCTACATGCATTTCTGAAATAAAAGTAATCTATAACTGATTACAGTTATTTCTTAATTGTAAACCCTCCATGTTTTCTTCCAAAATTGCTATTTTGTGGAGGGATTATTAAGGGAAGAGCAACATTTTGTGCCAAAATCAGGGACAGTTGAGAGGTTTGGCTATGCCTAATTCTATAAAGCAATTTATTTGCATGTACTTCTCAACCTGTTAATGCAATAAATCTGGACAAGGCCAAATATATTGGGGGAACATATAAACAGTACTAAAAATTGCTCTTGTATAAACTGAGACAGTTGATAGAACAACAAGTCTTACTTTAGCATGCATTGGTTATGAAGTCTGAAACTCAGTGTGTCATTATTTAGTGATTTAATTCCCAAATGATTTGCCAGAAAACCACAAATTTTATGAGGAACAAACCAAAAATAAGAAGCAAAAATCTATTCATTCTTTGAAAATCTGGACAGTTGGGAGGTATAGTTCAGCTGGAGCTGTCTAAGTTTGCCACCCTTCCCCCTCACAAAATCATAGTCGAATGGAGCCTCCTCCTGCAGCCATTCCAGTGATCCATTACTTGGCTATTTCACTCCATTTACCATAAACACTAATGTGCATACTGATTTACTTCTATGATGATTTGGACTTCATTTGAAAGTTTTATTTTGTATTTTACAGCACAAACACTAAGACATCTGCTAAACAAACTTAGCATTATAACTTCTCTGCACTTGAAACTCACATTCATTGAAACATCACTGAAACCCACATTCAAAGAAAATAAATTTTACCAGTGGCAGATAAAGATTAATTCTGGGCTGTTTTCAACTCATAGGCCCCTTGCATATGAAACATACATGTGCTCTTTGATACACCTTCCTATTGTTTTGAACATTTTTCCAGTAAACAATGAAACAAAATGCATGCACTAATAATGACAAAACTGCCCAATTCAGAACATTTCCATCATAAAAGTCTACTCAAACGTCTACAGTCCACCATTATCAGTAAATATGCACAATTCTACAGTCCACCATTATCAGTAAATATGCACAATCTCTGAAGAAGTAAAAAAGTCATCTAAATAATTCCACATTAAATAAATCTGTAACTAATGAAGAGGTTGCTGCTAGCAAAAACCTTTATATTTCATGGTTTCATTGAAAAATAAAGTGTCTGATGCCCCTGAGGAATAAATTGCCTATATTGCTTTAAAAATGATAAGCTAGTAATATTGCAATAGGAAATGGATGGCAAACAGATAACAAGCTCATAGTTAGTATCTTAACTTTTTTAGTACAGCAGCATTCACCCCTTGTGGGAGTAGAACCAACAACCTTCTGCATCAAAAGCAAGTACACAACCTGTCATGCTATTAACATTGCAAGCTGACTTGTCATAAGCAGCACTAAACTTCTCTTCCCATGCAGCTCTCAGTTCCATGTAAAATCTACTCAATACTCAACTGCATCTTAACTTCGCAGCACAAGAAATCTGGAAAAAGCCAAATTTATTGGGGGGGGGGCTCAAAAAGGCCAAAAACCAGGGACACATTAAACATTGCTTGTGTAATCTTGGAAAGTTGTAGAAAATGCTGTGTTACCACCATACATTTTACTGCCAAGGTCCATGTGCAAAAGAGTCAGAGCAACATACCACTATGCCAAATCACCTGCTTTGTGAAAGAAAAATGCTGTGTTACCACCATACATTTTACTGCCAAGGTCCCTGTGCAAAACAGTCAAAGCAACATACCACTACGCCATATCAGCTGCTTTGTGAAAGAGAGGAAGACTGAAACGTAAATGGCTATCATTTAATGAATTCAGTTCTCACCATAGCTGTCAACCTCTTAGCACAAAACACCTGGACAAAGCCAATAATGGGGTAATACAGTCCCAAAAATAAGGACAAATTTCAAATATTCATCTTATAAACTTAGAAAATTGCTAGAATAAAAGGTTGTGTTACTATGTATTTTCTGAAGAATATGAAGTCTGAAATTCAAATGCCTGTCAATTTTATTTAACATTTGTTAATCAGGACAATCTGACTTGGAATAAAAAAACAATTTTCAGCAGAGGCCCAGGAAGAAATAATGCAGACATGTCTTTATAACATGGGAGGACACAAAAGCAAACCCACACAAATACAGGGAGAAGATGCAGACCCCACACAGAAGGCACCCCAGCCAATAATTAAACCCAAAAACCTGCAGCCATAAAGCAACAATACTACCACTGCACAATCAAATATCAAGCATTGCAGTATTTAGAAACCATAGATATTATGAGGAACAGATCAGATCAAATATGAGGCAAAAATCTGCAGGTTTTTTTTACAAATGGTGGTGGGTAGGGAATTCTGGTCCTTAACACCTGCATACAAGGTACAATGCTCAAGCCTGAGTATCTCTACCCAACACCATTTGTTCTCTGGCCAGCAGTATATAGTAACTGGGGCACACACACACACACACACACACACACACACACACACACACACACACACACACACACACACACACATTTGCTTTCCTTCATATTTCCTTGCACGTTATTTGGGAGCTTGCAAATGTCTTGAGATTTTAGGAATCTTAGCAAGGCGTATTTAAGGTAAATAGCTATTTCTTGTAGCTTTCTGGCAAAACTTGTGAGGAAATTGAAGCGCCACTCAAACTGGTAAGAACAGAATTGGATAGCAATTGGGGTACAGGCTGCAGATCACACACATCCCCAAAGACATTTTCTATTTCAGTTTTTGCACCAGTCACAGAGTAATGCCTGGTGAACTTTTCTCATATTGTGCCCTTTACCTCATCACAGAAACAGCAGATAAACTGTTAATGAACTAACCCGCCATACTTAATCTCATTTTCATCATTGATCATCTTATCCAGCTCGCTAACATTTCTAAGTATGAATCGTTCAACTGAGAGTAAGAAGAAAAGTAAAACAAACTATAGATACTGCTTTCAAGTGCCACATTATGAGGTGTGACAGTAATTTTATTGCCCTTTAAACTCCTCCGTGCTCCTGTTGGATGCCAATTTTCCATAGCTGTAATAAAATTTAGAAGCACAAATTCAATATAATTTATAGGATCTATTATTTATAATTGTGATTTCGTGCAATGGATGCACAATTAACCCAAAATTTCTGAAACCTTTGGAGGTCACAATTCAAAACAGGCACTCTGATGGTCATAAAACATACACTTTTTCTGCTGGAGCAAACTCCCGTACTCCCCCCCCCCACCCACATGCAGTCAAGCTCCAACACCTACATATCTACAAACTGCTGAATGCCCCAAACTTGTGGAAAAGGGAGAAAAACACAGTTGGGCATCATCACAGGTTATATGAAGCTCCATAAGCTGCAAAAAATAAAACTCATTGCTCCATTTGCTTTTACTGTGTTTTACACTTGCTTGCAGTATCACATTTTATCTTGTGTCACATATTTTGTCCACTTATCACACAATGCATCTCACATTTTGGTAAAGTGGGGTTGACAAGTTAGGGAGTTAGTATGGTCATTTGTCACGAGTTAGTCTGGTGCAAGGAAGCTAGAAACCACATCAGTTTTATAATAATAACCTCACACACACACACACACACACACACACACACGCACGCACACACACGCACACACACACACTGGCCCAAAACACACTACACGGTACTCCAGCGACCGAACAAACACCTATCCAGCAAGCCCACAATCCAAACACCTACCTGCTGCCTTTGTCCCGAAGCCCGTGCAGTCGACCGAACACCTACCCGGTAATCCAGCAAGCCCACAAACTCCAGCAACCAAACGAACACCTATCCAGCAAGCCCACAATCCAAACACCTACCTGCCGCCTTTGTCCTGAAGCCCACGCAGTCGCATGCTGACAGTCCCGTGAGAGCAGCTCAGTCCTCCTCATTGGCTCTGACTGCGCCTGAAGCAGTACAGAGCTCCTTATTCTGTGCGGTTGTCACCGCACAGATTTCTGGTATCTCACAGCAATGATTGCTGGGTACCTCTTAATCTATATCCGGACTGCCGATAAAGGCAGTCTGAGTTCAAATTAATTTTTTGTTTTGCATATTTTTTTTCTGTTTTTCTAGGTGGCAGGACTGCAGTCCGGCAGTCCGATAGGACGAGCCACCCCTGGTGCAGATACAGATTCTTAGTTTTAGCACTTAAATTTGCTTATTCATGCTCAGCAGTTGTTCAGAACTTGTAAGCACTAAATAACAGTTTTTGTACTTACTTTACTCACTTGCTTAGAGAAAAACAGCTCTTGTACTCACTTTCCTCACTTATCTAGAGGAAAATATTTTTTTATTCAGGCATGTCCAAGGGTCAGCTCCCAGTGTTCTCTCCTGTCTATCTGATGAATCTGAGCATCTTGAGGCAATGTAGAAATTGCCTCATGTACACAGATAACCCTCTCCTCCTACCACCCAACATTAAAACCTGTGAGAGATGCACTTATCTAGCCAAATTGGAGGTAAAGCTCTCTCCATCCAAGACTGAACTTAACAATCAAGAAGAGAAGGTAAACATTTGCACCACACCACACTCATCACATAGTCTCACTAAATTTATACCACTAAAATCCACACATAGTAAAACAAAAACATTCGCGGAGGCTCTCAATAATAATCTGTCTAAGCAACAGAGACCTCCAAAGCAGAAACGCAAGCAACCTAAATCCCCCAGCAAAACCCAAATGACACATAGCCCACAGATTCAGTGTGCCACTCAACCACTGCCAATAAGGCAAAACAACGTACCCAACACACTAGTCATAGGTGACTCTATAGTCAGGCAAACTGATGTCCCACTCACCAGGCTAAACAAGGAGAAGGTTACTGTCAGCTGCCTGTCAGGTGCCAGGATCCACCACATAACCCACGCACTCAGGTTACTCCACAACAAGTACAAATATGACTCTGTCATTGTCCATGTTGGTGTGAATGACCTGAGACGTACCTCCCTGGACTACATGAAAAGAGACATGGAAGAGCTCTCCGATCTTGTAGCCCTGGCAGGTATGACCATAGCCCTAAGTAGCATCCTGCCTTCACCCAGAATGATGCCGCAGTACAAGGACAAAATGACTAACTTCAACAATTGGCTAAGCTTCTGGTATCATTCTAAGGGGATCCAGTATCTGTCTGCTTGGGATGACATGGTTGACAGACCACAATGCTTTGCCAGAGATGGCCTGCATCTGTCGCCATTGGGATTCCGGATACTGGCTAAGGCTCATGCCGACCCTATAGTGCCTTTTTTAGGCAAGGTTCAAATGACAAATTCACCACTGTAATAGGAACAGGCAAGCAAAAAACTGAGGGTAATGCTACTCAATGCTAGAAGTCTAAATCTCAAAATGCACTCACTCGAGGCACTCCTTAAACTGGAGAACATCGATATCTGTGCAGTGACTGAGACCTGGTTCAAGGCTCCAGAGAGCACCACTGCACTACCAGGCTATAACTCATACCACACCTTTTGGCCATGTAAACTGGACCGAAACACCCAAAGTGGATGTGTGTCCATATTCCTTAAGGATATCCACATCTCCAGGCTAGTTGCTCAGCATAATGCATCCGAGGTTATCCAAGTACAACTAACTCTGGGCAAAACTGCAATCCAAATTATAGCTTGCTACAGATCCCCCACCATGTCCCAGGATTCCCACTCCTCTTTTCTTGATGTAATGGAAAATATTAGAGTTCAACCAAACACCCTAATAATGGGCGACTTCAACTACCCCATCATTAACTGGGAAAACTACTCATGTATCAACTCCTTAGCTCAATGCTTTCTGGAATTCATAAACTCCAATGCCCTGGACCACCTTATCCACACCCCCACCAGGGGCAACAATATCCTAGACCTAGTCATTACCAACATGAGTGAACGGTGTTCCACACCTGAGGTCAACTGTTCGTTGGTCCGATCCGACCATAAGCTAATCACTCTTGATATCCACATCTCGCACCCATCCCTCATTAAGGAAACCATGGTAAAATATTTCTCCAAAGCCAACTTCATACTTCGTAAAACAGAAGTGGTGAACTTCATGACACCCATGCAGATGGACAATACAGTTACAACTGCTGAATCCTACACAAGTGCACTCTATAAGCACTTACATGTGTGCATGGATCGTGCTATCCCAAACAGAACCAAGATGCTTTCCTCTAAAAAAATGAAGCCAATCTGGTGGTCCTCTGCCATAAACAAACTGTATAACAGAAGGAAGAAACTGTTGCAAAAGAGAGTAAAATCCCATGAGTGGAGGAGCTCCCTGGTCAGCCTCAGTAAGAAGCTGAGATCCCTTATAAGATCTTCAAAGCTAGCTACGAAAACAAAATTGCCACTAATTCTAAGGACAACCACAAAGCATTCTATAGCTATGTCAAGAATCTCGATGGCAACACCCAGATCTGCTCTGAGTTACAGCACAACAGCATGAACATTACTGAACCAACTGATATTGCCAACATCCTGGCAGATAGGTTCAGTGCTAACTTTACTCCCCCACCCCCACCCCATAAAGGGTCCATATCTATACAGGAAGAATGCAAAGTCCCTGTAATCACAACTATGCAGGTAAAAGCTGCACTCTCTAAAGCCAAAAACACAGCATCGATGGGACTGGACAACATCCCAGGCTACATTTTACATGAACTTCAGAACGAACTAGCTCCCTACCTAAGCACCATGTTCAATAATAGCCTCACATCAGGCTTTGTGCCCACTGAATGGTGCACAGCAACAGTTATCCCACTCCACAAAAGGGGTTACCACTGATCCTGGGAACTATCGCCCTATTAGCCTGACAAGCCTGGTCTTCAATGCCATGGAATGTATCATCATGGAACTCATAAACAAAGACATTGGTAACCTCCAAACTCTGGATCCCACCCAGTTTGGGTTTGTGAAAGGCAGATCATGCCTCCTGAACCTGATCAACTTCTTTGAGGCAGCCACCAAAGCCGTAGATGAGGGTAAGGTGGTTCACACAGCATATCTTGACCTCGCCAAGGCTTTTCACACCATCCCCCATTCTGGAATTATAGCTAAACTCACCAAACTAGGTATAAACCCACACTGTAAAAGTTGCAGACTCCAAATCTGACCTCAAACCAGTGACAAGTGGAGGACCACAGGGTTCAGTCCTGGGACCTCTCCTGTTTGGTATCTACTTCTCTGAAGTACAGGCTAACACAGAAGGCCTCTAGCTAATGAAGTTCACAGACGACTGCAAACTAGGAGCCACAGTCAAGACCCCAAATGATGTGGACATCCTACATAAGGGCCTCACTCAGACCGATGCCTGGTGTCAGAGCCATGGCCTCAAGCTCAATGCGTAAAAGGGCAGTGTCATCCCCTTTGGTAAAAACTCTGTACTCATGAACTACTACATAGGCAGCAATCTACTTAACACTGAATGTGCAATAAGAGACCTTGGGACCCAGGTGGATAGTAGTCTCTCCTTTGATAGTCACATCACCGCAGTAGTTAGGAAGTCCTTCTATGGGGCACACCTCATCATAAAAGGGTTCTCATCCAGGAAAAAAAGAGGTAATTGTTACCCTCTACTCGACACTCATTAGACCCATTATAGAGTACAACGCCCCTTTTGGAATGTACCTCACAAGACATCTGCAGCAGCTGGAAAGGCCACAGAAGTACCTCACAAAGAGGATTACTGGCTTCAAACAAATGCCCTACTCTGACCGTTTCAAAAATCCCCAGCTTTACTCCATAGCATATCGCCTACTCCGAGGTGATCTCTGCCTAAAATATAATGATATGTCAAACCCAGAGCTGCTGGACATGTTACACATAAAGAAACCCCAATCCCACCGAGCTATATGCTCTAGGGACGTAAACCTTGTCACCCCAATTAACAGGACATGCTGGAGGGATAGATTCCTGTCCCCTGAGACTTCCCATACTCTGGAACAGGCTACCCATCTATGTCAAGCAAAGTTCTTCATTAGCACTGTTCAAGAAAAATCTTGATGAATGGATGGGAAATAGGAAATACACCCCGGGAATCACTTCTGTGTCTCTGCTCGACAGTGGCACAGGAAAATAACTTTCTTGGGTGGCATAAGCCAGGGAACTTTGTTGGCTAGGCTTACATAAGCCCTTGGGCCGATAGCCTAGTACCTACCTACCTATGAACCTATGAACCTATGAGTGGTGCCAGGTAGTTCATTTGCACATATCTTCAGCCATTGCTCTTGGCTGAGAATTTTGCAGTGACTGACAAGTTCAATTATGTGTTTCGTCACACTGGTTCTCCTTCCAAGATTGCCCTTTTCTCATATCTGGACATTGAATGATAGGCAATTGATTGACATTTAATTTAGTGATTTGGCTTTGACTGGCTCTTAATGCAGTTCATGTGATTAATATAATAAATGTATGACTGTGGCCATTTTCTTCCAAACAAGCTTACTGGGTAAGTAAGAGCATGTTTATTTCCACCCTAAGACATAGACTGCAAAAGGATGAGGCCCGTATAGTTTACACATTGTTAGTATCTCTATCCAGTCCTTCAGCTCAAGTTTTTTTACCTAAAGACTGTTTTACAGGATAAGAAATTAGAGAACAGATAAGGAAATGGTGGCTGATAGAAATGTGAATAAAAGTATACAACTTAAAATAAATATATATTTGATGAGGTGCAACAAAGATTCTGAAGGATCAGTTATGGTCTCCAGTGACATTAAGTATGACATCTTCCATTGGGATACACTTAAATTCACTAACTGGTCTATATCTGGCCAACACATTTTTTTATATTAGAAGTCAAAATTTCTTTAAATAGTATGCAGATGATAATTGTTTGGCTCGCAATCTTTCACTACTTAGTGTGCTGTAAGACAACTTAAACCTTATTTTTATTTTTCATGAATGCCTTTTTTGTATGCATGTTGTTTAAATACCTGAAACACTTGTTTAAAGATTTTCTACAACAATCCTAAAGGGCCTGTGTTTTTTTGTAATGACTTGCATTTAAGGCACCCCATGTTAGCATGTCTTCATGAGTTGGTGCAACATCTTGAAATTATTTATTGAAAGTATGAGTGAGTTATCAAAGATTTTACAGCCTGTCCTTAATGTCCTTTATAACTCCAAGAATAAAAGAGCCTGTTGACACATGCCACTCCAACACAGTAGCTAGGCCTCCTATTGCTAGAAGCCATGCAGCTACTTTAATTAAAGCTGTCTATCAGTTTGACAAATAGGCCTGTGGCATAGAAAATAAGTGCATACCCCACAGTGCAAACAAGAATGAAGAGCCGCTGCAATAGACAATAGAAGTTCAGTACTCATCAGGAAGCACACGACAACCAGCTTATGCAGAATGTAAGAGAGAGTGTCCTGACTGGACATGCTTACCATTCATAACATTCCTTCTGTACATCAGTCATTTGTTCTCACGTTTCTAGCGATATACTTATTATCACTACATGTTTGCTTAGTGCCTCACTATTGCTATGAAAGCACACCTCTGAAGCAATGAGTTTTAATATTACTACTGCTGTCCGCACATAGTCCATGACAGGAAAAAGCATTCAGGTGCACAGCATCTGCAAGCAGCTGTCAATTATATAAGTTGTATAAGCTTGTAGTTTTCATACTGTGAAATGATGACTGTGGTTCTGTGAGGAAATCCTGTAGAAATAAACTGCAATACTTTTATCCCCAACCCCAAAATAGCAAAAACATGAAAGGTTATCTGCCCTTTATAATGAGTACACTAGTGCTGTATTAGTTTACTCATAGGTTCATAGGTTTATAGGTGTGTACTAGGCTAATGGCCCTGGAGTCTTTACAATCTTAGCCCATAGGATTACCCTGGCAATTTGCCACCCGACCTTAGATCTAGTGCCTGTGTTGAGTAGAGCCACTGGAGTGATCCCCAGGGTGAATTTTTTATTTCCCATCCTCTCATCAAGATTTCTCTTGAAGAGGGCCAGTGAGATGCTCTGTTTGACATGTATGGGAAGTATGTGGGTTATGAACCTGTCCTTCCAGCACGTTCTTTTGATTGTGATAATGAGGTTGAGTTCTCTAGAGCATGTGGTGTGGAGGGATTGGGATTTCTTTAGATATAGCATTTCTAACAGAGCTGGGTCAGACATGGCTTTATAAGTCAAGCAGAGATCGCCGCTAAATAAGCGATATGAGACAGAGAATAGTTGGAGTTTTTTTAGTCTGTCCATATAGGACAGGTGTTTAAGGCCTAAGATTATCTTTATGAGGTACTTTTGTGGCCACTTCAGTTGTTGCAGGTGTCTGGTGAGGTACATGCCAAATGGGGCATTGTACTCGATGATTGGTCTAATGAGGGAAGAGTAGAGGGAGACAATGACCTCTTTCTTCCTGTATGGAAAACCCTTAGTAATGAGATGTGCCACATAGAAGGACTTTCAGACCACAGTGGCAGTGTGGTGGTCAAAAGAGAAGTTGCTGTCAACCTGTTTTCCCAGATCTCTTATAACGCCTTCTGTGTTCAAGTGGACGATGTGGTTGTTCATGGGAACTGGGTTTTTCCCAAAGGGAATGACAACACATTTTTTGGCATTGATCTTAAGGCCATCGTTCTGACACCAATTGTTGGTCTCAGTCAGGCCTTTCTGTAGGAGGTCAACATCACTCGGGGAGTTAATAATTGCTCCCAACTTGCAATTGTGTGTAAACTTTGTCAGCCAGAGTCCCTTTGTGTTGGATTGGACTTCTGAGAAATAGATACCAAACAGGAAAGGACCCAGGACTGATCTCTGTGGAACTCCACTCACGACTGGTCGGCAGTCTGACTTGGAGCCAGCTACTTACACACTGTGGTTTCTATCTGTGAGCCAGTTTGCAACCCACCTAGTGATGTAGGGGTTGATGCCTAGCTTAGTGAGTTTTTCTATGATTCTTGAGTGGGGAATGGTATCAAAGGCCTTGGCCAGATCAAGGTAGGCTGTATGAACCACATTGCCTTCATCCACAGCTCTGGTGACTGACACAAAGAAGTTGACCAAGTTGAGCAAGCATGATCTATCCTTCACAAAACCAAACTGTTTGTGAGATCTGTAGTTTGGTGATTCCCTATATCCTTGTTTGTTAGGTCCATGATGATGCATTTCATAGCTTTGCATATCAGACTTGTCAGGCTAATGGGGTGATAGTTCCCAGGGTCGGTAGTCAGTCCTCCTTTGTGGAGAGGGATGACTATAGCAGTGTGCCATTTGGTAGGGGTGCCAGTTCACTCTGTAGTTCATGTAGAACACAGCCAGAGATATTGTCAGGTCACATAGAAGCTGTATTCTTGGTCTTGGGCAGTGCTGTTTTAACCTGTACAGCAGTAATACTGGGTGCCTGACAATCTACTGGTCTTGTGATTGATCCTTTGGGAGGAGAGTGGGGAAAAGTTGGCACTGAATCTGCCGGCCAGTATATTGACAATATCTGTTGGCTCGCTATAGGAAGTACCATTCTGCAGTAGCTCAGAGCAAATCTGGGTATTGCCATGGAGGTTCTTTACATAACTATAGAAGGCCTTGTGGCTGTCTTTACTATCTGCTGCAATTTGGTTTTCATAGCTAGCTTTAGAGGATTTGATGCGGGATCTTAACTTTTTGTTGAGGCTGATATGGGAGTTTTTCCAGTCTTAGCACTTCAGCTTGTTCCACATCAGTTTCTTCCTTCTGTTGTAGAGTTTGTTTATGGCAGGGCACCACCAGATTGGCTTCCTTTTTTTCGAGGGGAACATCTTGGTTCTATTGGGTATGGCAAGATCCATGCATTTGTGTACGTGTCCGTACAGTGCTTTGGTGTATGATTCAGTGGTCATGCAACTATTCTCCATTTGCATGGCTGCAGTGAAGTTAGCCACCTCTGTTCTTATGAGCCCAAAGTTAGCTTTGGAGAAGTTTTTCATGGTGGTTAAATTTGCAGGAGGGGTTGAAGGGATGTGGATTGCTAAGGTGATTAGTTTAAAGTTGGATCTAACCAGGTAGGAGTTGACTATTGGTGTAGAGCAACAGTTGCCCATGTTAGTAATAGCCAGGTCAAGGATGATGTTACCTCTAGTGGGGGTAAGAACGAGCTTGTCCAAGGGATTGGAATTAATGAATTCCAGGAAACTTTGGGCAAGTGTATTGGTACATGAGTAATTTTAACAGTTAATGAAGGGGTAGTTGAAGTCGCCCAGTATGAGTGTGTTAGGTTTGACCCAAGTATTCTACAGAATGCTTAGGAACACGGAATGAGTGTCTTGAGACATGGTTGGGGACCTGTAACAGGCTATGACATGAATCACTGCCTTACCCAATGTTAGCTGCACCTGAAGTACCTCTGATGCATTATGTTGGGCTACCAGTCTGGAGGTATGTGCATATTTTATGAATATGGAAACACCACAACCTTTGGAGCTTCGGTCCAAGTTCTGCAGCTAAAAGGTGTGGAATAAGTTATAGCCTGGTAGTGCAGGGGTGCTTTCTGCTGCCTTGAACCAGGTCTCTCTTACAGCACAAATGTCAATGTTCTCTATTTTAAGGAGTGCTTTGAGCGAGTGCATTTTGAGATTTAGACTTCTAGCATTGAGCAGCATGACCCTCAGATTGCATTTGTTTGTAGCTGTTACGGTGGTAATTTGGTCTTTGGAACACTGCCTATTGACTGTCATGCTTATTTAAATTATTGCTAATGCCTAATAAAAATTTAAGTAAACTCAAAAGTTAACTTGAGACTACAAAGTTTTATATAACAGAACATGTTGATAGTTACTATCTCATTCCTTGTAACAGGTCTTTTTCAGATGATTTAGCTTTTTCTTTTTCTTTATTTTCTCTGTTTATTTATTTTTTTTTGTACTTATTAGTGCAAGTGCAGCACACACCTGCCTTTCACCTTTTTTCTTCCTTAACCCCATATTTACCCTGCGTATTATACCTTATCTGTGTATTTGTATAAAAATGACATGCATTTACCATATTTTGTATCTGTACCATTTATTTAATGAATACTTCATTTTCCTCTATATTATTTCAGTCCTCTGGTAGAGAGCATGTTTGAGAAGGGTCTTCAGACCATACACTTACTCTGTTCTGTCACCAAATAAATAAAATATAGTTATCTCTGACCTGATACCTGACAAAAGGGGCAGTGTGATGTCCCCCTAAGAAGTGAATATCTTTAAAAAAGCAGACCATGGAGAGTCCAAATAGAAGTATTCCATATATATACATCAAGAATCTTAATCTGGCCCATAATGCACACATCTCCTCTTCCTCTTTTTGTCCTTATACTTAAAGCATGTGGACTGCATCTATTTCAGTGGATTAACAATCCTTTATTAGAGAAATGAATGCAACTCGAGAGTCCATCTAATGATAGCTGTGAATTTAACCATACAAGTGTTTATGTTGTGAGTAAACTTTTCAACACCCTGCATAGCTCTATTATCTAGATAGCTTATTTAATGAGAACCTTACTGCAGTATGTCTCGCACTGCTTGATTTAATGTTTTATTCATGTGACAGTTATTCCACAATATTTAAAAATAGCATACTGTTCTCTGGTATTTAGAATGTATACTTTAAATTCTGCAGTTTAGCCTTTTCATTAGTGGTCCTTTGTCCAGAATTCCTGTGCTAAGAAGCTGATAGGTATGTTTCCTGAGTCTATTTAATACCTATGACTGTAATGTTCACATGGATCATTTTATAGTTATCTGTGTGTTAAAATGATATAAATTGTTTATAGGTGTTTCCGTAGGAGGATATAACCCCTCACCCATATTTCACACCATAATCGCTAAATATATTGCTTCAGAGGTCGAATCACCACACATGAAAAGGCAAAGGTGTATTTCAATTGTCTTTGAGGTGGTCTGACTTAAGCAGCATATTTCATTATTCTGCAAGACAAATAAATGCAGAATTATTATATAGATTTATTATACAATTACTCCTCAATCATAAAAATTTATAATGGAACTTGCCATGATGCTGAATGAAAAAAATGTGCCATGCTAGTTCTAATCAATCCATCCACCCACCCATCCGCCCATCCATCTATCCATCCATCCATCCATCCATCCATCCATCCATCCATCCATCCATCCATCCATCCATCCATCCACCCATCTATCCATTTTTTTTCATTTTTTGCACCAGAGTGTCACTTCAACAGTGACAATTATCAAGAGCCAATGTTTTAACCACTGGGTGGGTAGCCCTAATCAACACTGCTTTCTTCTTATTGGTGTATTGATTTCGCAGTCCACTTGGACATAGAACTGATATTCTATTGATAGTATTTTTGTCTATGGTCTGAGGCATGACATAAAATGGTCCTTGAATTGATTAGTTTACTTATCTATAAATAAACAAATACATGTCCTAGAACAAATGCCACAGACAACAGTAATAAGCAGTGGTAAATCAGTGGAGCTCAAATATATGACATCCACAGTCAACAGTCGAGCATACATTTTATACTTGACTTATTGGGTCCCTGTACATAGCCTGCACTAATTCTACCAATGGTTCAAGTATTTGGAACCATAGCATCATAGGTAAGTACTAGTGTAGCTGCCCTCGAGCGCCATTTTGTGCTTAGACAATTTCCATTTTTGTGCGCTCACATTAACCTACCCATCCCATGTGGTTACAGACTAGCCTTACTCATCCCATGGTCAATAATTTGATATTACCCCAAATGAGAATAAATGGAATCATACCTAGATAACTTGAGGAAACCCATTCAATGAGATAAAGCATATAGAAATTGCATCTATCCTTAGTAGTACAGGGGCAATCTTGGGGTCAATTTTCTGTTTTCTATCCACAATATCCTCTGTTAGATATACCTGTCCCTCCAAAACTGTCATAGAAGGGGATTAGATCCCTATAACAAGTCTTTCCAATACCGTTTGACTTGCTGAGTTACAGTAAATCCATCTGTATTGTGTTAAGAGGATGCCTTGTATGCCAGGCACAGGTAACCTCTTAGCAATCTGCAGGCTTTGAGCTGGTCCATGTAGGATATGTAATTCAGGCCTTGTATCCTTTTATTAAGGCATCTCAATGGACATTCCAGTTGGTGCATGCATCTGTATATATACATTCCAAAGAGATGTACCATCATAGGCTGCCCATATCAGCTTTCTTGGGATCTTGTCTTATGTTTTTTCCAAGTTGAGGAATGCCCAGTTTGGAGTCTTTCCATATCTCTAGCTTCTTCTCAACTATCTTTCTCACTGCAAACATCAGATCAGTTGTGCTTCATTCTCATTTTAATCCAGACTGCTTGTCTCCCATATTACTTTCTACTGCTCTGTGTATTTGTCAATGTCACCCTATCCACAACTTTCATGCAGTGCAATAGGAGCCTGATACCCCTATACTGCCCACAGTTGTGATTGCCCCCTTTGTTCTTGAACACTGACATTAGTATGCTTATTCTCCAGTTATCTGGGATGTTCCTTTCTCTCCATACTGATATGAATACCATCAGGAATCATTTCTCCCTTAACTCACCCAAAATCTCAATCATGTCTGCCTTGACCTCATCTGAGCCTGCTGCTTTCCTTGACTTAATTTTCCTAAGTGCTGTTTTTCTTCCTCTAAAGTGGTCTCCTCCTCTTTTGTCATTGTATAAGGAGTCTGGGGCAGTACAGCATCTGTGGGATTTTCTTCATTCAGAAGCTGCTGCAAATATAAACTTCCACTTGCCCCTGATGTCCTGTGAACTGGTGAGCATATTGTTTCTGGCATGCCTTCTGAAGGGTGCCTAATGATTGTTTTTTTTATCTTTCTGTCTTTGCCTTGCAACCTGATAGAGATTCGTTGTGCCATCTACAGAGTCACTTTCTGAATAACTAAATTGCAACTGCTCTCTTAGCATCTTTGCTATGGAATAAGCTTCTCAGCCATGTAAAACAGAGTTTATCCCTGACCCTATTGTTAGCCAACCAGTATTCCTTCTTAGCCTGGTCTGTTTTTCTAACTCCCACTTTTTCCTGCAGTCCTTCATTCTTTTGACAACTTCCTGGAATTCTGCATTCAATCGCCAGCTTTCTTTATGTACCTTATTTCCATACGTTGCCTACCATGTAACCTTTAAAAAGTCACTTAACCAGACATTGTTTCTGTTTCTCCCATGAAAAGGGATTGTATGTCCAGTAGGCTACCTGGTTAACAAAGGAGTATATTATTATTATTATTATTATTATTATTATTATTATTATTATTATTATTATTATTATTATTTATTCTAGTGAAAGAGCCTTCACTAAAATAACACCAGCTTCTTGAAACTCCCTACTTTAGATCATACAGGAAATTACAAGGTTAAGACTTTCAGGGAAATGCTGAAGGCAAAACCAGCAGCCAAAATAAATGCAATGTTTCATTGATTTTAATTAAATCTGCATGCTACTAAACAACATATCTAAGCATACCTGAATACATATGAACAGCATATCTATAAAGATGTGATATAATGTTAATAAAAACATATGTAATAATGGATTTTTCTGTAAATACTGTAAATAAATGCTTAACGTATGAACATATGATTTTTTTTATTTGTTTTTGTTTTTTCCCAGGTTAATCTATTTTGTTTTGTGGGGTGTCCTGTGTTGTCATAGTTTTCCTCTGAGACATAATCTCTCAGTTCATGGGCAGCATTGTAGAGGGTTTTACCTAATATAATCTAACTGGGTTGGGGCCTTTGGAACTCACTTCAGTGACATGTAACGTCCAAGGTAGGTGAGTAGATCTGTAAAGCCTCCACTAATGCTCACAGGAGGTTATCTTGTGTGTCAAAGTGCCCTAACTACTCCCTCTGTTGTATGTGTTGGTACCATTTTAGGCAAGCTGAATTGCATAATGAGACTTTCCCTAGGTTATGTCCCAGTCATGAGCCAAAAAGGTTAGGACGCCTCCCAAGTCAACCCACTGTTCCAGCCTGGTTGATCTTCCCCGTCTCTTTTTCCATTGGAGCTTTGCTAAAATGGCCTTCTTCAAAAAAGCTTCCTCCTTATCCCCTCCAATCCATATCCCCTCCAATGAAGGCATGAGGACAAATCCTCATCCTTCCTTCCTTCCTTCTTTCCTCCCTCTCCTTTCCATTTCAAGTAGGCTCCTAAGCAGTTAATTAAACTGACATCACTTGGGTTATAGTAAGGGCTTTTTCCTAATACTACAATACACTTTACTGGTGATGATAGCTGTTGTTTTTAAAACAAAGCACTTGGACTTTATCCCAGTACATCAACAAAGCTGGCTGATGAGGATTAAACAAAACCACTTACAGGCTCAACCCAAGGAATTAATCCAGGTTAACAGAAAATAAGTAAATAAATAAAATATTTATGCACTGAAAGCATTTTTGCTAGAATCACTCTTAAGATTTGTTAGGCTGGAGTTCACTAAACAAAGATGTAAGTTATATTAAAGAGAAAGAACTTCCAAGTATAAGGTGGGCAAGGCATAGAAAATTATACACAAAAAAGGTTACAGCATAAAAAACAATACTTTCTACACCTTGAATGCTTATGAATTTAAAGATGCATACAACTACCTTTCAGTACCTGGGGAACATGCTGCTTCAGAAGTATATGATAAAACTGCTAAGGTAAGCTATAGTTGCTCCAGAAGAACCTGAATGCTGTGATGCAAGCGAGTTCTTGTTGCCCATATATTATTTGTAATGACAAACATAGAGGTTGGGAGGTAGAAAGTTACATTGAACAGAGTGGGATATGTAGAAGCAGGTATAAAGGAGGCTGGAATATAGGTTTGGAGAGAGAAGCAAGAAGGGAAGGTTAACGGAAGTGGTTTAAGTTAAGTAATACACTGAGTAAAGAGAATAGGATGAATGATCGCTCAGAGAGTGAACTCCTGTTTAGGAGACTGAACCATATTTGAGGCGCATGCACTAGGCCTACATGCGGAAATGTTTTTTTTTTTTCCACCAGGAATTTTGTAAGGCAACATATGCCCAAGAATTCATTAAAGCTTCAACCACTCATGCTTGGAAGCAAGGCCCTTCTGCCACAACATGCCCATTTGCAATTCAGAAACATGCCATCTGTGATGAGGTAAGACCTCACTTCTGGTTAATTTACATGTTTCTTGAAAACAGTTACCACAATGACAAGCAGACCATGGCTGATCTGCACATCATGGTAGCAACCTGTGTGTGTTGGTATGTATATGCTGCTTGTATAGCTAGTGGAACCACCCCCAGATGCACACATGCACATATACATACCAACACACACACACACACACACACACACACACACACACACACACACACACACACACACACACACACACACACATGAACACCCACTCACATACACAGACACACACACACACATGCACAGCACACACACACACACACACACACACACACACACACACACACACACACACACACACACACACACACACACACACACACACACACACACTACTTCACATAAATATTAGGCTCTTGTAGATTAGTGTATCCCCACAATGCAAGTGCTGATATGGCACTTTAAAGTATCATTGTTATTGTCTAATGTATACCCCCTCTGATCTCCTTTATGACGTCTATGCCATTATGACACTTAATTTTGTCCAGTAGTAAAGTTGGTGCCATTATGGCACTTTAAAGATTACTGTCTGGTTTCTAATTCATCTCTCCACCCCACTGTATGATAGACATTATGATGTATGCACCCTAGGACACTTTATGGAGTATTCCCTGGTGATGTAGTGCAGCACCAAACACCCTGGTCCCGGTCGTAATGTTGCTGCCAATACTGCACTTTACAGATGAATCCCTAGTAGTCTAGTGTATTCCCCCACTCCCTCATCCCTCTTTTCTGTTGGTGATGATATGGTACCATAAAAGGAAGCAATGATATTTGGTGGCCACACCCCACCCATTTATGTTTGACAGTTGAGTCAGCCATTTAGCCATCCTGCTATGACTTGGTGGGGATGGTCATGCACATCTGCACAGCTGAGTGCATTCTCACATCACTTAACCATGTAGAAGCCTTCTTGGAGCTGGCTTTGTGGAGAGAGTACAGGGCTAATTAGCATATGTCTCACTCTGTGGAATGCTTCATTAGCATTCAGCACCAGTGTGGGGCCAGCCCTTTTGAGAGTTGGAGAAAGGTACCACAACATGCAAATTTCAATGTATACTTTCTGGTGCCTTCATGAAATCGTCCCAGGATGTGTACATGTCACAGCAGGTGCTATTAAAACTGAAATATACGAAATAAATACACAAGATATATATACATAATGTTGGGAGTTTTTAAAGGAAAAAAATGTCTGTTTATGTGAAAGTCATTGTTATTAAATCCAAAAACAATGTACAGTTCATCACTTTGTATTAAGAATTTGAATAAGCCTTTACTCCATTTTGGACAATGTACATAATTATGCATATACATATGAATTTGTGCTGTATTATTAGGTTGATTTGTGACAAATCAGAAAGTCAATCTAGTCAGCTTTCTGGCTTAAAATCATATTTTTTGAAAATGAAAGCCAGAAAGGAAATATATATATTTTTTTTCAAACAAATATATCTGCGGTTCCAACATAAATAATTCACCTTTTAGGTAGATTATGCACAGTACAGCAAACTTTTATACTCAGATGCAATGTTCCTTACAAAATATGACTCTGGCAGAGTGAACGTAAAAAAAAAAAAAAAAAAAAAATGCAATTAGATAGCCTTCTAAATAACAGAATGGCTCTCCTCCCAGTTCTGGCAACATTTACAAGAATACAACTATGACCTGTACATGCACAATAATAAATATTGCTGGCTTCTCCTCTCAAGGGTCAGGTACCTTCCCTCATTAAGATAACCAGCCCAGATTGCCTTTCTTCTTAAGTTCATAGGTTGTTACTAAGCTAACGACCACTAGACTCCTCACAAGCCTAGCCATTCAACCAAACCATTTGATTTCCAAGTATTATATGGGGGTGGCATTTTAGTAGGCAAGCACCTAATCATTTGAATGAGGGATGTTAGGATAATACTTTTCTTATTGATCGCCTCTCTCCATAAGAAACATGGGGGCCAGACCTCAGATAAATTTATGATTTCCCATCTAATTGTCAAGATTTCATTTGAATAGGGTCAGGGATAAACTCTGTTTTACATGGCTGAGAAGCCTATTCCATAATACTGGAATCCTTTGAGACACGTATCTGTCTCTCTAGCATTTTCTGTTTTTGTCACAAAAGAAGGTCAGATCCCTGGATCTAGTATTTCTACTGCAGTTTGTTTTTTACATGTACAACAGATCCATTGAGGCTGGGTCTGAGGAAGTCCTGTAAACTAGGCAAAGATCTACTATCAGCAGCTTGTAGGCGACTGAATACAGAGACAGAGCCTTTAGATGATTACTGTAGGACAGGGTATTCATGGCCTGAATTCTTCTGTTAAGAAACCTTTGTGGGCATTCACACTATCACAAGTGCCTAGTTAGATACATGCCAAAGGGGGCATTGTATTCAATGATAGGTTTAATAAGGGGTCAGTGGAGTGGTACTAAAACTTTCTTGGATCTGGATGCTATGCCCTTACCTATAGGTTGGGTGGCATAGGATGATTTTCTTATTATCTGACTTACTCATCAATCAAATGCTGGATAGCTGTCTACTTATGTTCCCAGATCCTTTAACACTTGGTCAGCTGTAAGGGACATTTTATCAATGGAGTAATTAACTTGCATTGACAGTTTCCGAAAGAGCCTTTTAATGCATTTTTGGCATTGAGGTTTGGGCCATGGCTTTTTCACAAGTCAGTTGTCCATGTTAAACCCACTTGCAAGATGCTGTGTCTTGTGTGAATCTATAATAGCTCCCAGTTTACAGTCATCTGTGAACTTGCTGAGCCAGAGACCTTTAACATTAGCCTTGAAGTAGATGCCAAACAGGAGCACATCCAGCACGGTGCCCTGAGGTACTCTACTGGTGACCAGTCTGTTGGTGAAGGAGGTCTTGTTAATGCTGACTTCTTGGGTCCTGTCTGTGAGCCAGACAGCAATTTAGCAGTTATGTAAGATTTTACGCCTATCTCAGACAGCTTGTCAAAAATGTGTACATGGAGTATTGTATCAATTGACTTAACCAGGTCAAGATATGACATATGCACTGTTTTACTCTCATCCATTGCCTTGGTAACCCTCTCAAAGAAGTCTACCAGGTAAGTAGGCATGACATCCCTTAACAAATCCAATCTGGGATGGGACTATTGTCCTTCTTTATCATTTTCCTGATAATTTATTCTATGGTTTTGCATATTAGGCTTGTTAGACTGATGGGTCTGTAGTTCCCTAGGTCGGTTCATGGTCCACTCTTGTAAAGGGGATTGACTGTTGTGGTCCTCCATTCGCTTGGAACATAGCCTTTTTCAAGACAGTTGTTGAAGAGCATCTCAAGTCGACCTGATAGTTTAGGTTCTAGAATGTTCAGGAGGCAACCAGGGATGTTATCTGGACCCATGGAAGGAGTGGTCTTGACTTTACCTAGTGCTGCCAGCACCTGGTCCTTGTTGATAGCTGGGGAAAGTAGATTGGAGGAGATTTCATCTGATGGAGTTGGGGTTGGGGGTGGTGTGGGGGTGAAGTTTGAGTTGAATTTATTAGCCAGTAGATTTGCTATGTCACCCTGATCAATGTAGGTGATATTATACACTAGGTCAGCACACTTTTGTGTGCTACCTCTAAAGATCTGGGCATAGCTAAAGAAGGCCTTCTGATTGTCCTTAGCCTGTGAGGCAATCCTGACCTCATAGCTGGCCTTGCTGGACTTAATTAGATCTCATAGTTTCTTGTTTAGTTGTATATCAGAGAACTTGCCTTTATGGAAGTTGTTTTTCCTGATTTTGGCAATGAGTTTTTTTCTTTTATCATATACGTTGTTTAGGTGAGGATTCCCCCAGTAGGGTTTGTTTTTGTATGTTTGTTTTTGGTTTATTTCTGGTAGGTATGTCAGCCTCAATGAAGTCATCCATATGTTTGTATAGTGGCTCTGTGAATAATTCTGATGAGGTAACTGGGATCTTTGGGTGGGGATAGCCTTGAATTTTGACAAACTGTTACTTAATAGAATGTAGTTTGTCTTTGAGTAGTTCCTGTTACCAGCTTAGATGATTTTTTTTCTGGGTTGATTTTTCCTTCAAGTGAGACAACTTTGTGATCCAAACTCACTAGTGAAGGCACGAAAGGAGGGGGGTGCCAGGGTGCAACACTTTCCAATGCTGTTAACTAACAAATCCAGTATGCATGATCCTCTTGTTGGAGCATGCACTCTCTTTTCTGGGGTGTTAGTGTTAATAAAGTACATAAAGTGTTGTGCCTTTGAGTTTGAGGATGTGTACATTTCTCTGTCTATTGAGGGGTAGTTAAAGTCACCCATGAATAGGATGTTGGGTTGGATGAGGAGCACCTCTTGTAAGTTTAGGTAAGAGTTATGAGACTCCAGGGACATACATGATGATCTATAGCTAACCATGATATGATGAGAGACTTTACCTATGGTGACCTGTACTTGGATAAGCTCCATGGTATCATCCTGTTTCACCAACCTGGTGGTATGTTTGTCGCTAACATAGATCAATGCACTTTCACCTCTGGCCCCACTATTTGCTGTTGTTGGACTAAATGTGTGGAAAGCACTGTAGCCTTGCAGACGTGGAGCACTTTATATGGCTTTACACAATGTTTCAGTCACAGAACAAATGCCTGCACTCTCCAGAGTGATGAGGGTTTTAAGGGTGTGGAGTTTTTTGTTTAGGATCTGAGCAATGAGCAGTAACACCTTAAGATTGTTTTGTTTTAGGCATTGCCTAACAAAGGCTCTAAGAGGGTAGGTAAAGTTTTAGCCAATGTCCAAAAGCTTAAAGGAGACATGTGCAGCCTATTCTTGACAAAGCAATGTGGTCTTCTCACTATTTTCTCCTATGCTGACAGATGCTGAATCCCACTGGAGTGACACCAGAAACTAAGCCAGTTATTGAAATCAATCATTTTATCCTTATACAGTGGCAGCATACTTGGTGAAGGTAGAATGCTGCTCAGTGCAAGGATCATACCTATCTGTGGCACATATTCTGAAAGATCCATTGTGTCCATTTTCATATAGTCGATTGAGATATGTCTCAAGTCATTTACATCCACATGGACTGTGATATAATCATATTGGTACCTGGGGTGCAGTTATTTGAGATGTGTGCATGATATTAAGGATCTTTTCCCCAGATATGCAACTCACTGTTATCTTCTCCTTGTCCAACCTGGTGAGTGGGGTATCTGTATGTTGCACAACAGACTTCCCAAAGACAACCAGCCTGGTCTGCAAAGCTATGGAAAGAATCATTATGGAACTCATAAACAGAGACATTGGGGACTTACAGACACTTGATCCCACCCAGTTCGGTTTTGTAAAGGGCAGATCCTGCCTTTTGAACCTGGTTGACTTTTTTGAAACAGTCACTAGAGCCATTGACGATGGCAAAGCAGTCCATACAGCCTACCTGGACTTGGCTAAAGCTTTCAACACAATACCCCACTCTGGCATCATAGACAAGCTCAACAGCTTAAATGTAAATCCATATGTCACAAGATGGGTGGCAAACTGGCTAAAGGATAGAACCCATAAAGTCAAAATCGCTGGAGCCATGTCAGACTCAAAGCCAGTGACAAGTGGTGTCCCATAGGGCTCTGTCCTGGGACCCCTCTTGTTCGGCATTTATTTCTCAGATGTGAAAGCAAACATAAGAGGGTTGTGGCTGACAAAGTTCGCAGATGACTGCAAACTAGGTGCCATAGTCGATACACCAGCTGACACATACATCCTACAGAAAGACCTCACTGAAACGGACAACTGGTGCCGGAGTCATGGCCTTAAACTAAATGCCAAAAAATGTAAGTCATCCCCTTTGGGAAAAACAAAGTACCCACAAATTATCACATAGACAGTAACCCACTGAGTACGGAAAAAGTAATCAGAGACCTGGGGACCCAAGTCGATAGTGACCTCTCATTTAACACCCATGTTGCCAAAGTGGTTAGAAAGACTTTCTACCTTGCCCACCTTATCATGAAGGGATTCACATTCAGAACAAAGGAGGTCATTGTACCCCTATACTCCTCCCTTATCAGGCCCATGATTGAGTACAATGCCCCATTTGGTATGTACCTCACCCGGCACTTGCAACAGCTAGAGAGACCCCAAAAGTACCTCAACAAGAGGATCAAGGGTCTCCAACATATGTCATATGCTGCCAGACTAAAGAAACTCCAGCTCTATTCAGTAGCATACCGCCTGCTCAGAGGTGATCTGTGCCTGACGTACAAGGCCATGTCCAATCAGGAATTGATGGACATGCTCCACCTCAAAAAATCCAAATCCATCAGAACCACGAGAGCTAAAGATTTAAACCTCAGCACAAATATGAATAGGACATGCTGGAGGGACAGATTCATAACTCAGAGGCTTCCCATACTCTGGAACAGAATCCCAGTTCATGTAAGGCAGAGCCCTTCACTGACTCTCTTCAAGAGAAATCTTGACGAGTGGATGGGAGATCGTAGGTTTACCCCAGGGGTCATCTCTGTGTCACTACTAGACAGAGGCACAGTAAACTAATTCTATTATGTAAGGGGGTCTTCACTGTGCCACCACTAGACAGAGGCACAGTATTCTAAATCTATTCTGTACACTTTTATACCATTACATGGGGTGGCGAAAGCCACATCACTATGGCTAGGCTTATAAATGCCCCAGGGCAGATAGCCTAGTACCAAACTATGAAACTATGAAACTAAGAGTATTAGGTACAGTGTATGCTTGTCTTATGGGCTTTGCACCTTCAAGAACATTTAGATCTAAGCTTATGTGAGATGCTTGGTGTTGTTTTTGGCATGAGCTTTAGTGATTGCTGAGGAGTAGTGTTGCCATTAGGTGACTTTGGAAATCACTAAGACTTGGGAAAGTTTATTTTAAGAACCTCAGTATAAGATAATCAGAGTGCGCGCGCGCGTGTGTTGTGTGTGTGTGTGTGTGTGAGTGTGTGTGTGTGTGTGTGTGTGTGTGTGTGTGTGTGTGTGTGTGTGTGTGTGTGTGTGTGTGTGTGTGTGTGCGTGTGTGTGTGTGTGTGTGTGTGTGTGTGTGTGTGTGTGTGTGTGCATGTGCTTGTGTGTGTGTGTGTGTGTGTGTGTGTGTGTGTGTGTGTGTGTGTGTGTGTGTGTGTGTGTGTGTGGTGATCAGTATAAGTGAGGGATGCAATGTGGGTTTTTCTGACAGCCTTGTTTGTATGAGAGATTTTTGCCTTCAAGGAAGTTATATATTTATATATCCCACATACTGTGATATTTTCTTTAATGATTAACTATTTGACTGAGAATATAAAATGCTTGCTACATTAATTTAGGATGCCCAGATCTACAAAGCTGGCCATAGAGACATTTTGAAATTGCATATCCATGTTGTCTGGTCCTGTAATGTGGTTGGCTTTTTAGGATTACAGATTTGGTTTTAACAGGGGTCTCCAAGAGTAGTTTCTAAGGGCAGGATATTAGATATTATACAATGCTAGGAAATTATAGTGCTATTTGATGCACAGGCTAGCTGCTTTAATCTTATTTCTGTACAATGCCAGAAAGTTTAACAGGTTTCTGATCTAATCCTGACTTTATAGGTAAAGTTTACTGTCTGAGCTCTTGCTACAATATAGGGCACAGCTAACCACTGCTGCTGTAAGGGTAGCCCCATGCAGAGAAAAAAAAAAAGCTTGAAAACTGACTCCTATGCCCTCTAGCCAATAAATAACCACTCTTTGAGCTTCCTGCAGTGCTTCACAACTCATAAAGAACAGGTAAACACATTCTGCCACAAGATGTCTGATCCTGGAATTACTTGATGTGAAATCACAACAAAAGCAGCTCTCAAGTAAAGATTAAACAATAAACAATTACCATGCAACTAAGTCCCTCTCTAATTTACACTTCTGCAGAGCAATTTTGAGGCTTGCAGACTAGAAAAGCCAACAGACACTGAAATGACTATCTTTACTACAAAATTAAATAAATGCTTTAAAATGCTAAAAATAGTAATGATTACTGTATAACACAAGTACAAGCACAGTTAATCAAGAAAATATTACTATTTTAGCTTGGATGGCTCTGCTGGATGCATTTATAACAATGGAAAAGCATTGCAGAGCTCTCTGTAAGTGAGCAAACAACCTTGCAGCTTGCCTGATTTATAGTAGAGAAAAGTGCTTCCCAACTCAAAGAACCCAGATAAACACCTTCTACCAGAAAATGTCTGACCCTGGAATCTGTTAATGTAAAAGCAAGCAAAAACAGCTCTGAAGTGCAAATTAAATAAACAACTAGCAGTTCTTCTCAACTCAGAGAGACCGGGTAAACACCTTCTGCCACAAGACGTCTGATTCTGGAATTTCTTACTGTAAAAGCACAGCAGAAGCAGCTCTCAAGTGCAGATTAAACAACAAACAACTATCAAACACATGAGTTCCTTGGTAATTCACCCTCCTGCAAAGAGATTTGGAGGCACATAGACTCGAAAAGTCAACAGACAGAGGAATGGCTATTTTGGCACACAGACTAGAAAAGCCAGCATATGTTGAAATAACTATCTTTACCCCAAAATTAAATGAATGCTTTATAAATGCTCAAAAATAGTAGTGATCACTTTGTAAAGTGAGTACAGGTGCAGCTAAACAAAAAAATATTCTTTTCTTAGTTTTGAAACCTAAATATTGCTCTATAATGCTACAAGATTTTCTTTTATAACATAAAAAAAATATTCTTATCTTAGTTTTAAAACCTGAATATTGCCCTATAATGCTAAAAGATTTTCTTTTATAACAATTGGCAGACAAACTTACCTGTTACAGTTACAAAGCCTCCTCTTCAGGTGAGTACACTCACATAGAGCTGAAATTAAGAGATTGCTACTAAAGTCTTTAGTAATGTTATACTTTAGCGGTGATTATTCTACTGTTATTTGATAACTTAGCACTGCCTTTACTATTCCTCTCAAGTATATTGCTAAAAGATTTACTTTCATAACAATTAGCAGACAAACCTGCCTGATACAGTTACAAAGCGTGCTCTTCAGGCGAGTACACTCGCATAGAGCTGAATTTAAGGGAAAGCTACTAAAGTCTTTAGTAAGGTTATCATACTTTAGTGGTGATTATTCTACTATTATTTGATAACTTATCATTGCCTTTACTATTCCTCTCAAGATCGGATATAGCTTACTGTAGACAATATCCATCTGTTTATCCCTAGCCTACACTAACGCAGCTCATTCCAACCTAGATTTATGTATGTAATTTAGTAGGTTGATGGAACTATAGCCGTGCCTGTACTACTTTACTTTCTCTTCAGTTGCTGTAAGACAATTTAAGGAATGTTATGCCTAGATGTGTTATGTACTGTTCTCATTAGATGATTTAAGACAATGTAACAATTGTTTTGGCTAGTTTATTTAGAACAATTTAGATTACTAAATGTTCATGTGTCTACTACATGTAGTTGCAGCTGTATACCTGTTGTCTTTTACCTCCTAATCTGGGTATTACCTATCTCACTATCTTCTCTCCTCCACTTTTACCAGCCTTGTGAACCAGTACACTCCTGTACTTAATACCTGACTTCACACTCCTGGAAGTGCGTGGAAGCTATTTGAGCTAAGAAATCTCCCACCAGCTCCCAAAGAAGCCAGCTTATTAAGAGTGTTAAAGTATGGGCAGCTTTAGATACTAGACCTCATCACCATCATTTCAGGTCTACTAACCTTGCTACGCTAGGCAAGTTTTTTCCCTTTCACGATATCCAGCAGCCTACAACCCCCTCCCCTCCTACTATCTCTTTCTGTCCTATTACCAAACGCTCACAGTCAGCCCATATTCTTTGCTTTTTAAGCGTAGCCCAACTCCTCTCTCCTTGTAGTCTGCCACCCTTGTATTAGAGCGACCTGCTGCAATTCAGTTACTGGACACTAGGTGGTGCCTTACCATTGTAGTTCTGTATCCCTATTCACTACACTTATTTCTCTATGCACACCCCCTAGCCCTGTTGTCCTTTCTGTTTCTTCCCTACACGGACGTCTTCCACCTCCCATTTGTGTCCCTGAGTACTTTTTTCTTCACCTGAACTCTCTGACATACATATGCTCCTATGCTAAACTCCTAACTTACCTCTACTTTCTTTTGCTTCCTAACTTACCTGCTGAATTCTCCCTTTTTACTGATTGTCTTCCCTCGCTGTTCTCTCTCTCGTCTGAATCCGCTCTGTTCGCCCTTCGGGCTCACTCAGCTCCCCTACCCTGCCCCAATTCCCACCCACCCCCAGTGGTCCTACACTTATTCGTCTAGTAGACACACCCCTATCTTCTTCAATCCAATCAAATTGTTAACTCCATAAACCACTCCAAACCTCTAAAGTGTACCACACGCCCACTAATTAACAAATCTAGCTCCTCCCCTACTTACCTAATCATACTACCCCTCCCCATCTATACCCTCACTGTACTTCTCATCCCTTTGCTCACTATCCCAATCATTACAATGTGTACAACTTTCTTTCCTTCACAACTTAAATTACTTATCTCCTTATCACTTCTATCTTCTCTTGTCACTACGTACCTCTTAACATCCTACGAATACCCACTTAACTCTTCTCTTCCTTTTCCCTCTAAATATACCTCTACATCTATATCTCCTTTCTCTCCCACCTTTTTAAATCTCACCTATCAGCCTAACTACCCACTAGCTAAATACCACAGACTAGTACACTTCAAATCAAGCAAACTAAAAACTAGGAAAATATTTGACTGTATTTACAAACTTCCCCAAGCAAAATATTATAAACTCCTCCACTTACTATTGGACAGAGATATTCATCCTAACCCTGGCCCACACCATACCAATACCAATGTCCACAGAAAACAAGACAAACCTCATTCTCTATTATCCTCCATATCTACCAACTCTCTCACTATTGCCCATCTAAACATACGAAGTATTTGCAATAAAATCACTCAAGTCAATGCCCTCCTAGAAATCCATCAATTTGACATTTTATGCTTAACTGAAACATGGCACCAACCATTAAAGACAATGAAATCACTCCCCCCGGGTATAGCATCATTAGACTTGATCGCACTGCCAAAAAGGTTGGAGGGGTAGCAATTCTCTACAAAACAAAATTCCATCTTAGTAATCTTAATCTGACTCTTACTGTAGATAATAATGCCGAAATAATCAGCTCCAAACTGCAAGTCAACACTTCCAAAGCCATAAATATCATTTGTGCATTTCTCCCTCCAGGAAATAACATTAATACCCTTGAATGTATCCTCAGTTCACTCTCCACCAACCTCCCGCAAGAAACATTAGTCTTAGGTGACTTTAACATTGATTGGTTTACCTGTAACAATACAAATCCCACCTCCCATATAAACCTCTATGGCTTTATACAACTCATCAATAGCCCTACTAGAACTAACAAAACCAACAATAATGAAACCACCTTAGACTGGATCCTCACTAATACTCCCCAACATAACTACCAAGCAGGTACCCTACCAGAAGACCTAAGTGACCACTCTTTAACATATATTATTAGACATAAAACCAACCTAATCTTACCTACTACCTACAGAACCGTATGCTCCAAAAAGCAATTTAATATTGAGCATTTTCTAACTGAGTTAAGACTATGTAATTGGTCCCCGATAAAGTATCTCCCACTTAACGAAGCCGTAGATTACTTCAATTCCACTTTCTTGTCTATCCTTGATCACCATGCCCCAAGTCGTACTATTAGAACCAAAGCTAAAGCAGCTCCCTGGCTGACCAACAGTACTAGGCAAAAAATTATTCTCAGAAACAAATCTTGGGCAAAATGGCGTACCACAAAAAACCTATCAGATCACCAATACTTCAAAGAGCTTAGGAATAGTACGAAAAAAGCCATCCTGACAGACAAAAAGAACTACTACCTTCAATTACAATAAACCTCCAAAAATGAACCTAAAAAATTCTGGGCCAGTATAAATAATATCTTATCCCCAAGCCAGTCTATCACACCCAACCCTCAGGACTTTAACCCAGACAATCCCACACAAACTGCCAATGACTTCAATTCTTTCTTCACTAATACCATCCAAACTCTTGCTAGTCACCTATCTCCAGACACCTCTAAACTACTCTTACCTAACACAAATTCTCCTCCTACTCTTCACTTACAACCTATATCTATGTCCTTTGTCTCATATCTGCTCCAAAAACTTAAACCTACCAGCCCCTCTGCAGACAAACTTCCTGCTGAATTCATGCAAATTGGAGTCAAAGCCATTGCTTACCCTATTTCTATTCTGATAAATAGATCTATTAATGAAGGAATCTTCCCTTCTATCTGGAAGATATCTCACATTATCCCACTACACAAAGGGGGGAACTGTAATGACCTTTCAAACTATCGCCCGATAGCACTACTATCACCTCTAGCCAAAATTATGGAGAAATGTATCCACAAACAACTTCTTAACCACCTTCTCCAAAACAATCTACTTGCTAACAGCCAGCATGGATTCAGACCTTCCCACAGTACTACCACTGCCTTACACTCCTTTACCAACACCATCAACCACAACCGCAACAACAATTATCTATCATCTTCAATCTTCATTGACTTATCTAAAGCCTTCGATATGGTTAATCATAAACTCCTCCTGCACATACTAAAATCTCTATCACTTGACACTCCTTCCTTAACTTGGTTCACATCTTATCTTGATAACCGTCAGCAAGCAGTACTCTGGAAAAACTCACTATCTAATCTACCTATCTCTTTAGGCGTACCTCAAGGCTCTATCCTAGGCGCCCTCTTAATTTCAATCTGTATTAATGACCTCCAATCAACTATCCCTAACACCACCTGCATAAAATATGCAGATAATTCTACTATAATCTGCACTGCCACCTCTCAAAATGAACTTCAGTCTCTTACCCAAAAAGCCTTTTCTTCTGTTGAAAAATGGTTCTCTGATCGTTGCCTTCTCCTCAACTCCAAGAAAACCAAACTGTTACTGTTCCCACCTACCTGTAAATGTACACCACTTAATTTCTCTCTCACATCCACTGATAGCACTCTCATTTCTCCTGACTCTACTACAAAATTACTAGGAATAACTGTTGACAACAATCTAAGCTTTGACTCGCACATCAACAACTCAATAAAAGTAGTTAACAAAAAAATTGGTTCCCTCTACAGAATCAAACCCTTCCTTACACATGAAACAAGAACCATCTTAGCTAGATCTCACCTTATCTCTACTCTTCTATATGCCTCCCCCATCTATACTAATCTCTCCAAAAGCAACCTGAAGAAACTTTCTACATCCTACTATAATATTGCTAGATTCGCTACAGGATCCCAGTTTCAAACCCACCACTGCCTGAACCTAAGACAACTAGGTTGGCTTGAATTTACCAACAAATTAATACCTCAACAGCTCTTAATAGCTCACAAAATTCTACCCCAACCAACTAAAATACCAATACTCTCTAACCTTGTTACACCTTACAATAACATGAAACAGCTATGCTCCTCAAACAAACTACTGATGTATACACCCAAACCTAATAACCCAGGAGGGGACTGCCTCTTTTCCAACTCTGTTGGAAAACTGTGGAACAAACTACCCTCTGATATCACATCTTTGTCTACACTCTCACTTTTTAAAAGACAACTGACTATGCATCTCAATAGTCAATGGCTTTGCCCCTGTACCAACCCAGATTAACTTTCCCTCTTACTCTGTCTCTTTTTCTTACCCTACACCCTCATAACTTTCCTTTACATAATATTTATGTAGAGAAATGTTATCTCATATACACAGTATGACCACTGTTAAAAAAAAAAAAAAAAAAAAAAAAAAAAAAATTATTATTATTTCTTTGTTTTAAGACTTTAGGACTTTATTTTCTTTGTTTGCTCCTATCATAGTTGTGCATTGCATATATTGTCTAACTTTGTTTTTTTTTAAATTCTAATCTTGTATGGCCTATTGCTGTATAAACAAGTAATATTCCATTGGAGCTTTTATCCCCGGGCCTCTACTGAAAATGGACATGTATCCAGTTAGACTAGCCCAGTTAACAAATGTAAAATAAATAAATAAATAAATAAATAAATTGATGGCTCTGGATGCAGCTGAAACAGAGGAACAGCATTGCAGAGTTCAAATTTGGGGATGGGGAAATACAGAAGCTGGGGGTAAAACAGCCTGAAGCTGGTCTCTATAACTCCATTACCTCTATCTAGAGACGTTTCTGGAACATCCATAGACCCAAAGGTCACTAATCTCTTGGTTCCAAAGACATGCATCTGGAGCATTTCTCCCCAGGCCTCCACTGAAAACAGGCTCTGTGGAACCTAGTCGGACTTTCCCGGTCAACAAATGATAAATAAAAATAAAAATAAAAAACTAAATAAATAATGGGAAAGAGAGATTCATTAACTCCAACATACTTGTTTTCAGTTAGTTTCCCTAAAGGAACTATCCAGCATTATGCTATCTGACCATTTTAGGCTAACACAAGTAAAGGGATCAGCCACCACTATGCTACAGTGCATAAAATGTTGCATCTCATTTTCTGTCTTAAAAATCTGAAGTAATTTGTTTTAACATACACAATACTACTCCTACTGCATTCTGCTGTTTTATCCATTTATGATATTTAATCCTTATTATTCTTTGATCGCAGCCTTCAAAACATCTAATTACTTTTACAACTTTATACAAATTATTTTGTATTATTGCTACCCTTTGACCTCAGGCTGTTTTCCTCCCAGCTTCAGTGCTTGCTCATCCAGAAATTGATCCTTTTTAAGGCATGTACTTCAAAAGATTGAAGTACCAGAATATCGAAGACAGATCCATCAAGATGGCATCGCCAAATCTTCACAACATCGACCACCCGGAACAACAAAAAGTAACCCCGAGAAAAGAACCACTTGGCCACCATGGTGACCATTACATTTTCCTCACTGTAGTGTGATTTCAGAGTTGGTATATTTAGTTAGTGGGGGCGTTGGGTGTGGGACTGGGGGTGTTGGAGGGTTTTCTTTCTTTGTTATTTGTTGTGTTGTCCAGGTAGTCAAGTGGCTTGGAGTTCGACTATGTGAGAATTCAGCAATGTCGTCTTGAGGATTTTGTCTTCAATATTCTGGTACTTTGATCTTTTGAAGTAGACCCTTTTTAGGTAGCTCTGATATGACACTTTGCCAGGTGGGTCACCCAACTCCTTCAGAAAATCTGCCTTAATGGTATTTTTTTACTAGGTCTGCAAAGCTAGGGATACAATCGGAGCAGTGAGCATTGAATTTAAGAGCTGCTATTCTTCTAGTAGCCAGTCAGTTTCCCTAACTGTTGTAGTGGTTAATGCAGTGACATCATGGTGTCATTTCCAACCTCTGCATTAACCCTGAAATGTTATGCAGTCATTCTGGTTTTCCCTTCACCTTCCACCTTTCTCCACAGGAGATTTAACCATTGGCCATTTTATCCTCCAGCTACCTGATTCCATTCCTAAACCAGACTGCCAGCTGTGTAGATAGATACCCTGCCCTGGTGCTATCAGTATGGTAACACTATTGAATTCTTTACCCCTAAGTACTTCATCTCTAGCCCCTTATATCCTTTAAAAACGTTAAAGTCTTCCCGCACCCCATGGCATAGAGTCATGAAGTGCTGACTGTGCTGCAGATGACCCTTGAATAATTAGCAATGGGGTTTCTGGATGAGGTGGGCCAAGAATGAGGGAAGTGAGCAGCTAGTGTTAGATCAGCCCTCCTTGAGGGGAGGGACTTGATTTTTGGCCTGCCATATGAGTGACACCTAGTAGAAGCAATGTATTTTGTGCACATAGAGCATGAAAATGCCAAATACATGTGGCCAAATGGTGTGCAGCACTTAGTAAAGCAAGAAATTGACTTTGAACAGAAACATGTATACCTTCTCAAGGTTTTGTAGCATTGTAGAGAAGCATATGAGAAGACAGAGGCCAGTGAGTAGACTTCTACACAGATCACTGTATCTGGTCCACTTTCTAACATCCAAGGAAAAAATGGGCTGGCAGGGCATCTGGGCAGGAATGAGTGGGCCATAGGGTCTCACCTAGCATGATGATGTCCAGCTCTTGCTCTGGAGAATGACTAGGTCAATTGGGTGATGTTAACAAATCTTCTTTTTCAAATTGATTATTTATATTCATTAATTATACTACACCTTTATAACTGCTCATTTTTTTTATTACAGCACTATAGTTGAGTTCTAACCTAATGCAATAATGTCCTCTTCCCCTTCACTAACTTGGTTTCCTTGTAAAATATGTAAAACATCTTTCAGTTTTCCTGTTGTCGCAGACCCTTACTAATTCACATTTACCGTAATTCCCTAGAGATGTACTGCTCCCTCCTTCCACCACTATGCCATATATGTATATTTATACCTGTTCTAGGAAACAGAATATCTACTCTTTCACTTCTCCTACCAGTTTGATTTGGTCTCAGTGCTCTGTTGACAAAAAACATGATTTTCCCTCTCCTTGCATACATAGTCCTCTGTATCTCCAGAATCCCATCTCACAGCTTCTGAATCTCACCACACTATCACCACATAAAACACTGATTTGCTTCACTTTGCCCACACCTCAAACAGTCATCATTTGGCATTATGTTTCCTTTTTTACCCTCAATGGTATTCTGTAGTATCTGTGTAAAAATTTTGTGTGTGCTATCCTTACTAGTTCACAACAAGCTATTTTTCTGGCTAAGGTTCATAAATCCACAAAATCATTAGGCTCTCACAATTTACTTTCCTTTTACAATCTCTTTCTTAACCATCTGATCACAGCTTTTGCTTTTACCTAACATAATTGCTGATAAATAAAAAATAATTACTTATAAATTACCTATCTTTGTACTTTCTGCACCACACTCCACTGTCACCTCCTCTCTCACATCCCCTTCATTTACCTTTGATAATGGGACAGTTTCCCAAATAGTCAAATTTTGTCTTCTGAGTCTTTGCCTCATGCTTCATGTCAGGACTCCTTTCAGTCAACTCTGCTTATCTTTAGAATTAACTCATCCATACCCGCACACCCATATCTTCACATGGGTCTACTTTGGAAGCCCAGAGTTTCAAAACTTCGAACTTCATAGGTTAGAGACCATAAGAGCGAAGATTTGAAACTTCATGCAGTTTGAATGGAGAGTGCCATACAGCACAGACTAAGACATTTGCCATTCTCCTCACTGTAGTGAAATTTCAGAGTTGGTATATTTAATTAGCAGGGGGGGGGTGAGGGGTGCAGGGGCACTTGTCTCCTGCATAAATGTTAAAGAAAATTGTTTTTATTTTTTTTATTGATGTTTCAAACTTTTAAAACTTTGATGTTATGGTCTCCACCATATGAAGTTAGAAGTTTTGAAAGTTCAAGCTTCCAAATTAGATCCCTTCACACACCTACCTTCACATCCATACCTTCACACAATTCTTTCAACTCCCAGTAAGCCACTTAGTCTAGAAAATTAACAAACATGAAAAAAGGAAAAAAAATATTTAGTTAGTATGTATGTTCATGATGCTTTACCAGCCTTTTCCCCAGTGAATGTATGTGCTAGCAACTGGTACAAGACACCCCATTTGGTGGATTTACATTCTAGACTATCTTCATTAATCAATTAATTGGTCATTCCTCCTTCTTCGTCTTCTGATTCTTGTTCATTAAACTCCCTTCTGTCATTTTGTCACTTATACTTTTCCATCCAACACCTTATCCTTCAACCTCATCTTCATAAAGTCATCTAAAGTTTTTCGGTCACACTGCATTTCCTTCAACTGATCCAAGTCTTTCAGAGGGGATCTGTCCCTGTACACTGAACTTGGCAAGGACTCTATTCTTTAAAGTGCCTACCGTTTCATCTTTCTGCCCACATAATATAACGCATCTTACATTATTAGTTTGCCTAACCTCATTTCCTTAATTCCTTAACTGATTTGTAGTCATGGAATTTTTTACAGTTGTGTTTGCTTCCTCTTTCTAATGGCCATCTGTTACTACTCATTGCCAGCACATCTTGTGAAGAAGTTTGTTCTGCCACCAGATGCCTTGGCTGCTTAGGTATGTAGTCACCCCCTGCCAGCTCTTTCTGGAGATAACCATCTTGTAATTATGTATAATGCCCTGATAGTAAACATTGCTTCAGCCTACCATCTATAATATTTTAATAAATGTAAAATTCATCTGGTACTGTTAGAGCCCAGTATTCCATTCCTTTCCATGTAACTCTTAAAGATGCTGCATATACCATCATAACTGCCACAACTTCCTCTCTTGTTTTCCAAAGTATTGGTGCTGTTTACTTTTACCTCACATAAATAATCCATACAATTTCAACTAATAATTTAATGAGCATGCCAGCCATCGTAATCCCATTTCTTAGCTCTCACTTATCAGCCACTATTTACACCTATAACTATGTATTTTAATAATAAGGTATCACACTTTCCTAATTATTAATTTCCTACACACTCATTCAGCTCTATTTGGCAGTCTAAATATGGAACGTCCAGTGCGGTTTGCTTTTTTTGACCTATCACTTAATGAAGGAGACTGGGTATTGGCATTACACTCTTTTGGCAAAACTAATGACCCAAATAACATATTTACAATGCCATCTCTTCTAGGTATCACATTTAGCCACTATGACTCATGCACTCTTCTTAATTTCCTTAATGTCACTCCTCAACAGTCCACAAACTGTTTCAGCATGTCCACACACTCCATCGCAAGAGCCAGTGCCTTTTAAAATAAAGGAATCTGTCTCCAGCCTTCTTCCAGCTCTGCCTTTAGGTCTCATTCATCAGTCAACAACCATAGGTGCTTAAGTGTTTCACTGATCTTTCACTATGTTTTAACCCAATTCTTCATTTCAACATTTAATTGACATGATCCTGGCACAAACACATAACTGGCACATCACTTTCCATATGCTATTATTAAAGATTACCTGCCATTTTCCCCTTCCTCAATAGTCAGTGGTGAAGAAAACACAATAGGCAGCTATCTTCTTTCGTCCCTCAACAATGCCCCCCACTACTACTGCATTCATAATAACCTGAAGCATGAGGTGAGCATGCATGTTCTCCTACTTTCTTGTAAAAATGTGACTGAAAGACCTACTGTCTTTTGTTATGTTGCTACATTTATATAACTGCATCATGTTAGCATTTAGCTTTTGCCTGCAAAATATCTTCTATCATTTATGTGACTTCTCTTGTATGATTTATACACTATATAATTTTTGTCTGTGCATAATGGCTTGGTTCAAGGCTAAATAATATCCTCAGACCAGTTTACCAAATACAGAGATAGTTCTAACTCATACAGAAATGCATGTTTACAATTCCAGCAGTTAAAACCATTACACTTTATACCTTTGTGAACAAATGCATTTTCAGAAAAGTTGAAAAATAATGCCAGGGTAACTGCATAAATTAAATACAAATCCAGTTTATGAAGAGACTTCATTTGTTATATGTTTGTTTTCATTAAACAATAATTACTGAAAAATAGAGCATGGATAAAAGGAAAGAATAACATGAAAACTCAAAAGTAGATTCAAATTATGGTTTATTTAAACTTGAAAGCTCTTAGCATCATTAAAGGAACAAAATAAATGTATGTATTCACTGCTGTACACCTGTACTTTCAGTCTTGCATACCGTATTGACAGTGACTTTCGCAGACTGATAACGAAAACAAAATGCCTGCACTCATACCTTTGTATTTATTGTCAGTACTTAATGTTCTGGCTATTATTAATACTAATGTAACTATAAGTTAATCTGACATAATTTGGTGGTTATACCTTGTTTTATTTCCAACATACAGTTTTGCAAAGAGTGTATAATTTCTGCAATAACATTTGGTCCCTTGGTATGTTTAAACATAACCACAAATGATTTTCCCTTTGACATATGCAAAGCATATGAAAAAATCAGTTCTATATCAAACCCAGATTGTGAGAATCAGCTTTGTGATTTTCTCTACAGAGTTTTGATGGGGTGTGAAACTACTTATGCATTATTCTAATATGCTGCTCCCAGATGATATTCCATTTTCTTAATTTCCTTGGCTGTTCCAAACCTTTTCTCAGTCTTCCACAGTCAGTCTAAACCCTGAAATATTCCTTGTATTTCCCAAGAGTCTGAATAAATTCTGCTACATCTTTTGTTTTTCTAACCCATTTTTGATATCCTACAAATCCTGTACCCTGATTGAATAGTTCACTGACAATGGGGGAGTGTATACTGTTTATCTTTAGTTAACTGCACCACTGATTGAGTAATAGGTCCGAAATTACCTGAATGCACTCTAAGCAGAATACCTTGAGATATAATCTGGTCTCATGTTCCTATGCCTGACTCTTTCCAAACATTTCTATGTTATGATGCATAGCATATTTTCTCCTGTTATTATTCTATATGTTACTGTGGCTATATTCCTCCATTAGTGGCTGCCCCTTCTCATTAAACCCATCTTTCATTTCTGGTTACAAGCTCACTCACTTACAGGAAAAGGAGGTTGGCATAGTGGTTGAGATATTTGCCTTACAGACAGAAGGTGCAGGGTTGATTTACACATGCATTAATTGGCTAGGCTTAAAATGGCCCACAAGAGCAGTTAGCCTAGTACTAATCTATGAACCTGTATGTTAGAATTTTTACTAAAACTGGTCTCCCTGTGATTATTCCCTTCATTTTCTATTCATATTAGTTGGTCTATACTGAATGCTAGCCAATGTGAATACAAGTTAAGCAACTGTTAGTCCCTGTACAGGATAGGCTTTGGCAATGCCTTGGGTTCTTTTCTGTTGTTCTATGTGGGAATTCAGCCCTGTGTATCCTGTCAGTATTTGGATTTAATATTTTGGTAGGGGCATCACTTCTACTGCGAGTTTTTTTCAAATATCTTTACTAGTTCTTTGTATGAATTATGTTCAAGAACACATGAATATCAGGCATTCACACTTCTTGATGTTTTTTCCAAGTCACTGATTTTTATTTGACTTTCACTCCATCAGGTTTGTAGCAATGCTATTTTTTTGTTCCTCTGTGATCTGCATCTCCAGTTTTGTCGACCCTGGTGTAAAGTTTTTTAACTGTACATCAGCTTCTGGCATTTTTCATGGAATTTCAATCCCATTTTGTGGTAAATTTCCATTCCTCTTTGTATGAGTGACAGCCTCTCAAAATATATTCTACAGAATAATCTTTATTACATATTCTGCAGTAATACTGAATCAGTGTCCTTCTATATGATGCCTTTTGAAATTACTTAATTGTTCTAAGAAATTGTCATCTAAGAATGTTTTAGTAAGGATTTGTAAGATTACATTGTAAACATGTTTCTGGGTAGGCCATATCTCCCACTTTTGACATATCTAAAATAAATATACTAAAGAGGATTTCCAAGATATTGTCATCCTTCTGTCTGAATTCATTGCATCTTTTAGTTAATTTATCCATCGTAATGTTTTATTTTAATTTTTTTGGCCAGCAAACCTTTGCTGTGTGTCTTTCTGTGACTATTTAGCACATCTTGCTATCTTTAATGCTACTTGAATGATCTTGCCTTCTAGAAATTCTAGGAAAATAGTTCATATTCACCAAGGCATCCAGTCCATGTAAAAATTAATGTACTAGGTAATAATGTCAGATGAGTAGGTCTCTTAATATCCAGTATAAATTTGATTGAAGCCATCCCTTATTTTCATTTACAGGTAGTAGCTTTGAGAAAATTTGCATCTAATGTATGCTGACAGTTATTTAGTTAGTAACTAGTAATTAAGCAGCCATTTTCCTCTGGTTCCTCTAGTTTCTCTGCATAGTTATTCTCGACTCCAGGAATGAGAGCCCTGTGGTTCATTTTGTTTAACTAGAGGTTAGAGGCAAGCAGTATATCATCCACACAGGGATTGTGTCTTTTATTTAATGAACCTACATTCTCACAGGCATAGGCATAAATGACTTAAGTTTAGCATGCAGTGGGTGAATGTAAGAGTGTGTCATTCACACATGCTGAGTAGTGTCACAACCTTTAATCCTCCCTTTCCATGCAAAAAGTGCCTCTCTGTGCTGCACCTGAGGCATGCAACACCAACCCATAACCCCTGAGAGACATGTCAACGCACATAGCATCATTCTCATTTCTCCATTGTCAGTTCCACTATTGGTTGGGACATCTGCTTGTATGCAGGACTTTATACCTTTATGCTCTAGAGATGGCAGTAATATCAAATCAACATGGTTCTTTCTAAGATCTCTATTTTCATCACAGTTTGTGTCAAAGGCTCTTTGCCAGTACAAATGTGAAAAACTTCAGACAATAATATCTTATAATAATGCACTACATAGCACATGGAATATGGAACACTAATCTAAATGTAAATCTTGA
>NC_056744.1:273004386-273046886 GCF_019279795.1 Protopterus annectens
CACTTCCCACAGTTTCACCTCACTTAGCAAAGCTTAGCACTATAGCGCTATCCATTTTCTCACCATCTCCCAAGTTATTTCCTTTACAGTCAGCAGTCTTCACACTCTTGTTCCAGTTTCATCAGTCACAATAAATCACCTTCTACTTGTCACATTTTTACCTTTTTGCTGATATACATCAGTAACTGTCTTTGCTCACACCTTCTACTTGTGTAACTGAAATTGCACTGACACTATTTTACTAAATACACACTATTCCCTTCTCTGTTATACCACATTCCATATTCATCGCTCTATGTGCCTTCTCATTATCTGTTTGATACTACAGGTACCTAGTTCATAGTACAGGTGTGCACTGAATTCAATTCCTTACCAGTTTTTCTTATTCCACCTTGCAACAAGGAACCTTTTCTTTCCTGAAGTCATTGAGGACAGCAAAGTAAATCCTAATCCTCTCTTGACTGTCATCTGACACATCTTCCACCTCTGATTTTACCACAATAATTCTGCTAACAACAATGCATCTCCCTAGGTGCTAGCTATAGAATACTCTCGTAACTCTCTTCTCTTCACAATAATTGTGATTTTTTTTCCACAGTAGGTGTTCTTACTATTATTTGTCTCCTTTGCTGTTAGTATGAGGTTTCTGTCTCATCTCCTATATCCATCAAGGAAACCTCTCCTCTTCCTCCTTCACTGTAACCCATTTCCTCACATACACCCTGCTATGCTCTGACTATTTTTAATTTCCTCTTATGTCAGTGGACTAAACCTGAACACATATGCTGCTGGGCAGCCAATCGCTTTGGTGTCTTTGCAGCTTGCTGTGGCATGTGCCAGTGCCTGGCACATCTTTGCTTCCGCTGAGATAGTACCATTCTCCTGAAGGTGTTCCTGTGGTTGAGGAAACACTAGTGCTGAGCTACACAAAGTCCCTCCCTGTACAACCTGCAATGTAATGTCCTCATCTACTTGACTGTGTGAGCCTGTGTCACTTCCTTCATTACTATGTATCTGCTGCAGGTTGTGTGATCCTGTCATTACACTTGGTGACTGTGTACCACTTTGCCCAGACTGTGTTATAAATATAACTCTTATGTTATCATCAACAGCCATTCTGCTGTCATCATCTTCCATCTTAGCTGGCAAAGTGGAACTGCTGGTTTCTACTGATGCCCCTGTGAAGAAGTAATTGATGACATCATTAGTGAAACCATGGAGTACAGTAATGAATTTTATATAATTAGGAGTGGAAGCTGAGCACTGCTAAAAATGCTTGCTATATGGCAACTAGTGAAAATTGTGGCCCATTTACTCACTTTTTGCACAATGATGCTCAGGCAAGCTGATTTCTATGAATTACAGTCTTATGCATTGGTGTATCTGGTCTCATAGCCATTAAATCTGTTGGACATGGAAAAAACAACACACTGGAAGACCATGTGACTGCTTCAATACAATTAGTAAAGGAAACATGACATATATCTTCGATAGGTAATACCCCTATATGGGTGCATGGGTTGGGAATGCTGAAATCACTCTTCAGACAGTATAGGTATAGCTCATACCATCTCATCCTCTGTCTTGCACTTAGATTCTTCACTTTTATTCTTTCTCTTCATACATTGGTAGCAGCTGTAAAGCCTTTAGGTTGTGTTCTAATCTGATCAGATAAGGAGACCAAGATTGTGCTCTACATCTAACAGGTGTCATACCACTAAAACCTGCAGCACATAGAAACCTATACAGAATAGAAAAAAATGATATCTGGCAGAACTTGACAGAGACTCCCACTCAGTACAGCAGTGTTGGCACAGGTATGATCTTCTGTACATGCAGAGGGAAAAACAGCTGGATCATCCCTTACTGCAGTTCAGGAGGAAGACCAGAGTTCTACAGTAAGTAGCTTTTATTTTCTCCTTTTCACTGTTTTTTTTTTTATATTTGTGTAAATATGTTTGTAAGTAATGCTGGGAGGGTGGCCTAATGGTTAAGGTGCATCCCTTGCAAGCACAAGGTGCAGGATTTGAGTCTCACAAAGGAAAAATGGCTCACGAGGGCAGTTATCTTAGTACTAACCTATGTTAAGATAATAACTAAATGCAGGCATCTGCATATTGCACGCAAATGTGTATATATATATATATATATATATATATACAGGTCTATATCATATGTTCAAAGTTTTATAACTTCAAACATTAAAATATCGAATTTAAATGTTCAAAATTATAAAACTTCGAACATACGTAAAAAAAAAAAAAAAACCCAAACCCAAAACTAACAGCTGTAGGCAAAGGGGCAAGCCCACCTACGCCCCCCACACCCCCCCTCTTTAAATATACCAACTCCAAGACTGAACTACAGTGCAGTAAGGGAACCAACACTGTATTGCGGTCTCGGAGTTGGTATATTTAAAGAGTGGGGGGTGTGGGGGGTGCAGGGGGGCTTCCCCCCTGCCTACACTAGTCGGGTAAGTTCCGTTTCTTTGTTTTTTTTTTTTTATTATATGTTCGATGTTTGAAACTTTGAACATTTAAATTAGATTATTTAACGTTCAAAGTTTTCATACTTCGAACATATAATATAAACCCTATATATATATATCTATCTATACACACACACACACACACACACATATATATATATATATATATATATATATATATATATACATATATATATATATATATATATATATATATATATATATATGTATATGTGTGTGTGTGTGTGTGTGTGTGTGTGTGTGTGTGTGTGTGTGTGTGTGTGTGTGTGTGTATAGATGTGTATAGATGTGTGTGTATAGATAGATATATACATATACATACACACACACACACACACACACACACACACACACACACACACACACACACACACACATACTACATATATGTGCATATAAAGGTATGTAGGTATGCATGCGTATACATAAGTAAGCACAGATTACTTCAAGAATCAGTTAAATATGTGGATGTCTTCACACACAAAGAAATGCATAATGATTTAAATGATGCAGTGTTCACTGCATGCCATAATTCATTTTCTTCTTTATGACTTTGGTAAGACATTCTTACATTTGAAAACTGTGGCACTTGTTTCCAGAATAGGTGGTGCATGTCTAAGATGGCTTGCCAGATTTAGCCACGTCACATGCAGAATCTTCTTCGGTAGGTGCAAGACCTTCTGCCTCAGTGGGCTTTGACCAGGAAGCCCTCAGAGGCCTCCATTCTTGAGTGATCAGTGTCTTTCACTGCACATACAGCAGATAGTGGAAACAATTGGTCCTCTCGACCTGACTGGGACTTGCTCTGATTCCACTTCGCCTCCCTCTTCTCTTATTTCTCCCTACAGTATTTTCCCTGCTTTCTTCACCAACTTCCTATGATATACAGGTATAAAAAAAAAATATTTAAAAAAAACGGGGAAGTCTATCCCTGACAAGACTAGAGTAGCCCTCTGTCTACTTCTTCCAGCATAACACTCTTGATGTCTTCCTTTTGAGTTTCCTTTATGCACTGTCTCCCCAGTTTCTAGCCGTACAATCTTCCCCATTCATACCATAAAAATAATCAGTTGGGGTGTACATATAAGCACTCCCATATATTCAATACTTAACCGCTTTATCTTTTCTAAACTTCTTTCTGCATACCTGTGCTAAGCACTGTTTGCCTTTCCTATCAGGCCTGTCAGCCATTAGTTCATGCACTCTTTTGCAGGCCCACACTCACCCATAACTCCCAAAAATATCCAACATTAATCAAGACTTTACATATTAAGAGATTAATTCTCTCATAACAAAACCATTTTCCATATTTTAAGCAGTTCTAAAAAGTAGGCATTCCTATGCACAATGTTTCATTTTGCTGTGGTCATTGCAATTAGCTCTATGCATTTGCATATAGGTGCATCTGCGCTCTGTAGAGATACCTGTTTTGTAAATATAAACTTAGGGACTATAAAAACACCCTGTATCTCTGCTATCTGGAACTAGCTTTGTCAAGAGACATTTTTTTCAAACAGTTATCTTCTTTTCGCTACCAAATCCCTGTTACCAGCGTTAGGGACAATTTAGCATTCTTACAAATATGCCTGTTTCATATTAGCTATTTCAGTAGTTAATTGAAAGCATTAAAAGCCTGGTTGCTAATAGAATAACCATAGATCATAGCCATTATAGAAACATGGCTTATGAATGATTATTTTCTATCTACCTACATTTGTAATAGCTACTGCATTCAATTGAATAAATGGCCAGGACCTTAGAATCATTGTTAGAGAAGTTTTCCCAATTTCAAAACTTAACATCCATATTCTACAAATTACACAACCTAGTACTTCATGAAAGTGAATAAATATCCACGTACAATAAGGGAATCACACAAACCTATACCTAGCTGTAGCCCACATCACCCACCCTTCTCCATAACTTGGAATAAACAAACCCTCAAAGAACTGCAAGTGATACCCCAGTTTCAATATCTTTGACTAGTTGGATCATACAATACCTGATCAAAAGATGGGTTGCAACTCTAGATTTGATGTTGTGATAAATGATATCCCACACCTCTGTCAAAAAATCCATTACACCCAGTAGCATGAGAAATCACATCCAGTCATCTCTACTGTGGTCATTCAGATCTTCAGTGTCCCTTTGAAACTCATAATATGTAAAACATATCCGAACTACTGGAGGTTGTAAGTAATATAGTTTTGCCTCTAGTTTACGTTATTGAGCGACATGCCTGAAATGTAAAGATAGCTTGGAGGTTAAATATTTCATTGACTCACTACTCAAATAAAGACTATGAGAGTAAAAGCTAGAATGGAAGAACTGAAAAAAAAGTTCTGCATAACATATACTTGCATCAGCTCTATCAGGAACTTAACAGCAATAGCTACATCAACTGGTGTCCTAGGCAGTCTTTATGTATTTAAATGTTGTGAAGCATATGTGCAACTTCAAAGGTCAGAGTCATTGTTAATTAATTATTAGATAAAATAGCAACATGGGTATTGAACCCATAGTCAGGAATACAATGAGTACAAAGTCTAATGAATTACCTCCACAAGTTAATTCACAGAGCAACTAAACCATTTTTATAACAAAACATATACGGCATATATGAGTCAAATAAATATCTGTAAAATCCATAGGAATATGTAGAATATTGGTACTTACTGTAGGGATCTGCAGTCAGCATCCACACCTCATCGACCCTCCTTTGATGCTCGGCTGCATCCCTCTGATGCAGGACGTCATAGTGGTGAGAAACCTGCACTGCACTGCAGAAAATCCCCATCCTCCATTTGTGCTCCCTCACAGTCTGGTTCCCCACTTCAATCATAACAAAGTTCCTGGGCCTGGCTCTCATCTTCTGCTTCAATCCAGTGTAGACCATCAACATTTGGGGTGTCTCCTTATTGGTTCAATTGGGTGCATGGACACATTGCAGCCCCTTGGAAGTTGCCATCACAATTTGCAAGACTTTCAACTTTGAAAAATAGAAACAGACAGAAATGCTCACGGAGGTACCATTCAGTTCACAGTTAGCAATGATCTGATAAGTAAATGTATCAAAATAAATATCTGAAAGTGGTACTAATGTGATGTTCTAAGATTATTGGAAGATAATGGGCACGTGTCACACATGGTACCGTTTGTTGATACCTATTAGCAGTTTATGCGGGACACCTGTTTTTTTCAGTGCAGAATGGCATTTTATGCAGATGTGTACCAATGGAATTAAAAAAAATTGAATTTTAATTAACCTTATTAATTATGTATAACACAAATGGTACTTAAAGCTCTGTGCACACAAGCTGCATTTTGATTCTGTGAGTATGTGTAAGAGGTACATAGGCAACTAGTGGAATTTCTGCAGTGGTAATTAGTATATCTGCTAAAGTTAACCATTTCCTAAAGGAAATGCTTAAAGTCATATTTTATCCATACATTAAGTTTTACAGAAGTTGTCATGATTTCCCAGAGTGATGTTGTCTTGAAATTTATGCATGCAGGTGTTGCTCCTCTAAATTTTTTAGTGCAGTCCCTTATGCAGTTGTATAGACAGACTGCCAATACAAATGATGACTGTATATGCGGGAGGATTTTCAGATAATCTGCAACTTTTACTGGTAATTCCTTTACTCTGTGGTCTAAGTACAGAAACCTATGGATTATGACAGTATCAGTATCAGGTATGTGATGTTGATGTTATGGATATTTATTAAATCAAGACTCCAAAAACAGTGTTATGACATAGTCTTATGGTGTTATGGATATTTTTTTCAGTGATGCTTTATAACAAATGTATTATCTGTACTGTGTCAGTTTACCATAGATCTGTACTACCTATGGATCCAAAGGTATAACACCACCTTCCAGAAGTTACTTAATTGTTAAGTGATTTAGTTCCATAACATAAAATGCACACTGACTGTGGTGACATTATGTTGTTGAACTTGGAACTGTATTTAACATATATAATTTCAGGGGTTCTAATCCCAGCCATGAAGTGCACTGATATTGCAATTTATGTTGTTTTTACAAATGTATGATGCTATTGTTGATACTTTCCACACGTCATGGCAGTATTTCTAACAGGTAGTGCTATACAGGTGTTTGCATTGCACAGGAATGCATGCTGTTTATTTTGACATATGCTGTTCATTGACTTACATGCATAAATATCCTCATCCATGAGTCTTATCATGTGTGCATCAACATTATCTAGATGACCCACTGTCCTAGGCATGACAACTTTTCCCCCAGGAAAATAACATCATCATCGATGTGCTCCACCAACATGGAAGACTCCTAAGCCGGTCAGTGGATGGACCTCACAAACATGATCAATGACATTGGAGGCCACAACCATTCCCATGAGGGCTGTAGACATCACTGATTGCACTTGATTCTCCAAGCAGCCATAAGAGTCACATGTTTTGAGACATTGAGGGATGCCACCAGTGGTGGACCACCACTGACTCCCCCAATGACATCACAATCTTTTTATACTCACTGCATAGAGCAAGTGGAGAGTGATGAATCCCTGGTGGTGAGACTGAAGTGGATGTTCCAGGATGGACATGTATGTTTCTGTGTTCCATAAACAGATGGTATTTTGACAATTACTGCATTTTGCTTAAGCATGCACATTCATGTATTCCCTTGAGGTACACCAGCAGAATTGAGCCATGAGCAAACTTCCACATAAACTGAGGATGATGAACGTAAGTATAATTATATGTATTGGTAGATCTGAATTACAAAGCGAGTGGTGCAAACTGCATTTGTAATGTTTATTGCATTATTTATTTATTTATTTATTTGACATTTGTTGACCAGGTTGGTCCGACTGGGCAGATGCCCTTTTTCAGAAGAGACCTGAGGAGAAAAGCATCAAAAGTTAAATAATATATAAATAAGTATGGCAGTAATCACATACAGCAAAACAATGGTCACATACATTCATCCAATACATAGCCAAAGTCACAAAAACAACATATTATATAACAGTAAGGACATACAGTTTCCAATACATAGTCAAAATACAATTTCTTACAGATGTAAGGCATCATCCTACACCTTGTCAAGGTGACAGTAATAAGCTACAGTATAACAGCAAACACATATAGATTCATCCTACAGGTAGTCACCATACAGTCTCTCACAGATGGTTCAGGAAAATATTCTTACAACACTTCAGGAGTGAAGACACTGTAGTATAGCCCATTCTGTTGAACAAGTGGAGGATGAGAGAAAAAGAGCTGTCTGAAAGTAAAGAGGAGAAATAAAAAGGAGGGGTTAGTTGAAAGAAGAGGCGAGATGTATATGATTAATATTAGATTAAGTTGGGTCTGTGCAAGAGCAAGTCCAAGAGTTTAGTAGATAGTCCTTAAATAATTTTTTGAAACAGTTTGTGTTAGAAATCGATCTTATGTATAGGGGCAGTTTATTCCAAGCATTGGTGACTGAGTGATTATAGATAAGTTTACCAATGGTTTTATTAGGCTTGTAGATCTGCAGGATGTGTTGGCCTGAGCTGCAGAGTGAATGATGAGGGATATAGGGTGTGATGAGAGTTTTGACAGCAGGACAGGAGTGGGGTTGGTTTAAGATTAAATGAGTGAGGTATAGTTGAGGCAGAAGGAGTTGAAGTTGAAATTCAAGTCACTGTAGACTTTTTAGCAAAAGGCAGTGGTATGAGTGATATGGTAGATTGGCAGCATATCTAGCAATTTTATTATATGTAAGTTCTAGCTTAGTCAAAATATTTGACTGAAGATTAGTTAGAATAGGGGTAGCATTTAGTAGGGTGGGTAGGAGGTAGGCTTGTGCTAGAGAGAGTTTAAATTCATTTGTCAGGAATTTTTTGTTTTTATAGAGTAGGGCCGGGATTCACTAATCCTCTGTGTAAGACTAATTAAGTCTTACTCGGAAATTGCAGTCTAAGAGTATGATGTCAGTGCGTCATGCATATTCATGAGGGCGCGCTGACTCAACTCTAAGGCTAACACGGAGCATGCACAAGTGCAGGGGGCATGTCACACTGCCGAGCAGTCCAAGTATCCATGCCCCTGCAAGTGCCTAAACTGCAAATGTCAACTGAAATGACCGAGTCCGCTCAAATGTCTACATACCCAACACTACACTCCCCCACATTCTAAATCCCTGTACAAGTTTAAAATGTAAATCTTTCCTTTTTTTTTTATTATTCCCAATATAGCTGCCCGTATTTGCACATGTATGCGCGGGTTTGCCCATTGCTTAGCTACAGTTAGCAGTGTAGACATTGAAGAGGATAATAAACTACTTATATGCAAATTAATCCAAATAGCAATAGCGTAGTGGTAGATCCCTCGCACAAAGAGGAGGCATTCCTGGTTCGAGTCCTGCTACCCCCCCTTCCTATTTTCTGTAGGAAATGTGTGCATAAAAAGAATTCCTGACATTTACCTTTTAGATTTTAGTAAAATGCATTGAAATGGCCTACGTGGTAGTGAACGATATTTTATATATATATAAGAAGGTGGAATGGTCATGCATACTGATAAATGCATAAGTAACATATCTGAAGCAATGTGACGCACTGCTAAGCAAAGTTTACTAGTATTAAGCACAGTTAAGTATAATTGCTCATAGCTTAGCACTGCTTTAGCTAGTGCAATGGCTTTGCGCGGAGCTGCGCTTCACGCCAACTAGCGCAAACAAAACATGTTCACGTGGAGCTGTGCACCGCGCTAACTAGCACAACATTGGGCAATGTTGGGCAACGTAGAGCAACGTCGAGCAACATTGGGCAATGTTGAGCAAAGTTGGCTAAACACAGCCACACCTCCTAGCCGGTCTGGTCAGTAGTAAAATAAAAAGCAATGACAGGCCTCGAACCTGGGATACTGTGCACCATAATCACAGTACTAAACCACTAAGCCATGACAGCTTTAAATATGGATGCATTTCCAACACACTCATATATATCAATGGACGTTTACCCATTGCTAAGCAGGTTTGCTTTTAGCTGAGATTTTTCAAAACTGGCCAATCGCAAATAAGTGCAGGAAATGAGGCATATTTAAGCTCCATAGGTGGGAATAATTGCCATAACTGGTTGTAGCTCCCATCTGCAGACAGCATGGCTGGTGTTGGAGAGGGCTCTCATTTTCAAGCCCAACGGTGGGGCATTGAGGAGTCAAAAGTAATGGTTTGGCTCCTCATCCATCATCATGATGCAAGACTCCTGCAGGGCCAGTTTCAGGGCACTGAGTACAAAGCGGAAGCCTGGAACCATCTAGCACATGATCTCACCAGTGCCACAGGTGTCCCTTGGACAGGTGAGCAGGTCAGACACCAATACTCAGACCTAAAGAGATGCAAGGAGGACCAACTGAACCAGTGCACACAGGAGGCCCATGAAATGGAAAATGCCCCACTACTGAGTATGTAGCCATGGAATGAAGTATGCAAGAATTGCTATTGTAGTCTATATTATGGATAGGTATGTCTCAATATCCCTTCATTTACTTCACAACTGCAGGTGTCCGTGCTGCAAATCAGCAAGCCTATGCAGATAGGCTGCTAAGGCTGTGCCACCAGGCAGGTTAGTAATTATTCTGCATGTGTTGTCATATAAAAGAAGTGAGAGAGCCTGAAAAGAGTGCTGTAACCCATTAATAAAGGTATAATAAGTGTTAAATAACTTCTCTGCATGTACTGTTATATAAAATAAGTGAGACAGCATGAAAAGGTGGTGTAACCCATTAATAAAGGTATAATATGTCTTGAATAAAAGACCTCTGCATGCACCGATTTATCAAATAAATGAGAGAGCAACTAGAAAAGTGTGTAATGTAATTAATAAAGGTATAATTCCAGGAGTGTGTCCGTGTCACTTTCTTCGATATGTTGTTGTACCCTTGCATTATAGAAATAGTACTGTTGCTTAAGCGCAGTCAACCCACACATGGTTAGGCCCATATAAAGTGGATGAATGGAGTGCCAGTAGCTGTTAAGCATATATACAGTCCTCAACTGTCGGTTCATGGCCGGCATGTACAGGTTAATCTGGCACATGAGTAGCTTGTTATTGTGTTTCCCAGAAATGTCAGTGTGCTGATAGAAATGTAGGGGGCTGTTAACATATACCTGATAATGTCATCTGAACACATCCAGATATGTAGATATTTAAATATAAATGAAATATATAAATATGTAGCAGTAGCATCCACATCCAGGAGAGTTTGTATGTCAGATACAAGTCAGGTATATCAAGAACTAGCAAAACACATTTCACAATTTAACGGACATTGCCTAGTATATTAATACATGTAGGGGATATATAACTGCAGTCAGTAGGAATGTAGTGTAAATTATAAGTATATATAAGTTGTTAATGGAGGTATTTTATTACACCCTACTGTATGTGCATAAAGAATGCAATTCCACACCTCAGTGGGTATGTCTAATCTCATAACATTTGTTGGGACACATGTCCTATTGGTTTATAAATATCTGCATTTACTTTGATGCATGTGCCCTGTTCACATACCACAATCTTGGTGGCCTGTTCCCACCAATCAATCCTGCATGCTGTTGGAATGTCCACTGTTGTTCTATATATGCATGTGTTATGCTTGCTGTTCAACTGTTAGAACTCTGGTGTGTTGGGTTAATGGGAATACTACTGTATGCTGTTACAACTAAATTGGAATGCTGTTGGCTATTACTAACCCATATTGTCATTAAATCCTCCTAAACATAGAACGTATGGGAAGGCCGGTCCCAGCGGACCCACCTGTCCCACCTCAGCTGGGGATGGCACCTGGCACCAACAGGTCCGGTGCCCAGCCCGGGACCTCCTCCTCCGTTGGTCCTGTTCCACCTTTGGGTGGAAGCACTGCAGGGGATGGGGCTCGTACCCCCCGTGCAAGCGTGGCCGGAGGAGGGCCACCTATCACCCTCCAAATGGTCCGGGCTGTGGTGCGTAGGGAGATTGTGCGTTCAGTCGCTGATTCTCTATGCCAGCTCGAGGCAAGAGTGGCACAACTCATTGGTGAGCCTGCCCCTCCTACACAACCCCCAGCACAGCCACCCTTCGGGCTGTGAAGGTGCAGTGGTGACTGCCCATGGGTGGGGATCTCAGTTCCACTGTTGCCATCTGTGGGCTCATGGGCTTGCGATTTCCAAACATTCTTCCTCGTCAAATGGTGTTCACTCACCCCATGTGTCATATTCCGCCCCTGTATGCATCTTGTTTGTCTTGTCTGTTTACATCCCCAACCTACCTCCCAAAATATACCTACTTCCCCTACCCCACATTCCACTCTCACCTGAAAAAAAAAATGGGCAATCTGCTCCCACAAAAAAATTACGCCCCATACATAGCTGCCCATTTTGCACACATGTCCGCTGGACACATAAACTGAAATTTAATTGGCAGTACAACATACTTAGTTGTCCTCACCCCTCTCTCAGGGATGGAAGGTTTCAAATTTCCCTCCAAATTACTAGTATATGCACTGCAGTTGCTGTTAAATAAATGGGCAGCTATGGACCTTCCCTACACCAGTCCTGAACATCCCAAGCTGTTTTCCCTACTGTCTTTCCCTCTTTGTTCCCCTTTTTCACCACTTTCCTATCTCCCCATTTTCTTTTCTTTGAAAGAAATGAGCGCGGGGGTTAGCGGGAGTAAGCACTTTTAAGCAGTAGTTAGCGGGTTTTGCTAAGCATCGTGCAAACCCATGCAAACCCAAGTACAACTGCTTAAAAGTGCCTTAGTCACCCTGCATGTGAGGGCCCTTGTTCTGCTCAGCAGCAAAATAAAATACCACTGTCAGTCTCGAACCCTGGACACACTAGACTGCATGAAGTACCACTAAGCCACAGTAGATACACAGCAGGTTGTTGCTGAAATATATATATCATGCATCAGAATGAGTAAATGTAAAGGAAAGTAGGAATACCATAACACAAAACCTGTTCTGTGGAACTTTACCAGCAGTTGTTGTGGAATTGCATTACATGACTGTGATAACAGAACCAGACATTCTAGCAGTGAATAATGTTACAGCAGCACTTTACAACCCCCACACAGTATCATAGCAGGACAATCCCCACCGAAATGTACAAAATACCTGTGTGTTCAAGTTCTAGCAAGGATGTAGGTAGGCATACTCAGTACTGGAAATGTCCAGTTTTCATGAGCATCCTGTGATAATGTAAACAAAAGAAAAAGCACAAACTGTGCAGAAGTGAGTACATTAATATCCACAGTATAGCAGTTCCCAAACAGTTCATGTGCCAAATGAAAACATCTCAATAACTACGTATGTATGGCAGCTAATTGTTTAAGTAGAAAATAAACTACATACTCCCATGTATCTTGTGTTAGCATTTGTAGGGGTGAGTACAATTCTACACTGTCAACTGTGTACTGGAAGTGGCAACATTCAGGTCTGAGTACTACATTCAAATCACTGGCTACACCCCTAACATCAGTTATAAGAAGTATACCAACCTTCTGACTTACACAACGGTGTCCACAGCAAACAAGCATGGTCCCCACTTTGGAAAGCTGAAAGGGCTACGCCTACTTGACTTAGCAATTTATAGCATTGGGTTGCTATGACAGTGAGTACTATAAGTACCACACAGCAGGCTGCATGCAATTGCCAAATGGTGGCCACCAATTGGTGCAGAGGCCATCACATGCACATGTGCAGATACCTATAAAAGCAAGCTGTACTTGCTGTCCACACATGCAATCATTTCATTGCAGGTACGGAGGGAGAGAGAGCGAGAGAGAAAGAGATGGACACAGACAACAGCAGCAGAAAAAAAGAAAAAAGATAAAAAAAATATATATATCGAAAGAAAAAGTAATATATTGAAAAAAAAGAAAAAAGAAAAGAATATATTGAAAAAAAATATATTGAAAAAATATATTGAAAAGAATATATTGAAAAAAAAAAAAAATGTATTGAAAAATAAATAATATATTGAAAAAAATTATATTGAAAAAATATATCTAAAAAAATAAGATATAAAAAAGAAATTTATTACAAAATACATGGAACTGACAAATACGAACACATACAAAGGAAAGGTATGTAGCAGCTATATATTTACTGGCATGTAGTAGATGTTTATGAAGAGTACTCTACATACTTTGAATCATCCATATGTGGCAGCAGTGCGTATCTATGCACAGATGTCCTGCATAACTACTGGCATGGAGAAATCAGTGTGTAGCAGTGTGCAGTGGGATAGGACTGTGACATATGTAGTTCAGCATTAAATGTCAAACATCTGATCCATGTTATCTGTGTTCTGTACAGTAGTGTGTACAATGTCTGTTCCGTGGAGTAGTGCATACGGATATATAAACATGGATGTGACAGAGTAACAAATGCATGATAGTCATATTAATGTGTAGCTTAGCATTGGCAACAGCTGTACCAGGCTAGTATGCTAATCTAGCATTTACAGCTATATATACACCCTCTGATATTACTGTGTGCTCACATGTGACACCTGTTCATGTTGCAGCAAGGCCCAACATGTCAGCTGTGAGGTACATGAACTTACAACAGTGTGGACCTTGTGTGTGTATGGTACACACATACGGAGAGATCTGTCTGTGTCAGATATATTAGCATCTGCACATATGCATAGAGCAAGGGACATACTGCAACTGTTTGTGAAAGATGGACGTATATATGTTGTTGAAGGTTGTTATGTCTATATTTCTGTGTAGGTTGTAGTGTGTCACAAACAAGACAGCATACACTGCTGGTATATGACATGTGGTGGTTAAACTCTGTGGGTATGATTCGTCAGGTTTGCAGTGTTGCAGCCAGTGAGGCCTGCTAAAGCTACATGGACTGAGAACACCTTCAATGCATTCCGTACAACACTGTGCAATATTATGACATAACTGTATACCTCACAACCTTCACGTAATTGATATCCACACCATGAAAGGTGGACTGTATAAGTGTCTATATGTATATCTATATGTACACCAATGGATATTTATATGTATGTGTGTGTGTGTGCATATATATATATATATATATATATATATATATATATATATATATATATATATATATATATATATATATCGAGAGAGAGAGAGAGGGAGACAGGGTCATATTTACTGCAACAGATGCCTGGTGACAAAGCCATGGACTCAAGCTCAATATTGACACTGCATTGGCATCCCTTCTTGCAAAAACTCTGTACCCATTAACTACCACATAGGTGGTAGTCTACTTAACACCGAAGGTGTGATAAGAGACCATGGGACACAGGTGGGCAGTAGTCTCCCCTTTGATAATCACAGTGCCACACTAGTCATGCTATCTGTCTACGTGGCACACGTCATCAAAAAAGGTGTGTCATCCAGGGAAATATAGGTCAGTGTTCCCCTCTACTCATCACACATAAAGCCCATTATAGAGTACAATGCCCCATGTGGTATGTACCTCACAAGACATCTACAGCAACTGGAAATGACACAGACATACCTCACAAAGAGTAATACTGGCCTCAAATAGATGCCCTATGCAGACTATCTCACAAACCCACAGCTAGACTGTGTCACATACCGCCTACCCAGAGGTGACCTCTGCCTAACATACTAAGTTATGTCAAACCCAGAGCTGTTGGACATGCTCCACATAAACAGATCACAATCCCTACGAGCTACATGCTCTACGGACCTAAACCTTGTGACCTCAATAAGCAGCACATGCTGGAGGGATAGATTCCTATCTCAGAGGCATCCCATACTCTGGAACAAACCACCTTTTAATAGCAAATAAAGCTCCTAATTAGCAGTCATCATAAATAATCCTGATGATTGTATGGGAGATAGGAAATACACCACGGGAATCACCTCTGTGGCTCTGCTTGACAGGGCCATGTGAAACGTAATTACCTGTGTGTCAAAGACCAGGGTAGCGTATGGCTAGACTTCTATAGGCCCTAGGGCCAATAGCCTATTACTTACCTATGAAGTGATACACACCCACATGTACTTGTTGCAATAATTGCTATGTGAGGTTGACTGAGTGTGATGGTGTATGTGTTGGTGAATGTGTCAGAGTTCTGTATATGTGTGATAGCTTAGTGGGAAACTGTTTCTGTCATGGTATTATGTGTCCTAGCTGTGATCCCAGCAAAAGATGTGTATGCAATTGCTAGGTGGAAAAAGCAGTATGCCATACGGTCTGTCATAGTACCTTGTTGTCAACTGGGGTGTCTCACTGTAGGCTAAAGCAGTACATGTATGCTTATTGAGTGTTACTGCTGGTGAATCCAACTCCTGTATGAACTGTAGTACTACCTCAAGCTGTATGCCTAAACAGCACAGTATGGTGTATGTCCACATTTCTTGGACCCACTGTTTTGTGTGTTCCCTGTAGTCCTCACAGATTACATACCTCAGGCATAAGGTTTTGTAACTACTGACACACAGTACTGTGTGGTACACAGGTAAAGGACATCTGGGTTGCCATACCTTTGTCTCTGTTATGTATGTCTGATGTGTGTGTGGGTATACCTGTACCATGGCCTCGGTCATATATGTGTTGCAGGATATAGGTGCGTATCTAGTGACATGTATAGTCTAGTACAGCAGTATGCTACCTATATTAACGAATGTGCACATATGTTAGGCAGGGGTTTGCCATCAACGACTAGTGTGGTATACTGGTAATACTGTAATTGGACTTTACAATCATTGCAATGGATTACATATTTCTTGATGCATTAGCTTGATATATACCTCCTGTGGCTAGGTGGTGCATTGTGTTGCATACAGTGTGCCATGTACTGTTGTATAGTCTTACATAATGGTTTATCTTTGTTGCTGTGCAAAACATGGTTTGATATATAGAGTGTGCCAGGCACTGTCAGGCAGTTGTGGGCTGAGCACTGATATGTAGTATTGAAAGTGTGTATCCTCTGACAGCCAATAGGTTGCTATATATGACAGTTAATTGATATCTGTACTTTAGAATGTTAAGTGTGCCACATGACTTGCTCACACATATTGTTTCATTGTCTTCCAGGGTCATGGCCCACCATCGTAACCTCACCCGGAAGAGGAGGAACAGATAACGACAAGCCTGGTGCATCACTATGCCCTGCTGTTCTCCAGAACCAGCCAGGACCAGCATGAGCGGACTGCACTGTGGCAAGATCTTGTCTGTAAGGTAAATGACATAGGCATGCATAACCGGACATATGAGCAGGTACGCCATCACTGCAGTGATTTAATTAGACATGTCCGGCAGCATGGGTCTGATATCCTTAGACAACAGCTTGCCACAGGTGGTGGGGTAGCCATCCATCCCCCCCTCACCAGAGTGGAGGAGCTGCTCCTGAGCCAGGTGGCTCCTGGCCAACAACAACAACAAGTAACATGTATCATCATGGAGGCCGGAGCCACCCAGCAAGTTGACATGAAGCGTGCAGGTAACATGGCATAACTGTAGACTACTGTTACCTCTATTGGTAGAGCATGCTTATGTGAGATGTGTACTGTCTAGTTAAAAGATGTGTTGCCTAATTTTGTGTAATACTAATAATTAGGAATATAATCTGTAGGCTTGCGACTGTCAACCGTTGTACTACTGTAACATTGCAAACACACAGTAGCAATGCCACAGTTGTTGCCACTGACAAACTGTCTCATATCCTTGTAAGTCCATCTGGTGTGACAGCAAGGCAGCAGACCCATGCTGGTGAGTGTGTTCTACATTTAATATTGCTAATTATATGTGCATGTCATAGGTGAGGTGTAGGCCATGTACACGTATCACATCTACGCATAATGCATGCTGTGCATGTTTGCTGTGAGACTATGCACATCCCAGTAACGTGGGTAGCTGCCTAAAACACATACAATACACAGAGCATCCCACACAATTGTGGCAACACTGTAGTGGACACTGGATAGACAGAGTCGATACATATGCACACAACATACACAACGTTGTCATACGCAGTACACGTTAACATGCTACACATGGCGTATTCAGACACCCGCTGTAAGGTCACACTCCAGTATCCCAAATGTCATCCACACAGCACACATAATATACCTGAGGGGTAGATGCCTCTCATGTGGCTGTGCGACACTCTTCAACACATAACACATTCATGTTAGGCAATGTCCCCTATTGGGCACCATACAAACCCATGTAATAACTGGCTGTGAAATGGTGAATGTAGCCATGGTACTGCAGTTTCGGTACAGCATGGTATGTGCCAGTCTGGCACACATTAGTAGCCTTGAGTGACCACATGATGCTGCATGATGATGGCTCATGGTACTACACCCCATCCAGTTACAGTGACCACAGTACTACACATAGCATTAACTGCTATGCACCTCAATGTTGTGTGTGTGCAAACATATGCACCGATACACAATATGCATAGCAATCACCAATTGTACAAAGTGACACATATATGTCTTGTAATGCTATTGAGTGTATAGGTCACATGACACACACTGTGTATGTGTGATGTTTAATGTTCCAGTTGTGTTGTAGCATGCCATGTCATGGCTGGCACTGGCATGTCCACAATATGTCCTACACTCACCATAACCACTGTACAATGGCTATGTTGAGCAATGGTATTCCATCAGGTATACATGCACCACTCATCCTGTGCGTGTACATAGCATGCATGTGCTAAACCTGTGTCCACAATTATCTGCTAAAGACACAGACACTCTAATCAGAAATGGATATCTATGTGACACACAGATACACATCCAGCCATGGTATGTATACCTGTGAGTGATGGTGCACAGGACATTGCAGAGCTTTTAATACTTGCACAGCAATGTTGTGTCCATATACACATTGCGTTCCAGGGTGAGGCCAATCAGTAAACAACAACACACATGCATCAAAGCCATGTATACTGTTATTAGCAAGGGTTGTCTGCACCCGCACTGCATGCTGTTGAGCAACACACGTCCTGCATGCTGACACGTGTGATATAACTGTTTGCCTTGTGATACTGTATCCCACCATCACCCACTATTGAGTATGTTCTGGATTGCTGGTGGTGGTGTGTGTGTGTGTGTGTGTGTGTGTGTGTGTGTGTGTGTGTGTGTGTGTGTGTGTGTATGTGTGTCTGTTTTAGTGAGGAGTGCATTTGTGTGCATGTGTGCATGTGTTCATGTGTGCATGTGTGCATGTGTGCATGTGTTCATGTGTGCATGTGTGCATGTGTTCATGTATGCATGTGTGCATGTGTTCATGTGTTCATGTGTGCCAACATCATGTACAGGTCGTAAAGTGGGTTTCCTATCTTCCTCTCACATGTCCTGACTGTGGGTTGGTTCACTGCAGCAGGGAAACTAATGTCACTGAGGAAATTAGTGATAATGATGATATGTGTGTTGAGGCACAGGCATGTTTGCCAGGGTCTGTCATTGGGCCACCAATCGACAGTACACAAGTGTCCACCCCATCCATGCACACAGTCATACTGCCAATACATCCATCACCAATGCCCTTAGCTGAGGGACAGCATACAGTCAGCATTGGCCAGGACAGTGTGGTATCCATGGCACATGCATGCTGACACAGCAGCCATACCCAGAAGTCTGGAAGTGTACCACATAGGCAGATGTCCAGGGGTTCTTGTCGGAGCACTGCTGCTCATCATGCCACTGGCAGATGTGCCACATGTCTTACAACCACATGCATGTTCCAGGCTGTCATGGAGGCACAGGCACATATGGAACGGTACACCAGACAGGGCCTAAGGGCACAGAGGGCACATGACACTGCCATAATTGACAGTATCCATGACCTAGCAGGTGCCATCTGTAATTACACTGAGGTCACTGATAGACATTGGGGAGAGACATTAGATGTCCTCCGCAATGTCATGTCCATGTGTCAGGACAGTGCGGGATGGTTGAGTCATTGACGTGGATGTATGCCAGCAACATCAGCAGCTGGCTGTTGCCGAGGACGTCCCTCAAGTCACAGCCGCTCCCATAGTGCCAGTACCAGCCCCAGCAATGTTGGGGGTGGGCTGTCCATAGAACATCCTAGACGACCACGTGCACATGGCTTTGGACAGTCCCAGCAGGGACCTGGGTCCAGTGTACATCCATCTACCTCTGGGGATAGTACCCAGTCTGGCTTAATACTTGATAGTGTCAGTAGCACCCCTGCCAGGCACAGGTACTGTATCCATGGCCAAAGACGGTGATCTGTAAAGCCTGGCAGGTACAGCCTGTGGCTGTCCCAAAAATACCCGTATATGGCAGCCACATGGTGGAACTGTGTGCATGCAGACACACACACACACACATAAACCAGACAGCTAGGGCTATCACATACCTGCACACATTACATCAACACTGGCCCATAGCAGTACTCTTGCCCCTCACACACACACACACACACACACACACACACACACACACACACACACACACACACACACACACACACACACACACACAGACACACACACACACACACACACATACATGTCAATTGGATGGCTTACTGCAGGCCTCTGGCAAACCAACAACACACCCTGTGCATATGATGAAACCTGTGCCACCTCCTGTCATCTGTAACATCGATGCAGGAACAGGCTACCATGGTGCTGATGCACAGGGTGACTTTATAGCAGTATAGCAATGTTACCATGTTGTCAGCAGTAGAGTGTAATGATATGCTTGAAGGTGTAGCTGAGCAGGCATGATGTATTAAAGGTATGATTGTCATTTTAGTATTGTTTACACCAGTGTTAGTTAAAATAGTGTATTGTCCACCCACGTGACACTTGGCTGATGTGTGCAGTATTGGCAGCATGTGTTAGAGAGTGGGCAGTATGTGTGGGATGTGTGTAGCACAGATTTGCAGGTGTACATTTGTGAACATGGTGGAGGTGCACTGTCTGCATGTACATGCATAGTGGACACATGGGCAGGGTGACATGCCCTGCATTACACAGTAACACTCCATAGTTTCTATTGGTGGCCAGTATGCATTGTACTACACAGATTTCAGAACCTGACTACACATGTGTGTATGACATGATTTGACACTGTGCTGTGGGTGATACTGTTACTATCTGTCATTGTTTTGCATTCTGGTAGTATACATAACTTCAACAGCCTGACTATAACCAATCATTAGTTGATGTCTTTACAACTGACACACAGATGTAGGACACACAGCAACATTTGGATCCTTCAGGTACTATACTATGCCAGTAACCAGTGGTTTTCACCTGCACCCATTACTGAGACCACTCCTGTTTGGCATATAGCTCTCTTAGGTACAAGCAATCACAGTAGGGATATGTCCGTCTACATCTGGTAATGCATACTGTGGCCTATAATGCATTCTCCAGATGACACACACATCCTCCATAAGGGTATCATACAGACAGATACCTGTTGTCAAATCCATGCTGTAAAGCTATAAGCCAAACTAAGCATAGTCATCCACCTTTACGGAACATAGTGTCCCCACAGTACCATATAGGTAGTAGCCACCAACATGATGAACAGGTACCGATGTGTACATGCAACCAAGTGTTATGTCATCTCTCCTTTGATAATCACATTTCTTAAGGTATTTTGAAATCCCTCAGTGGACCACATAAGCAATAAGGGGTCTGCATGCATATCCACAAAGGTTGTTGTACACCTATAATGAATAGTCATCATTGACAGACTTTGCTGCATTTGAACAGGTCTGACATATACCTTGGCCATAAACCCTCACTCACACAATTCAATAGAACCCGTAATGAGTGTGTGTGACACGGATGACCTAGGCCAGGGATCACTGCAGTGGCTGGCCTTGTCACAAGCATACAGATGTGACCTAAGGTCTGGGAAGCAGCAGCACAATCTGGCAAAGATGACAGCTGTGTTCTTGGAGAAAGCAGGGTTCCTACACATGCAATAATTGAGGTAACATGTATGTATATGTATTTGCCACACAGCTACCTCACATGTGCAATGCATACTGATATGTCATACAGTAGTAAAAGCAAAAACCATAACACATTGACCAACAGTGTCACACACACTCACCGAGTGCAGGATTCAAACTTCTATCTAACTACTTTATGATACTAGAGGAATATGCATTAACACGACGTGCTATACACATTACTTGGAGATTTCTTTTCCACAGGTATATTTGTAGGATGGTGACATCATCAGACTTGACAAAGATAAGTATACCACTTTTAAGTTGTTCTACTACTCTACAAAAAGGTTGCTACTCTCAAAGGTAATTACACACAAACAGTTGTTAAGTGCAAGATTCAAACCCCTACCTAATTACTTCATTATACTTGAAGAGTACGCATTAATATGACGTGCTATACACATCACTGGGATGTCTTTTTTTCCACAGGTATATTTGTAGGATGGTGACATCATTAAACTTGACAAAGATAAGTATACCACTTGTAAGGTGTTCTACTACTCTACAAAAAGGTTGCAACTCTTCAAGGTAATTACATACAAGTGCAGGATTGAAACCTCTATCTAACTACTTCATGATACTAGAGGAGTACGCATTATCACAATGTGCTATACACATTACTGGGATGTTGTTTTTCTACAGGTATATTTCTAGGATGGTGACATCATCAGACTTGACAAAGATAAGTATACCACTTGTAAGGTGTTCTACTACTCTACAAAAAGGTTGCTTTGCTCCAAGGTAAATACATACAGGTGTTAAGTGCAGGATTCCGACCCCTATTTAACTATTTCATGATATTATATGAGTATGCATTAACACGACGTGCTATACACCTTACTGGAAGTTCTCGTTTCTACAGGTATATTTGTAGGATGGTGACATCATCAGACTTGACATAGATATGTATGCCACTTTTAAGGTTTTCTACTACTCTCCAAACAGGTTGCTCCTTCCTAAGGAGACCACACACAAACACACATGTCAAGTGCAGGATTCAAACCCCTACCTAACTACTTTATGATACTACAGGACTACGCATTTACATGACGCACTATACACATTACTGTGAGTTTTTTTTCCACAGGTATATTTGTAGGATGGTGACATCATCAGACTATACAAGGTGGGTTACATTAGGTGGGCTACATAGAAGGAATGTCTAAACACTTTGGCCATGTGATCATCAAAGGGGAGTTTACTATCTACCTGTGTCCCCAGGGCCATAATGACTTTCTCCGTACATACTGGATTACCACCTATGTGGTAATTTGTGTGCACTTTGTTTTACCCAAAGGGGATGACTATGCATTCTTTGGCATTCAGCTTGAGGGCATTGTTTTGACACCACGTATCAGTCTCTGTAAGAGACATCTGGAGGATGTCTGTGTCAGCTGTAGAGTCGATTATGGACCAGTTAGCAGTCATCTACAGACCTGCAAACCTGCAAATCTGCAAACCTGTTCAGCCATACACCTCCCATGCTTGCCTGTACCTCTGAGCAGTACCTACTGAACAGGTGGGGTCCCAGGACCAAGACCTGTGGGATGCCATTTGTGACTGGCTTAGAGTCGGACATGGCACCCACAACTCTGAACGTTCCACTTTGGTCTTGGGAAGTGTGCAGTTTGCTTTTGAAAATGTCTTCACACTGGGTGGGGGGTGGATGTCCAGTGTGATTACTTTATGATCTGATATTAACAGCGAGGGGTTTATCTCTGTTGTGGAACACTGGTACCCCATGTTGATGATGATCATGTCCAGTATGTTGTCACCTCTAGTGGGCATGGTGACCTGCTGTTCCAGGGTGTTAGAGTTTTTAAACTCTAGGAAACATTGGGCAAAGGACATTGTACACGAGTAATTCTTCCACTCAGTGTTTGGGTAGTTGTTATCTCCTCATATAATAGTGTTTGATAGGACCTTTATATTTTCCACTGTTCTCAGGAATATTGAGTGAGGTTCCTGAGACAAGGTACGTGATCTGTAGCAGGCTACAATCTGATGAGCAGCTTTGCCCAATGTTAGTTGCAATTGCATGGTCTCCAAGGCCTCATGCTGTGCCAGTAACCTGAAGGTGTGGGTATCCATAAGGTAAATGGGTACACCCCTTCCTTTTGTATTTCACTCATGGTTTTGGGTCCGAAGGTCAGAAGGACTGTGAGTGTTTTACGCGGAGCATGTCCAACAGCTCTGTGTTTGGCATAGCTTTGTATGTTAGGCAGTGAACACCTCTGAGTAGGTGATATGCAAGGGAGTACGGATGGAGCATTTTGAGATGGTCTGTGTATGGCATGTATTTCAGGCCACTAATGCTCTTTGTGAGGTATTGCTGCAGGCTTTCCAGTTGTTGTAGTTGTCTTGTGAGGTACATAGCAAAAGTGGTGTTGTACTCTATTAAAGTTCTAGTAAGTGATGAGTAGAGGGGAACAATTTCCCCTTCTATTCTGCATGAGACACATTTTGTGATGAGGTGTGCCACATAGGAGGGTTTCCTGACTACTGTGGGAATGTGATTATCACAGTTGTGTTCACTGTCCACCTGTGACCCAAGGTCTCTTGTTACACTTTCAGTGTTACGTATACTACCACCTATGTTGTAGTTCTTGGCTACAGAGTTTTTAACAAAGGGGATGACAATGCACCTTTTGGCATTGAGCTAGAGCTCATGGCTTTGACAACAGCCATCTGTCTCAGTGAGGCCCTTTTGTAGGATGTCCACATTTTTAGTGTTTACAATTATGGCTCCTAGTTTGTAGTTCTCTGTAAACTTCAGTAGCCACAGACCTTCCATGTTAAAGTTTACTTCAGGGAAGTAGATACTACACAGCCTGGGAAGTTATCTGGTCCCATGGCTGCTGTGATACTGGTTTTGGAGAGTGTTTTTTACCTGTGCAGCCGTGATGACAGCAACTTTGCAGTCTTCCATTATAGAGATGTGCTCTTTCATGGGTGAGAGTGGGTACAGTTACCACTGATCCTATCTGCCAGGATGTTGGCAATATCAGTTGGGTCTGTATATTTACAGCCATTGAGCTGTAACTCAGAACAGATCTGAGTGTAGCCATGACATGGCCCCGTCTGTTGGGCAGAGATCTCCTGAGTAGACAGAATGTAACAGAGTACAGATTGGGTTACATTCAGTCTTGTTGCATGGGGCAACTATTTGAGGCCAGTAATCCTCTTGTTAAGGTACTTCAGTGGTCTTTCTGGCTGCTGAACGTGCCTAGTCAGATTAATTGCAAGTGTGTTGTGGTACTCTATGATGGGTCTGATGACTGCTGAGTAGTGGGAACCTCCTTTGACCTACATGCACAGACCTTGGCAGTTTGTGTGAACACATAGCATGGTTTTCTGACCACTTTGTGAATGTGTTTCTGGAAGTAGAGATGACTATCCACATTTGTCCATAGATCCCTTATTATCACATCCGTATTTAGCCTAAGTGTGTGAGCATGCCCAGTATGACCTTTCAGTATGTTGCTGCCTGACATTTGCTTCGTTTCTTTAAGTGTGTGAGCATGCCCATTATGACCTTTCAGTGTGATGCTGAATGAAATCCACTACATTTGTTGGAGTGTGTGAGCACGCCCGGTATAGACATTTATACTATATGTGTATGGAAAATCAAGTTGTATTTTTACAGCAGGGCTCACCTTTGTGTCATAGATCAACAGGGATCATGCTGTCCCTGCAGGGCTTCCATGAGACACTTTGCATAGACTTAACATTTCTGCATACAGGGGGGACAGCTATTCCTTGTAGTTTTCTACCTGGGGGCACACCTGATTGTTAATGTGGATGTACATAGGATGAGGGTTTCACCTGACACTTATACACATTTGCTATGCCTGCACTGCTATGTATGGTACACCATTTCAGTCTGTACTGTTGCCTATCGTACTGGCTTGAGGCATACTACTGTGCTACAGATCCTAGCGTCCAATGTCACGTATATTAGATTGCGACTTCATAGCCTACACAACCCACATCACACCGCCTGGCTTGATGTTCTCTGTCTGCATAGGCCTGTTGGGGAGGTTACCCATATGCCTCTTTAGGGACATGATACAGCATTTCTTTGTGTTTGCATTAGTGTACAATTGTCCTGCTGTGTCAATGCCACTGAAATGCTATCATGGCTTAATGGTTCAGTACTGTGACTATAGTGTACATTATCCTGGGTTCGAGCCCTGTCACTGCTTTTTATTTTCATGCTGAGCAGACCAGACTGCTTATGGAACAGTAAAGCAAATATGAGCATGTTTACCTGACTTTGCTCAACTTTGCACAACTTTGCCTGACCTTGCCCAACATTGCGCTAGTTAGCATGGGCAATTTTTTTTACATATACTAAGTATTGGTAAATGCTGCTTAGCACTGCTTTATATTGCTTAAAACATGGCAATCATGCCTCCGGTGGTGCTGCAGGGCTGCCTATGTCAGATGCACATACTACACTCCCTATACATGTTTGGAAACAGGTAGTGTCAAGTTAGGCATCCCTTTTATTTTATGTGCAAGTCAGAGAGAGGTATCTTTTCCAGGGTTCCTACTGAGCCAGTGTATGTGCTATGCGTTGCCTCTTTGCCAAGGCCAAGGCATACTGGGCACGCCTCCTTCTGCCTACTGGGGCAGGCTCGGGTTGTTCCTCCTCCAAGTCACGCTGTGCATGTGCAGGCCTTGGCAATGGTGGGGGGCTGTTTGGCCCTGCCCCATGCTGTTCCTGCTGCAGCTGTTTTCGCAGGATCATATTGTGTAGCATGGCACATACCATGTCAGTTTGGGTACATGTAGTTGGTGAGTACTGCAAGGCCCCACCAGATGTGTCCAGGAACCGGAACAGTGACTTGAGCATCCCAAACACATGCTCAATTACATTTCGTGTTTGTGCATGTGCCTCATTATGGTGTGCTTGTTCAGGTGTGTGTGCATTTCAAATGGGTGTCATCAGCCACGGCTCCAGTGCGTATCCAGCATCCCCCACTAGGTGACCGTCAGGGATGTCCCCATTGGCAAATGTCTGGTACAGCTGCGTCAGATGCCAGATATGGGAATCATGGTAGCTTCCAGGGCAGCCAGCGCACACATTCAGTATTATGCCCTGGGCATCGCACATGACCTGGCAGTTGATGGAGTGGAAGCCCTTGCGGTTGATGTAGGCCCTACCCCGCTCACCGGCTGGTGCTTTGATGTGTATGTGCATGCAGTCAATTGCACCCACTACCTCAGGGTATTCCAATATTTGCTGGAAGAGATGCATATTGCTGGCCAATACCTCGAGGGAATTGGGGAAATATACATGATCACCGATATGTGAGACATGGCATTCAGGAACTGGTGCAGTACCCTGGATGCTGATGCCTGTGAAATCCCCATCATATCACCAGTTGGTCTCTGCAAGGTACCTGTTGCTAGTATTCTTAGGCCAACACATACCTTGGTTTCCACTGGGTTGGGTTCCCCTCTGTCAGTTCTGTGTGTGAGGCGTGGCCTGCACATCTCAACAATTTGCTGCAGGAGCTCTCTGTCCACTCTATAGCGCTCCACTATCTCTAGCTCATGTAGCCCCTGGTAGGTTACCCTGGGTCTGTACACTCTTCTCCGTCTACTCACTGTGGGTTCCTCAGCAACATTCGCAATGGCACCACCCTCAGCATCTTGCACATATTACCTTATAATAGCAATTGCAGCCCCTAACATTTTTTGTCTCAGTTAAGCTTTTTAAGTTTTCACTTCTCTTTGTATGCTGCAGTGCTGCAGTGTTTCTGAGTAAAACATGGGGGAATGTTATCTGCAGAGTTTTAAGTGATGGGCTGGTCTAGTGTACTCTGTACAACACCAAACTGAGTAACGAACTGGATATTGATCTGGAACACCACCAAAAGGAACAACTACCATTGAAAATAAAACTTTATTTTCTCTCTTATTCTCTCTAGCACCTCAGCTCAACAAAAGCCTTCAAGGAGTAACAATTCACATACATCAATAGCATTTATACACCATCATCAACTTATTATACAATTAAACAATTAAATATTCAAATACAAATCCAATTATCTACTTAAAAAGACAGTGTATTAAATCAAACTTTTCCAGCAACAGTCAATATTTAACCCTTTAGGGGTTAATGTCTCATATTTTAAAATAAAAATCATCTCTTTCTTTAAAAGTTCATTTCTTATTCTACCCTCACTAGCTTAATTTATAAAAATCTGCTCTAAAATAGCTACCCTCAAACTGTCACATTTTGAATTATGAAACTCTACAAAATGTTGTGCTAAGGGACTTTCCATCTTATTTGTTTTTATGTCCCTTAAATGTTCCATAATTCTAACTTTCAACATTCTTTTAGTTTGACCCACATAAAACTTTTTACAACCACATTGAATAATATATACAACTCTCTCTGTTCTACAACTAAAGCAACCATTAGGTTTAAAACTAATTCCATTTATATATGGAAAATAATCTTTAACATGAGAACAAATTTTACATTTCCCACATGGTATTGTTCCTTTAACCACATTTAGGTCGTATATTTTTTCTACAGGTCTAATAAATTTGGTGTGTACTATTATATCTTTAATATTTCTCCCTCTCTTATATGCAAACTTAAACTTCTTTTTTATTAACTCATTCAACTCACTGAAATTCTGTAAAAATTTCAAAAAATGTAAAATACATCTTTTAATGTCTTCACTACAAATATTAAATATAGAGACCATATATTTTTTTCCATTTCTTCTTTATTATTCATATCTACTATTTTATTTTGTCTTGTCCGATATATAGGCCCCTTCTTGTATCTACTATTTAATATTTTATTTTTACTCAGATTTATTAATTGACTATCATATTGTCTTTTTATAAACATATCTGTTGTATTCTCTATTTCCCTTAAAAAGTCTCTTTCATTATTACAAATACGAGATATTCTTAAATATTCACCATAAGGTAAAGCTTCTAGTGTATGTTTAGGATGACAGCTTGTACCCATTAAGAATTGGTTCAAACAATCAAACTTTCTATGTATACTAGTAACTATAGGTTTACCTGTAATACCATGTAAATTGATGTCCAAAAAGGAAACATTCCTACCACATTGTATACCATCAAATTTAATACCAAACCTATTTGTTTGTATATCTTTTACAAACTTTTCACTTTCAGATTGACCTCCCTTGCACAAAAAAATCAAATCATCAATATATCTAAAATAATATATGACCTAATTTTTAACAAACAAATGAGTATAAATATATTCAGATTCCACCAATCCCATAAATATATTTGCATACATGGGTGCAAATGCTGCACCCATGGCTGTACCTTGGATTTGGTGGAAAATTCTGTCATCAAAATAAAAATAATTGTTCTCTAAACAAAATTTCACTAAAATCTGTAATATAATGCATTAAAGGTGAATCTCCCATCTGTCTGTATAAAGCCTCTATTCCAAATGAATTTTTTATGTTCGTATAGAGACTTTTAACATCCAAAGTCAACCAGTACATATCTTCACACCAGATCACATGTTTTATTCTCCTCAAGAAATCAAATGAATCTTGTATGTAAGATGAAAGTTTCTTTGCCTCTTTTAATAACACATGATGTAATATCACCCCTAAATTATGCAAAAAATAATTACTAGCCGAAACAATCGGCCTACCAGGAGGATTAATCATATCTTTATGTATTTTTGGCAGACAATAAAAATAAGCTGGACTACATTCTTGAATGTGCAATTTATTTTCAACATCTTTGTCTGTCCAGTAACCTAATCTTAAGCCACTATATATCAGGTTGATATAATTTTCCTTAGCTCGTATTATAGCTTCAATAGGAGCTTCACAATATGTAAACTCATCACCTAATAAATCCATACACATTTTGTAGTACTGAGTATAATGCATAACTACAATTTTATTGCCTTTATCAGAAGGCTTCACTATTAAACTAGTTTGTCTAGAAAAATTCATTAACTCAATCCACTCTTTTTTCGATAAATTATAATTCACATTTGTTTTATTTATACTTTCTATTAGTACATCTATTTCAAAACCAACCATTGTATGAAAGTTTTTTATTCCTTCATGTATAAAAGGTGGCATGAATTTTGTACTAGTATTCATAGTCGACGTGTCTATAGTACAATACGCATTCAACTCACTAACACAAGACAAAAAGGATTCATTCAACGAATCATTACTAACTTCTGCCACTTGCTCATCTAAACTATAGGAGTTGTTCAAAAAATCAATAGAACCTGAATTTCCATCAGCGATACAGTTGAAATAATACCACAGATGTAATTTACGAACAAACCTAAAAAGCTGTATCTTACATTCATATTTTTTTGGCAAAACTGTAGGTACAAATTTAAGTCCATGATTTAAAACAGTATAAATTTCATCACTGATAAAGCATCCAGATAAATTAACAACTGAATTCACAGAATAACAAGAACAAGAATTAATACCATTTAGTCCTTTTATTTTCGCGCCATTGTTGGAACGGCCCTCCTCTGTAAGACTCCTGTTCCATATAACTTCTTTTGTGTTGTTGTGGCCTCCCATATGTTCTTTGGGGGTGAAAATGTTCAGTAAAGAAACAGTCATCTGCCGGTGAGGGCAACGGTGGAAAATCAGTACCTATGTCATTGTCATTCTGTGCTCTATACACATATTTACCTTTGTCTTGAATATTAGTAGTACTGTTGGTTCTTCCTCTCTGGTTAACGTTCTCATTGGGATAATCTCTTCTGAAGCGTGACTGTTGATTGGACCCACCAAAAAAGGCTGTACCATTTTCAAAGTCTCGCAAGTCTCTTTGTATTTTACGCATTTTTTGTTCCACCACTTTATTCTCATGTGTAGTGATTTTATCTTGAATCTCAATCAAGCAAGATTCAAATTTCACCCTTTCCAAAGAAGTCATTAAATTAGTACACACTACAGAAATTTCTTTTTTGATATTTGATAACTTAAGAACATCTCGTTCTATTAAAATCTTTAGCCATTCAATAGAGCAATAATGTGCCGCTTTTTTCCTTCTTTGTTGAAAAACTTTATCTGTTGCACACGTAACTATGAACGGCTCTGACGGAAATTTCACTGCTCTTAAGCCTCTAGGTACTATATTTAAATCTATGTACCTTTGCAGGCTTGTATAATTGTAATAGGTTAACATTTCTTTGTCCATTAAGTTTTTTAATTTAGTAAGCAAAAAAAAATCTGATCGTATAGAGAGGAATGGAGTCAATGAGACCAATTCAGTTATTCCAGTATGGGAGCGCATTTTAGCTGAAACTCGGAATAAACGAGGAAGTAATCCTTTTGCACATGTTGGCAAGCGCTACATTGAATACCCAGGAGAAGGAAGAACCAACAGTACTACTAAAAATTCAAGACAAAGGTAAATATGTGTATAGAGCACAGAGTGACAATGACATAGGTACTGATTTTCCACCATTGCCCTCACCGGCAGATGACTGTTTCTTTACTGAACATTTTCGCCCCCAAAGAACATATGGGAGGCCACAACAACACAAAAGAAGTTATATGGAACAGGAGTCTTACAGAGGAGGGCCGTTCCAACAATGGCACGAAAATAAAAGGACTAAATGGTATTAATTCTTGTTCTTGTTATTCTGTGAATTTAGTTGTTAATTTATCTGGATGTTTTATCAGTGATGAAATTTATACTGTTTTAAATCATGGACTTAAATTTGTACCTACAGTTTTGCCAAAAAAATATGAATGTAAGATACAGCTTTTTAGGTTTGTTCATAAATTACATCTGTGGTATTATTTCAACTGTATCGCTGATGGAAATTCAGGTTCTATTGATTTTTTGAACAACTCCTATAGTTTAGATGAGCAAGTGGCAGAAGTTAGTAATGATTCGTTGAATGAATCCTTTTTGTCTTGTGTTAGTGAGTTGAATGCATATTGTACTATAGACACGTCGACTATGAATACTAGTACAAAATTCATGCCACCTTTTATACATGAAGGAATAAAAAAACTTTCATACAATGGTTGGTTTTGAAATAGATGTACTAATAGAAAGTATAAATAAAACAAATGTGAATTATAATTTATCGAAAAAGGAGTGGATTGAGTTAATGAATTTTTCTAGACAAACTAGTTTAATAGTGAAGCCTTCTGATAAAGGCAATAAAATTGTAGTTATGCATTATACTCAGTACTACAAAATGTGTATGGATTTATTAGGTGATGAGTTTACATATTGTGAAGCTCCTATTGAAGCTATAATACGAGCTAAGGAAAATTATCTCAACCTGATATATAGAGGCTTAAGATTAGGTTATTGGACAGACAAAGATGTTGAGAATAAATTGCACATTCAAGAATGTAGTCCAGCTTATTTTTATTGTCTGCCAAAAATACATAAAGATATGATTAATCCTCCTGGTAGGCCGATTGTTTCGGCTAGTAATTATTTTTTGCATAATTTAGGGGTGATATTACATCATGTGTTATTAAAAGAGGCAAAGAAACTTTCATCTTACATACAAGATTCATTTGATTTCTTGAGGAAAATAAAACATGTGATCTGGTGTGAAGATATGTACTGGTTGACTTTGGATGTTAAAAGTCTCTATAGAAACATAAAACATTCATTTGGAATAGAGGCTTTATATAGACAGATGGGAGATTCACCTTAAACGCATTATATTACAGATTTAGTGAAATTTTGTTTAGAGAACAATTATTTTTATTTTGATGACAGAATTTTCCACCAAATCCAAGGTACAGCCATGGGTGCAGCATTTGCACCCATGTATGCAAATATATTTATGGGATTGGTGGAATCTAAATATATTTATACTCATTTGTTTGTTAAAAATTATGTCATATATTATTTTAGATTTATTGAAGATTTGATTTTTTTGTGCAAGGGAGGTCAATCTGAAAGTGAAAAGTTTGTAAAGGATATACAAATAGGTTTGGTATTAAATTTGATGGTATACAATGTGGTAGGAATGTTTCCTTTTTGGACATCAATTTACATGGTATTACAGGTAAACCTATAGTTACTAGTATACATAGAAAGTTTGATTGTTTGAACCAATTCTTAATGGGTACAAGTTGTCATCCTAAACGTACACTAGAAGCTTTACCTTATGGTGAATATTTAAGAATATCTCGTATTTGTAATAATGAAAGAGACTTTTTAAGGGAAATAGAGAATACAACAGATATGTTTATAAAAAGACAATATGATAGTCAATTAATAAATCTGAGTAAAAATAAAATATTAAATAGTAGATACAAGAAGGGGCCTATATATCGGACAAGACAAAATAAAATAGTAGATATGTATAATAAAGAAGAAATGGAAAAAATATATATGGTCTATACATTTAATATTCGTAGTGAAGACATTAAAAGATGTATTCTACATTTTTGAAATTTTTACAGAATTTCAGTGAGTTGAATGAGTTAATCAAAAAGAAGTTTAAGTTTGCATATAAGAGAGGGAGAAATATTAAAGATATAATAGTACACACCAAATTTATTAGACCTGTAGAAAAAATATACGACCTAAATGTGGTTAAAGGAACAATACCATGTGGGAAATGTAAAATTTGTTCTCATGTTAAAGATTATTTTCCATATATAAATGGAATTAGTTTTAAACCTAATGGTTGCTTTAGTTGTAGAACAGAGAGAGTTGTATATATTATTCAATGTGGTTGTAAAAAGTTTTATGTGGGTCAAACTAAAAGAATGTTGAAAGTTAGAATTATGGAACATTTAAGGGACATAAAAACAAATAAGATGGAAAGTCCCTTAGCACAACATTTTGTAGAGTTTCATAATTCAAAATGTGACAGTTTGAGGGTAGCTATTTTAGAGCAGATTTTTATAAATTAAGCTAGTGAGGGTAGAATAAGAAATGAACTTTTAAAGAAAGAGATGATTTTTATTTTAAAATATGAGACATTAACCCCTAAAGGGTTAAATATTGACTGTTGCTGGAAAAGTTTGATTTAATACACTGTCTTTTTAAGTAGATAATTGGATTTGTATTTGAATATTTAATTGTTTAATTGTATAATAAGTTGATGATGGTGTATAAGTGCTATGGATGTATGTGAATTGTTACTCCTTGAAGGCTTTTGTTGAGCCGAGGCGCTAGAGAGAATAAGAGAGAAAATAAAGTTTTATTTTCACTGGTAGTTGTTCCTTTTGGTCTAGTGTACTGCCTGTGTAATTGGCTGATTCTGATTGATTTCACCTTGCAGCTCTGCTACTTCTCCTTGGTTAACTTCCTACTACTACTTTTCCTTCCTTTTCCATTTCTGTTTCCACAGGGGGCAGCGGCGCACAAACAAGTGCAAACACGCACACACAAGCGCACATGCGCACACACAGCCTTACACAGGCTTACACAGGCTTAGACGGGTGCACATCTGTGCACACAGGCTTAGACAGCCTTACACAGGCTTACACGGGCGCACACACGCACGCCCAGGCTTAGATGGGTTTACAGGCGCGCACACGCGCGCACACAGTGTAAGCATCTTTGCAAGACACTTTGGTGGTAGCCACGGCGTACACCTTCGGTTTCTGGGTTTTAATTGAGACAACTGTAGACATGCCTCTTCCAGTCCTGAGTAACTCACAGCAAACACATGCCACTCTGCTCCAATAAGCTTGCAGTCTTTGATACATACCCCCTCATGATGTCACCTATCTTCTACTCTGTTACTCCCCTAATCCTACTCTTACACTCTAGGGACATGGTTCACATGGCAGGGAAAATTGGGATTCACTATCCTTATACTCATTTGCATAGGATTGCCTACTAATGCTTTGTTACATCTCTCAGACTGAGCTTCCCCCCTTAGCAACCACTACTCAGTAGCCATGTTGTCTTCAGCCTGCCATTCACCTGCATGGCAGATGGATATTTTTAATAAAATGCCTATTTTTGACTTTTATTTATTGTTTTCTGATTTTTAGAGCACCACACATTTGCGCGGCGCTGCGCTACGCTTAAACATTGGAGATCGGGGAAAAAAATAATTTTTTATTATCTTGCAACACATATAAATGCCAATGGCCTTATATTAAGCCATTGGCATGCTTCCTCAACTGGATGCATCCTTTATTTGGAGCTGTCATTGCTCAGTTTTGCTATTTGCAGAACGGTACTCAGTTACCAATGGAGTACATTACTGCAAATAACACTGCTCTTACTCGGATAGGCTAGTGTTTCCTGGATCGCAAATTTACCTCATTTGCATAGCTTTCAGCAGCAAATGAGTTAATTTGCATAACCTAACACTGTCCGTGCAAGAGTCATTTTAGGAGCTCTCATGCACGCCCCTGCCGGCTGTTCCTGGATCGCTCGGCAGACATATTGGCTGTCTAGAGTCTTACTCTACTCTTAGACTCCGTGCAAGCCTTCGTGAATCTGGCCCTAGTTCATGTTTTTGGTAAGTCTTCTTAATGCAGTTTAATGTGTGTAGATTGAATTTAAGTAGGTCATCAATAATAACTGCTAGTAGTTTAGTGTGGGGTTAAACTTTGATAGCTGTGTTGTTTAGAGAGGAGACAGTGAAGCTGGATTTTATGTAGTGAAGAGATTTACAGAGGAAAAGAATGAGCTTAGTTTTATTTGTGTTAAGCTGGTTGGATGTTAGCCATTTTTCAATTGAGTGGAGAGATTCTTGGGTAAGGGTGAGTACGTGGGGTAGATTGTCAGAGATGGAATATTTGCAAGTCCATCTACTGAGGGGCTACAGCAGGTGAGTGTTTCTGTACTGTTGTTGTGCATGCTACCTTGTTGGTGCCCTCAACTCATGTAATAGCACTGCTGTTACATTCTAATTTCCATAACCTTGAATACTACAGATGCATCCACTGGAGGGGCAAGCCATGCATTTTGAAGTGCAGAAAGACCAGGTACATTACACTGACATTGTCAGAGATTTCAGCAATGTGTAGCACATGTAATGAATGGCATCTTTCTCAATATTTGTCATTACAGGCCCTTCTGGTGTACAGTTTCAATGTACATCACATGAGCATTTGCAGCCCATATTACTTTGCTCCATCCCCTTTACAATGATCACACCAACACCAAAATACAGTTGACAACATTTATTAATACAACCAAATTATTAACATCATTCACATAAAATAACAAATGACTGGAAACTTCATATTCTTCCAAGCAACCTCAGGACAGCACACCCACTTACCCTGTCCAAGTCATCCATGAGGACAGAGTACCCACTTACTCTGTCCAAATTATCCATCAGGGAAGCTTACCTACTCACCCTGACCAAATGTTAAATGGGCAGCATACCTATTCACTCTTTCAAATAATTTGTGTCTAAATAAGCTCACTTATCATTAAGCAGCATCCAGCAACACATTTAATCCCCAAACTCAATGCCATCAACACCATCACCTAGAGGGGGAACAGAAGAGGACAATCCTGTCACTCTTCTCCACCCCCATTAATCCCCTCATAACTATCAGTAAGTAAAGTAAAATGTAAAGAAAAAACAGGAGGCAGGATGGGTCGCCAACTCACGCCTAAATGTGATGCCACTTCCGCTGCTACAATAATATAAAAACTAAGCCCCTCCCCAAACCTAACTCACTTCCCCCAACTCCTAAAACCAATTAACCCCTTATTGTCCAAAGCCCAACTACCTGCCTTAACTATACACAAACCCCCTCCCTTATCCTCCTCCCCAATCCTCATATACTATCCCCCTTTCCCACTCTTTCCCCAAAAGAGGATCCTGGACAAATTGGTTTGTCCCAAGCCTCACTTATCCTGGCCTCCTTTAAAATGACTCACACTAACACCAAAAGACAGCTGATGACCTTTATTAATACAACCACATCATTAACTTTATTCACATAAAATAACCGGAAAATTCACATTCTTCCAAGCAACCTCAGAGCAGCGTACCTACTCACCCTGTCTGAGTCATCCATCAGGGCAGCATACCCACTCACTCTGTCCAAATCATCCATCAGGGCAGCTTACCTACTCAGCCTGACCAAACGTTGAATGGGTAGTGTACCCACTCACGCTTTCAAATAAGTAGCATCCAAATAAGCTCACTTATCATCAAGCAGTGTCCAGCAACTTACTTAATCCCCAGACACAATCCCATCAACACCATCACCTAGAGGGGGGACAGAAGAAGACAATCTTGTCCCTCTTCTCTGCCCAACCAGCCTGATCCCAGGCTGTTCCCCCTCTTATCCAATAACCTTCACCATACCCTCTAAAAACAATTTCAAAAATGTACATTAAACAAATCTAAGCCAACATCATTCAAATTCACCCTGTCTGACTGAAACCAAACATCACTATCTTTGAAGTCTCTATGCTCTATAGTGTACATGCCTAAGCCCGGCAATTGCTTGGCCAGCCTCTGGTTAACAAACCTGCAAACCCACTCAACAGCCCGATAACTGATCACATTCTTCCAAGTCAAATGTGGAACTAACTCTGACCCTGCTATACACATGCCAGGGAATAAAGTTTGCAACTTAAACAAATCCACTGCTATGGAATCCACCAACTGCTTCTTCAAAAGAATTCCCAGATCATTTCCACCCAAGTGCACCACTAATAATCGTGGAATACCTACTCACAAACTTACCGCTTCAAACTCATGCATCAATTTATCCGTTCTAAGCACTCTAACCCCATGTCAAGGCTGCCAGCCCAGCTAGCTAGAATTTTATACATAATTCTATGTCATTTGTGAATAGTAATATGATTTCTATTCTTGTCTTACAAATGCAAGTAAACTGTATGTTATGTGGTGAGCTTCAAAAATGTAACCACAGTGCACCTTACTGGAAAAGAGCAAAACTCTAAGAAGATAAGTTGAATTGTTTACAATGGTGTTTATCTTAGCTTGGAGACAGAATGCCTGCAGCTAGAAATTCTTTCTATTGTCTGGAAATAGAAATAATTACAGGTTTCCAAGGCAAAAGTGTTTAACAGTTTTACAACTTCCAGTTTTAGACAAAACATCTGAGAGATAAGTATTTTTATCGCAGAGGTGTCATATTTTAAGTTCCTGTTAGCCTGGGAACAAAAGGCAGCAGTGGCAAGAATGATGTAATCTGAGATAACCCAGCAGAAATGTTTGATAGTAATTTAAGAACTATCTCTCAGAGAAAGTCTGCATATTTTGTATTTGTCTTTGGACATAGAAACATTCTATCATCAGCACTTCTCATCTGTATTTACCTGGCTCTGTAAGTAAGTTATTTAGGTGCAGTTATTTCTCTTAGAGGTAGATAAGAATATAGCAAGATTAGTTTAGATGTTTTCTGTATTTATGTGAGACTGTCCTGCAATGCTGTTGTAAAATATTTCCTGTGATTCTGAACTCTGTTGTCACTGTGATGAGTTATTGAGTATTGTCTTGTGCTTTCATTATTCATTAAATATATTTAAACCTTTTAGTTGTGGTTGGTGCGGTGGTGGTGCTGTGGTAGCGTTGTCGCCTCACAGTAAGACGTTGTCCTGTTTGATTCTCAGCTAGAACGTCTTCTGTGTTGAAACATACGTGAATGGGTGTACCTTCGTTGAAGGTTGTGCATCAGGGCTGGCAACTTGGCACGTAAAAATCTACTGCCAATCATTATCTGACTGGAGTTCCGCTGTGGCGACCCCTAACCGGGAAAAGCCGAAAGACACAACAACAAGTTGTGGCTGGTTTGTTTAGTGATATTTAAGCTCTTAGGTACATAGGTTCATAGGTTGGTACTAGGCTATTGGCCCTAGGGCCTATGCAAGCCTAGCCATAACAATTCTTTGAATATTTCTTCCCACAATATTTACTTCTCTGGACCCCTGTTAGAGTATTTGCATATGTATTTGATGACACTGTACAGGCCTCTCATAAATAGGCTTAAAGTCTTGGACACACTTACCATTTGGATAACAGTAATATTGCAAAGTAGTATTGGTCACCCTTTGGGAAGGGCCTTATAGTAGCTGATAAGTAGAACTAGTTGGTGGCAGTGATTGCTACCTTATCGTCTGGGCAGAAGGGGACATAGCTAGTGAACCTGTGCCAGCCTTCCCCAGGAGTGTCTGTGTGTTTGTATATAAATCAAATCTCAAAGTGCGTGTGTGTGTGTGTGTGTGTGTGTGTGTGTGTGTGTGTGTGTGTGTGTGTGTGAACCTGTCTCTGATGCCTTCCACCACCCCACACACACAAACACATCATCCAAAGCTTACCTACCTATCACTTAACTACCAACAGTTCATCCTGGACATGGGTTAGCTTCACCAACTCATGCCTAAATGTGAAACCACTTCCCTTAATCCCCAAACCTACCTCACTTCCCCTAACTCCCAAAGCCAATTACCCCCATAATGTCCAAAGCCCAACTACCTGGCTTAACTATACACAAAACTCCCTTCCTCCCCCATCCCCATTCCTCATACACTGCCCCCCTTTCCCCTCTTCCCCCAAAAGAGGGTCCTGGACAAATTGGTTTGTCCCAAACCTCATATATTATATTTGTGATGTTGTCAGTATTAGTTTTGAGAGCTATATGACTGTATATACCTTTCTGTTTGCTTTCCCACTGCAGGGTCAACAATACAAACCACAAACTCTACACAGCAGGAGTCCTCTGGTGCACATATGAGTGGTATGTGTATGCCACACATTCACTTTTTTTAAAAAAAAATGTGTTCATCTAGTACATGTTGCGAATGGTGATCTCTGAAATTTCTTTATTTTACCTACACTGGTTGACGTTCAGCACAAAGGATCAACAATGACATCCCATGAGTGTTTGCCAGGTGTCGTATTACATTTTAATGCATCATGTTGGCCATGTTAGTAGATTATGTAGTTATAGTATGTTCAATCTATGAAACATGCATACAGTAGACTACAAGTGAAGTCAATGTTATTTGTGACATTGCAGTGAACTATATATGCCAATTGTATTTTATATTCATCACGTATTATAGTTGCATTGTCCTGATCTTTGTTTTTGTATCCTGTAGCACATCAACTGTATTTATCATCCAGCAGCTCATCCAGTGAACATGTTGTTGTTCATGATGTGTCTCATCATGGTAGTATGGTCCCTGGCACAGAGGCCATTGATGTTTTTGCAGAGTCCATCCCTGTAGTTGACATGGATGTTGCACCAGATGTATTATCAGATATGGAGGCTCAATTGTCTATAGATTCAGAGGATGATTACACAGTGGATGTTGAACAGAGTAAGGCCATTGATCAACACACTACAGTTGGGGAACACTGCTGCTGAAGGATCCACACAACAAACAGATACAGGTCATCACCATGTATGTAGGAAGCAGATGTTGGACATGGCCAGCTGTGTAACTCCTGCTGCAGGAAAATAAAGGGGCACAGCTATGCCATCATTCAGATGTCCATACACTTGCCCATGCCACAGATCATGTGGCACATTAGATACGTGTCATGCATGAATGACAAGAGCACAGACAAGGTGAGATTATGCCTGCATTGGCTGCTCAGAATGAGAGTGCGCTAGCTGTGGCACAATCAGTGGAAATCCTGGCCTCTACGGTAATGCAGCAGCGTCATGCTACTAAAAGGATTCTGCATTACAGGACTATGCACAATAGATTGCAACCTATGGTAGGCAGGCCACTTGTCTGCAGAACCACTATTGACCATCAGGAATCCCTATCCATGGTTCAACCTGCACAGATGTCAACTGCTGGCACATCTGCTGAGGTCCCACCAGTCAGAAAGCTTTGATTCAAAGTCATGCTCCTTCATCAGAACATAGTGTTGTACACCCATCCATCTTCTCTGTGGAGAAAACAGGGCAGGATTTGTCTGTATGTGATTGTGGCAGGGTGAACCATGGTTTGAGACATCTGCGTGGTCAAACCTAGACTGTGTTAGAGTGTGTCCAATAGCGTAGTGAAGATAGTTGACTCATACTAATTCAATATTACTGTGTTGTGGTATGTATTTCTGAAATAAATATGTCTGTATGATGTTGTGTATGATTTCTATTTTTGTGTGTCACGATATTGTAAAGACGTGTGCAAGTGTAGCACTGATGTATGTCCCTTATTGTTGAACATCCACTGATAACACTGATTGAGTGTACATGCATGTCTATGTTGGTTTTGCCCTGAATTGATGTTTTTATTTTTGATACATTTGCATATGTTCATGTTGGAATAGGTTAGACTCTTATTATGTGTGATGCTCAGTGTGTACATCTAGTAGGTACTTGCCATTAGATGCAATGCGTGTTGCTGATGTGGGCCACCACCGGAACATCAGTGTTTAATCTGTGTACACATGTACATGTGGCTTGTCATGACTCAAATGTCTGGGTCAGATTCTGCCATGATGCCTGGGCCTGTACTTGTGGTCGTACCCTACATTGCCTATGACTGTGAGGTCTGTCCTCTATGTCCTTCAGCAGTAACTGGGGGATGTCCTCTTCAGACATTTGTGGTTCTTGTTGTAGTTCACCGGCACCTGCAGCTGGAAGACTGAAATGTGATTGGGTTAGCATGTTATGCAGCACGGCACACACCATTATCATCTGTACTGCTTTTTCAGGTCTGTATTGCAGTGCACCTCTGGATGTATACAGACATCTGAACCTAGATTCAATACACCGAAAACATGCTCTATGGTGTTTCTGGTTGTTGCATGTGCTCTACTGTAGGCCTCCTGTGCAGGGTAGGATGGTTCACAGTATGGGGTCATTATCCATTACTCAAGGGGATAATCACAGTCACCTGTTGGGGGAATTAAAACTCTTTTGTTGGACTGTATATTCTTGATGGGGGATCCTTCAGTTACATCCTACATGTGTCCCTGTACATATGCAGTACCAATCCTTCCAGCATCATGTTATTTTAGCAAAATGTTATAACAAGAACAAAAATGCTCTTGTAGCTAAATGTACTCCTGTAAAACAGGCAAAAACAGCAGTGCAAATGTCTCAAAATCCTTTAATAAAATTGAATAAAACACAAAGCTTTCTACTCTTAAACTCTTCCTCAGTGTAAAAAAGGAGCAAATGCTACAATCCCATCAATATATGCAATTTAAAATACAATCACATGTCTAAGAGTACTAATTGTTACTTAAGGCATTTAAAGAAATGCGATCTCTAAATACTATTTATAAATATATAATGTCTTACTTATAAAATTATAAACTATAAAACTGTATTGGTAAAAAATACACACACACACACACACACACATATATATATATATATATATATATATATATATATATATATATATATAAAGTACAAAATATACACATATATATAACATATAAATATTATTAGGCGTATGTCTGTCTCTCTTTTAATAGTGGTTTAATGCTATTTTTACTATTCAACTCTGGTGGGTAGTCTGCACTAAAATAATTTATCCATTTGTATTCATCGATCTCACCTCTGTTAAAGTCACCTCCCCAAATACCACGATAAACTTTAGGTAAAACTCTAAATTTAAATGCATGTTCCATACTGCAAACATCAATATGCTTAAATAATGCATTTGTTTCAATGCACCTATGTATATCTGACAAATGTGAAGGAATTCTGTCTTTCAACTTCTGATTAGTTTTACCTATATATACATTTTTCACAAGTTGCCACATAAACCACATTCTCAGTAAAACAAGTCACATATACATTAAAAATACAGGAGAATAAGTTCATTAGATGGATTAACAAATTTACAAAAGACACAATTATAATCTGGCAATGTCTGATTTCTATTAGTAACAGAAGTGGCCTTAGTACTATTAGAGAGGGCAAAATCCTTATAACATAACTGCTGTTTCAAATTTCTTTCTTTCTTAAACACAAAATGGGGTTTGTCACCTACAAATTTTTAACTTAATTATCAGATGTTAGAATATTCTAATTTCTTTCAAAAATCTTTTGAACTTGTGTAGTATGTGC
>NC_056744.1:273051886-273159386 GCF_019279795.1 Protopterus annectens
CATGATGATTAGGGTTGAGTTTAATATTATCAGGAAGATTATTCCAGACATTTGCTATTGAAAAATAGTAGACACTTTTGCCAGATGAGTTTTTTAGGTTTATGCATTATGGGAAGTTGTTTATCTTCAGATTATAAGTGTCTAGAGGGATTGTAGACTTGCAGAAATGGAAGCAACACAGGGCAGGCAGTGGATTTACAGCTCATGCCATGAGCAAGCTGTAAGTTGCAGATAGGTAAGGAGATGAGGTATCTTAAGCCATTTGAGAGATTGTAGGGGAATACACTGATAGGTGAGATATGTAGAACCAGTAGGACATTTGGATATTTTATTATAGAAAGATTCAAGTTTAGATTTAAGTGAGACTTAGAGACTGATGAGAATAAGTGCATCATAGAAGAGTGAAGACAAAAGGTAGCTATTTACTAGTGTAAGTCTAGAATGTTTATTTAGGTAAAATTTGTGCCTGTATTACATGCCTGTTTTTTTGGTGTATGTGTTTTTTTCTGTTGCTGTTGATGTTGCACAGAACATGGAGAACAAATTTTAGCTTGTCATCAATTATTAACCTTAAGAGTTTGGTGGATGGAACAACTTTGATTACTGTATTGTTGTGGGATAGGATTTTACAGTCTAATTTTATTTGGGCATGAATAGAAAGAATTTATTTTTATTGAGGTTTAAGTAGCAACTGGAAATCATTTTGGGTTTTATGTTGTAAGTTGGGCTGACTTTGACAGCAGCAGATGATGCTAAAATTGGTAACATATTGAATTATTAAAGAGCCTTTAGAGGTGTCTGCATGTAGGTCATCTGTGAAAATGTTGAAAAGGAGTGGCCCAAGTTTAAAGTCTTGGGGACACCACTGCTGTTTGAGAGATAGGATGATAGGGAGTCTTGCCATTTTACAGCTTGTTGCCTATTTGTTAGATAACTGGAGAACAGCTTGATAGAAGTGGGTGAGTGAGAGTCCAACATTAGAGAGGCAATGTAGTAGTCTGGGATAGGAGACAGTATCAAAAGTCTTAAAAAGGTCTCTAAATAATGAGGAAACAAACTTATCAGAGTATCTAGATTTGTTTCCAGTTTCTATAAATGAAAGTAGAGATGTTTTTGAGATGTGGGCTGGCCTTAAATCATGTTGAGTGGATGTTAGAACAATGTTTTGGAGAATATACTTCAGGATTTGGTGGTGGATACATTTCTTTAATATTTTAGACAAGGTGAGAAGATAGCAATTGGACAAAAGTTAGCAACCTCTATGGAGTTACCTCCTTGATGCACTGGGATGATGTAAGACTTGTTCAATAATAGTACAATGTGAGACTCTTTTATAGATGAGTTGATTAGAATACTAACTGGGTAGCCTATGGCATCAACTTTCAATTTGGGGTATCTGGGGGGGAGGTTCGCTGCTGAGGATGACCCCAGTTTGCATCTGTGTAAATGTTTTTAATGAGAATAATAGAGACTGGTTGCAATAAGAAATGTGGAGTGCTAACAATTGGATTTGAGGAGGTCATTGTAGAAAGAAAGGGCAAAGGAGAGTTAGGTGGTATGTATAGAAGAAAATATCTACCCTCTATAGAAGGAAAGCCAGTGTTAAAACAAAATGCATGTTCTGCATCTGAACTCTGGCTTGTACTTGTCTAGTGCAACATAATTGAATAAAACTGTTAAGTTCAGTTCTTGTTTATATTTTATTGTCAGCAGTCTGCTTGCAAAACCTATTTAAAATGAAGTTACAAAATATGTGTACTTCATAGACAAATGGCCACACTTTGGTGGCATTGTTTGTATGGTAGTATGTAACTACATAATTTAATTATATATATTCTTAAAAAATGAAAATTCATTACGGCCTCCAGGTGCTTCTGCAGTTATATCCTACTGATGCCTGTTGGAATCAAATATTGCTTATTTGTATTTGTATAAGTAATTCCAGAACCACGCTAAATACAAAGGTAGAGTTAGAGATTATTAATTGTTGTTCATGTTTATATTGTCATAAATGTCATATTTCTCTAAATATCTCAACAACCAAATAGTACAGCCTGCTTAGCCTCATATGAAAGCTCTCGGCTACATAAACAAAATGTTGCTGTCAGTATGTATATAACTTGAGTGGTTGATGAGATGTAAGTTGTTTACAAAATGTTACAAGCACAACAGTTACTATGTTTACTGTGACTTATAAAAATCCAGTTTAAGACCTAGAACCTAAAGAATATTTCCACTGTAAAATAGTTTGTGCTGAAGATTTTATTTGCACTTCTTTAGTAAACCCTGTGGTTCCAGAGATATGAACATTTGGTTGAAATATGAAGGCATAGTTTGATACTAGCAAAAAGCTTAGGCTCTGCCCATTGGAAATTATAATGCAAACTACCAGATCTGCATTGGAGGGAATGAGTAACTGTGCATATTGGCATTAACTAATCTCTTGTGCATTATTCAGGCGGTTTACCCTGATAGATCACAGATTTGTCCAGTTTCAGAAGTCAAGCAAGTCATTTATAGTAACACAATCAACAGTCAGCAAAAATGTATATTTTGACAAGGTTCATTTAGAGCTTTATTGTTACGTTTTTAAGAAGTATGTCTAATTCCACTACCAAAGTATGTGCTTAGCTGATGATATTTAGATGATCTCTCCTTTTCCTATGACTTTTTCCCTGATTTTTCTATTTCCTTTCAGATTGTCTTATTTTGCAGGACTGCCTGGATTCCAACATGCAATGGACAGTACAGAACCACTTGAAGTTTTGTCCTGCAAAAATCTGAGGCCATGTTGAACTGGTTCTGTACATCCAGCACCTCACCTTCTGATATTGTAATATAATGTAAAATATGTAAATATGTATGTAAAATAACCTTGTGCATTGAAAACAAGATAAGTAAAAAATTACTAAAGTATTCTATTTTAAAAAATAGTAGGGTATCATCAATTTATGGTATACCAAAGCTCCATAAATCTACTATCACTCCATTTATGAGGCCCATCATTTCAGGCCATGGTTGGGTAACAGAACCAGCCTCAGAGTGTCACAACTATGACAGAATATTGAAAGAGTTTGTTTTACATTAAATTGAGTGTTGTGTGCCCTACCTGCTTTGAGTCCAGTAATTTTTCTCTTCTACGACTAAGACAAGCAACAGAGGATATACAAATAAAGGTTACTAACTATACAAGCCTGACAGCTTCTGTTCCTTTTTGTTGCCATAGCTATGTAATGCAATATTCTCACTACACAGCAGATGGACATGTATTTAACATTAGAATAAAATAAGATCTTTTTCAATAATTAAATCAAAGCTACATGTGGGCTTTGTTTAGTACATGAATCAAAGTACAGGAAAAAAAAATCAGTTACAGATTTTAATGTCTCATAACTTTTTTGGTTAAAAATTGAAAAGTTTAGAACTGAAACTATCCATCATTTTAGGTCTGTACCACAAAGCTTTAACATAAATATTCACCAGACCATTACTCAAAACTAGTAAAAAAACTTTAGAATTGTATTTAGGAATACTAATAAGCCAATACTATCATTAATAAGCCAGCACTGTCCTCTTGTCGTCAATACATTTCATGTCATGATATACGTTTGTAAATTTCATGTCATGATATACAGGTTTCATGCAATAATGTCTTGACCAGTACAGTATACTACAGACTTGCAGCAGATTTAGCCATGAACTATATATAGCATTCAGTATATTGTTGCACTTGCTATACAAGTTTATATGTCTGATATTTTACCCAGATTATCAAATAATTGAGCTTTTGATAAGCTGCTATGACAAGCTGCACCTCTTCTGCGAATGCTTAAAGTCTCCACATATTAAAGATTAGTATGATCCCTAAACTGTTTTCAGTCATAGGCAAGGTTTACAACTTCCATCACTGATAGAGACAAATTAATGAATACACGTATAAAAGAATCAACACCTGATACATGGTAGGTAGCTGTTTTAAACTGTGAATATTGGTAATAGTTCCAGTAGACTTACTGGTTGCTATGCACAACTTTCCAGTTTTTTTGTTCTCTTGGAACACAAACTAGCAATAGTATAACCTGCTAATTGTATGCCAATCAGTAACATGTGCAGATACAAATACTTTGAATTTCAGCATATGCGACATAAATCAAAGAAAACTACATTGCGTCTGTGCGCTGTCCGTACAAATAACAAATGTTCTTGTGAATGTTGTACATGTTTATTGTTGCCTTTTGTAAATTGAATTACTACCTTATATTGCCAGAGTATTTGTTCTTATTTTTCTGTATATATGTCCTAGTATATAGCTTCTTTTTATTTCTTTCTCTTGTCTCATAATGCTACATTTTCATTACTATCATTTTTTTCTGAAGACCACGTACTTCAACAGACTCCACACTTATAACATTCATTTTCCAAAAATGTGCACTTGTCTTTAATTTTATCAGTTAATCTTTTTATAATTTCTGCATATAAAGTGTCAATCAATGACATGTTAAGTGCAATACACTAATAATTGAATATCACATCATATTTAGTAAGTGACTATGGGGTTGTTTATAAACCCTAATATTTCAGGGCATGTGTTTCATTTAGGATTTGTCAATGTTGATTTATTTATTTATTGCATTAGTTGTGGCCTTGTCTTTTACTAAGTGGTCATGAGAATCTGGTACTCTTTAAAACGGAAATGTGACATTTGGTCAAATATTCATTTAGCCTTTGAGCAGATAATATGTTTACTACACAGGATCCTTCATTTTTGTCTGTAAATATAAAGTAATATAATGCTTTCTTCTCATTAAGGTGAATTTAAATTGTAGTCTCACCATCAGTTTTTATATGCGGTTATATGAAAATGGGTAAAACAGTTCTTCTCCTTTCAACATTAAATGACTAAGAAGAAAGTTGACTCTGCAGCTCCTCAACAATTCTTCCTGTCTGTCACAAATGTTAAGAATGTACCCAGAAAAGTCCTAGGCAAAGTTTTAGCAGTCTGTTAATTTTAGACACGGCCTGGACCATTCCACTATTAACTTAAATATAAATCGGTTCTCAGGAAATCTGTCATCAGTTTTATGAATATATAGTCACTTTGCTCATTTTATAATTTATATGTTTGAATGAACAGTTATAATTATACATTGCATAATGCAAATGGAAAATTTTGAAATGACTTAAGAAAACAGTTAAGAAATACATCCACATCTCTGTTGAGAATTGACCAGTGTGCATCTACTTGTTAAAATGTTTAAGAAATTCCAGCATTTTTTAACTTGGTTCTACTTTCTGGAACACATACCCCGGGATTCATGAAGCTTGCTCCAGGTGCAGGCATAGCATCGGTGATCTAATACCAAATATGGCTGCCGAGCGATTCAGGTACGAGCTGTTTCCACGTGCACTACCTGCACATTCTATGCCCGCCCAACTCCTGAGCCATGTATGCTAATGACCCCATGTGCAGCAGTGTAGCATGCAAATGAAGGTATATAGCAATTCAGGAAGTGGTGCAGGTGTAGTGTAAGCAAGCAGAAATGTAAACCATAGAAAATTGCTTACATCTTTGCAAACATAAATTCGGAGCCATGACAGCAGACCAGACACATGTATTATAATGTTAATATATGCCAATGGCTAAATATATAGCCACTGGCATAAAAAAATGTACAAAATATAAAATTAACATTAAATATATATAGTCGCACTATCGTGACGTGGAAGCACAGGGCAGCGGTGTGCAAAGGGGATCACAAGGAATATATAAAAATATAGAATTAAACCACAATGAAACACATATCATGATTTCCCCATAATAGTCAATGGCAGGCATGCTACACCATACTCATGACACAAGGGTTGCTAAGGGGCAGTGACAGTGTTATGCTTAGTAGCTAGGAATTAGTAGGCAATGCCATGCAAATGAGAGGAGTAATAGTGAATCGCAGATTTCCTGCTGGTGTAAAGATGCACAAAACAGCATAGCATTATAACACTGAGGTGAGCCCTTGAGATAAAGATGACATAAAGAGAGGGGTGTGTCGCCATTGTTGTAAGCACATTGGAGCATTGCTAAACTGGTCTGCCCCTAGCTAGGCAAAGCTGCAAGATAGGGGTGTGTTGAATTGCCCATAGCTATGCTTAGCTGCGAGTACACAAGGTAACCGAGTATGCATTTGAATGGAGATGAAAATGCACGTAAACCCGGTAAACGGGTATGGGCGTTGCGCATTGCAGCTGAAATAGGAAGGATATAGGAAAGAAATAAGGAAATGCTGCAGCAGTCACATTGGAGTAAAAATGACTAATTAACACTTAGGAGCCTACAGTGGGCCATTGACAACAGCTAACAAGGCTGCAAGCAGCTACTTGCAGAACAGGGAAGGGGAGGGGCTGTACTGCAAAGAAAACAGCAAAGTGTCAAAGCAGAACAAAGGTGATGTGCAGTATATCAGCTACAAGGCACAATTCACCATGACTGGGTAGGGAAAGTACAAAACAAGAAAGACGGCAGGTGGATGCATGCCTGATAATGCGAGGGGATCCAGGTCTAAAAGTGAATTAAAGGGAAACAGAATAATCAAGGCAGGCAAGTAGATCTCCACAGTAAAGCCCCCACACTTGCAGTACTCATTGCAAAACCCATAATTAAGACATGCTGCAGCTGGAATAGCTCATACACACCCACTGACATCAGCAGCCTCCATAGCACAATAGTATAAAGTGTGAAAGCACCTTATACACTCTGCACCAGTGGTGTATACAGATGGGGAACTTTTATTATGTACATGTAGGGGCTACCATGGCTTTGATCCACCAACATGTGTTGGAGACTGAAGGTGGTGTGAAGGATGATGCACATGACCACTGCAAGCACCAGAGGAGGAGGAGGAGAGTGTTCAGACCCAGGCTAACCTACCAGGGCTACATGATCTGGAAATAGTAGAGCATTACAGGGTAGACAGGGAAACCCTACAGTAACTTGTGGAGCTGTGCCAGCCACGCCTCAGAGCCAGAACAAACAGAGGGGAGCCCATCCCAGTGGATACAAAGATATGTGTAAGCCTGAGAATACTAGCTACAGGTATCTTTCAAAGACCAACTTTGGATATCATGGGGATCTCACAGGCATCAGCATCCAGGGTACTACACCAGTTCCTGGATGCCATGTTACCACATGCCAATGAGTACATATACTTCCCCAAACGCAGGAGGAGTTGGCCAGCAATATGCATCTCTTCCACCTTGTGGCAGAATACCCGGAGGTACCGGGAGCAATAAACTGCATGTACATACACATCAAGTCACCACCCGGTGAGCAGGAAAGGTGCTACATAAACTGCAAGGGATACACCTCCATCAACTGCCAGGTCATGTGGAATGCCCAGGGCATTATCATGGATATGTGTGCTAGCAGCCCTGGAAGCTATCACAACTCCCACATCTGGCATGCCTCACAGCTCTATTGGTTATTTGCCAGGAGGAACATCCCAAATGGCCACCTGGTGGGAGATGCTGGCTATGCACTGGAACCGTGGATGATGACTCCCATCAGAAATGCAAACACACCCATGCAGGAATGCCATAATGAGGCACACGCACAAACCAGAATCATCATAGAGCATGTGTTTGGGATGCTGAAATCATGGTTCCATTGCTTGGACATATCTGGTGGAGTCTTGCAGTACTCTCCAAGCACGTGTGCCTACATCTTCATAGTGTGTGCCATGCTACACAATATGGTCCTGCAGAAACAGCTGCAGCAGGGACAGAATGGTGAAGGCCCTCACAGCCCACCACCATTGCCAAGGGCCCCACAGACACAGAGGTACTCAGACCATGAACACCCTAAGCCAGCCCCAGTAGGCAGACTGAGTCGTGCTCAGTATGCCCATGCCTTGGCAAAGAGGGAATGTATAGCACACACACTGACAGTGTAGGCACCTATGGATTGACTCCCTTCGCCACCTGCACACACAGTAAAAAAGGATGGCACGCACACAAGACTACCTGTAAATTGTCATGTATTGGCAGTCTACTGTGTGCATCCAACATAGGCAGCCCTCAACTATTGCACACACAACAGCCAGTGGCACATGGTAAGTCAACACCTGAACAGTAAACTAAGCTATGAGCATATGCAGATACTGTATGTACAGATTCATAGGTAGGTACTTGGCCAACTGCCAGAGGCCATTCATGTGGTTTGTGTGTGTAAACCTGTTGGCAACCCAACCTGTGATGTATGGGTGAATGTACAGGCTGGTGTGTTTATCAATAGCACCTGAGTGGGGCATGGTGTCAAAAGCCTTGATGAGGTCCAGGTAGTATGTGTGAACCACCTCCCCTGTCATCTAATGTCTTGGTGACTGTATGTAAGACGTAAAACAGGTTCAGTAGACATGAACTGCAGTCAACCAAGCTGACCTGGGTTGGGTCACATGTCCGAAGGTTACCAATGTCATCGTTAATGAGTGCCATGAGGATGCGAACAATACCATTGCAGACCAGGCTAGTCAGGCTTATGGGGTGGTAGTTGCCATGGTCAGTTGTGATTTCCCCATGATGGTGTGGAATAACCATTGCCACGCACCATTGTATGGGCATGTAGCCTGTGGAGAGGCTGAGGTAGGAATGCACAATTAGGTGGGGGGCAGGTTGTCATGTGCAGTTTGCAAGATGCAGTCTGGGTCAACATCTGCCTCCATTGGTGCTTTGTTCTTCTGTTAGAGAGGGCTTTTTCTGCCTGTGTGTCTCTGATGGTTGAGATACTGTACCTTACGGGTAGTGTTGTGGGCTCTTTAGGGAGTGAAGTATGCACCGCATGTATCTGCAAGGATGTTGGTGATATCAGTAGGGTCAGCATATTTTGGGCTATATTTCACTGGCACATTGAAAATCTGTGTGTCACCATGTAGATCCTTGACATAGTCAAAGAAGGCTTTGTGGTTATCTTTCGGATACTTGTGTATTCTCCTGCTGATGTTAGCCTTGGATGATGTCATGAGGGACCTAAGTATCATACTAATAGTGGTCACAGATGTCAGCCATTCTTGGGATTTGCTGTGTGTCTGGAACACTGTCCTATATCTGTAGTATAGCCTGTTTATTGCAGAGGTCCACCAGACCGGTGTCCTTGTCTAGGAGGAGTGAATGTTGGTTTACCAGTGACGGCACAATCCATATATCCATGTAGGTGATTATAGACTGCATTTGTAAATCTGTCTGTATCTGGAGCAGTGTTTCCCCTTAGTGTGGGGGTTGTGAAACCCCCTACCCCTGACACTAGTAGTGTACATTTAGCTGTAGGAAATGCATACACTGTGGTATCCGTGGGTGGGGGAGATGTTAGGGTGTGGAAACAGTGAATAGTTCATGGTCAGATCTAACCAGTGAGCAGTAAACCTCCACTGTGTTGCACCTGTTGCCCATGTTGGTGATGACCACATCTAGTAGCTTCCACCCCACGTTAGGGAGGTTACCACCTGATACAGGGCATATGAGGTGATACATTCCAGGAAGCACTGGTCCTGGAAGTGAGTACCAGAGTATGTTTTCCAGTTAATGGTATGGTAGTTGACATCGACCGATGCCAGGGTGTGTGCTAGGACTGTCATGTTCTCCACTGTCTCCAGGTAGGTGGAGTGGAGGTCCTGGGTCATGGAGGTTGATCCATCACAGGCCACATTCAACATTGCTGTTGTAGCTGATGTTAGCTGCATGGATGATCACAGAAGTATCATGTTGCCCCACTAACCTGGAGGTATAGGTATCCTTGATGAATATGGATACAGCCCCTTCATTTCTGTCAGTCCATGTTCCGTGGCTGAAATGTGTGGTATGGGTTGTAGTCTGGTAGTGCTGGTGTGCTCTCAGGAGCCTTAAGACAGATTGCAGTTATTGCATAGATGTTGATGTTGTCCATCCTGAGGAGTGCTGTGAGTGCATGCATGCTGTGATCTCAACCCCTGGTGTTGAGTAGCATAAACCACATATAATCTGCTATTGTGCTGTTTACAGAGCTGGTATTCACCTTCGGGACTCTCCTAAATAAGGCACCATGGGGGTGCCAATAGCCTTGGCCAGTATTCCAAAGTATAAGGTAGACACATAGGCTGGTATGGTATAATTGCAAGCATGTTCCCCATCTGTGCTTGATTTTCACCTCCCCTGTAGGTAACCTAGTGGTAAGCAATAGAAAGCCTTAACCTTATACAAGTCTTCTAGCTTCCAAGATAGGCATTTGGAGTGACTAAGTATCAGTGTTCTGTATGTTCATGCTGTACTCAACTGTTTCCTGACTACATGGTAAGGTATACACACACATATATCTATCTATCTATATATATATATATATATATATATATATATATATATATATATATATATATATATAAATATATATATATATATATATATATATATTATACAACACACTTCATGAAACAGAAGCACTCCAAAGGAATTGGAGTGTACACAAAACACATGCAGCTCTGGTATCATAACAATTAATACTAACCTAAGTCACCATAGAAGGGGTGGTTGTTTTATATGTGAAGATTGGGGTGGGGGATGAATGATGGGTAATGCAATCATACATCAAAGATGGCATGGGTCAGATGTTCAATAAGTGCCCTGAAGGGGCATACATGGAGTATGGAGACAATATAAAAAGGACGCTAAGCAAGGACCATACTCATTCATAATACACCCTGTCATGTCACATTGCAACACCTACTTTCACAAACATATGAACATTAACATGTATCAGACATATGTACACCAACTGATTGTCACATATATTGTCAGTAGTGAGGAATGTCTGTAGTACAATGTATATTCAAAATAACATAACATTTGTGCATATCTCAAATGCCGTGGGGGTACGGTCAGTGACTGTGGAGTCCATGGTACTGGGTTCAAGACCTGCAAGGGCTGTTAGGTTATTCTAAGGGCCAGAATAAGGGCTTTTGGATGCAAGTAGATTAAAGCACTGTTAAGCAGTTGTAAGCAGGCTTCCATGTTTTTACGTGACAGTAAGCGGTGCTGCTACATGGTAAACGGAGAAGCGTTTCACATGTTTGACCTTTGCTTAACGTCATGCAGACCACGGGCAAACCTGCTCACAACCACGTAAATGTGCATTAGTCACACAGCTAGGTCTACATATATATATATATATATATATATATATATATATATATATATATGTAGATATATAGACAGTAGATGTACAGATAAACGTATGCAAAAATGTATATATCTATATACATATACACACACACACACACACACACACACACACACACATATATATATATATATATATATATATATATACACATACATACATGTCTGTAGACAGCATCCAAAGTGGTCATATCAGAGTATAACATGGACCATAGCAATCACGCATTCACCCCACCCCCCAAACGATATGAACATAACATAGAAAGTGTATATGCCAATACGCTATTACAAATATGTTCTATGGATACAGTCACCAACACAACTGCATTGACTGCAAATATCCATGACAGAATTACACAGACAGCATGCAATTTGCAAATCTTTATTACATTCCGATGTATTGCCAAAAGGATTCAAGGGCTAACAGTACCTGCATGCTGTACAGGAAGCATTTAATAGTGCCTTAATGAATCAGCCTGTATTTACCATAGTATTAGTCCACTAAGGTATGGGTGTTCACACAGGGAAAGAACACCCACACACATATAGATGTTGTATAAAAGGGGTTCCTACACACCTGCATGTGCTATGTACACCCACCAACATCTACCCCACAACCGAAATAATTACATCAATACATACTGTCATACCATAACCAATTATGCAACTTCTGTACAACATCTGCTGAAACCTTAACATACCTGGACACAGACACACTAACATGGCCCTATGTGAAATAGTTGCTGTTATACAGTTGAGCAGCTGCTGATGTAACAGGGTTTGTATGAGCTAATCCCGTTTCAGAGGGTTGAAAGGTCTGTACACCAGAAAGTTTTATCGAGTACTGATTATAAGCACAGTATGGTACACAGTAACACCAAACTAAATATGTCTGGTAAGCACACTGTAAACCTCCTAACATTATTCATAGCTATGCAGCCTTGAGCTGGTCAAACAACCTGGCCAGACTTGACACATATGCAGAAGTATTAGGTACAGACAAACCCTGCACAAGTAACAATGTTCAGAAATATAGCAGCAGTACTCACATTTAGACCAACTCCTCTAGGCATTACACACAATATATTAGTGTTCATCTCAATACAGCTGTTGCAATGGATTCCAAAAAAAACCTCCACACTGTCTTCCTCACAAGTAAGGCAAAGGGACAATGCCCAAGTGGAGTACTCAATTATACTCCACTGTAGCCATGATATTGACTAAGGCAGTAGCAGCACAGCTGATGTGCATGTAATTAGCTACTTAGGAACACCAATTGGCCATCGGGATAGCACATGTTACTGATCTGTAACTATAAAAGGTTGCCTTGTCACACATTCAAACCATCTGTATCTCCCTGTAGGACAATACAAAACATGGAAAGATAAACCAAAAACGAGTAGTACACTAGTTAATAACACCTCCGATTACTAAGACGGTATGTATAACATGTAGTATGTCTGTGTATGTAGTATCTGTACTGTAAGAATTACAGTGTAATCAATGCATGTAGTGGAAATAGCTATCGTGTAGCGATGTTTTGTTGAGCAGTAGTAATGCTTGTAGTATTCTATGTGTGTACTACTGTAGGTCACACGGCACACTCCACATACACCACAAGGTATGCTACGCAGTGGTGGCTCGTGCTATAGGACTGCAGGACTGCAGCCCTCCCACCTAGAAACAAAAGAAATAAAAACATGAAACATAAAATTAAAAAAACAAAAATATTTTTTACAAGTCCCGGAACATCCATGCACACACTCATACAACCAGGAATCTGTGCAGTAGATGACCACACAGGACAGAGGAGTTGCAGACTGCTTCATCCACAGACAGGACCAATCAGAAAAGAGTTGAGGTTAAGCTCTTTTGCTGCTTGATGGATTCAAGCATGGGTTTGGAGTTTAAGTATTGTGGATTCCAGACACATTTACTGTGTGTGTGGGTGTGGGTGTACGTGTGTGAAATGCCCCATGTAACACATAGTGGTGGGTAGAGATACCAAGGCTTGAACCCTGTACCTTGGATGCAGGTGGCAAGGACCTGAATTCCCTACCCACCACTATTTGTAAAAACTTGCAGATTTTTGCCTCATATTTGTTCTGGTCCTCATAAAATCTATGATTTCTTTATCATCATTTTTCCTTGCAAAGGTCAGTGGTGCACTGGTAGCATTGCTGTCTGACAACTACAGGTTCTCTGGTTTGATTCTTGGCTGTGGAGTCTGCATGTCCTTCCATCTCTTACAGAGATGTGTCTGGAGTATTTCTCCCTGCTCTGCTGAGAATTGGCTTTGCTTTGTTCCAAGTCAGACTAGTTTCCTGGTTAACAAATGTTTAAGAATAACAGGCATTTGAATTTCAGACTTCTTATTCTTCAGAAAGTACATGGTAACACAAAACCTTTTATTCTAGCAATTGTCTAAGTTTATAACATGGGTATTTGAAATTTGCCCATATTTTTGGGACTGTATTCCCCCATTATTAGCCTCGTCCAGGTATTTTGTGCTAAGGTTGAGATATGATGAGAACTGAATTCACTGAATGTTTGGGGGCTGTATTCCCCCCATTACTGGCTTTGTCCACATGTTTTTTGCTAAGAGGTTGAGAGCTATGGTGAGAACTGAATTCACTGAATATGTTTGTCAGCTGTATTCCCACATTATTGGCTTTTTTCAGGTATTTTTTGCTAAGAGGTTGACAGCTATGGTGAGAACTGAATTCACTAAATGGTAGCCATTTAAGTTTGTCTTCCTCTGTTTCACAAAACAGCTGATTTGGCGTAGTGGTATGTTTCTCTGACTGTTTTGCACAGGGTCCCCTGGGTTCAAGACGTGGCAGTGAAATGTATGGTGGTAACACAGCATTTTATTCTAGCAACTTTCCAACATTATACAAGCAATGTTTAAAATGTGTCCCTGTTTTTTGGGCTTTTGCCCCCCCCCCCAAATAAATTTTGGCTTTTTCCAGATTTCTTGTGCTGCAAAGTTCAGAGATACAGCTGAGTGTTGAGTAGATTTTACATGGAGCTGAGAGCTGCAGGGGAACAAACATTTAGTGCTGCTTATGTTAAGTCTGCTTGCATTGCTAATAGCACAACAGGTAATGCACTTGCTTTTGATTCATAAAGCTGTGGGTTCTACTCCCACAGTAGGTAGATGCATTGCTGATACTGTACTGTGTTGTAAAGGGGGGGGATGCTACAGTCTTTTTTGGTGAAGATACCTAGTAACTATGAACTTGTTATCAGTTTGACATCCATTCCCTATTGCGGTATTACTAGCTTATCATTTTTTTTAATGCATGCAACATAGGCAATTTATTCTTCAAGGGCAACAGGCACTTTATTTGTAGATGAAACAATGACATAAAAAGTTGTTTGCTAGCAGCAACCTCTTTGTTAGTTACAAATTTCTTTAATGTGGATTTTACTACTTCAGAGATTGTGCATATTTACTGATACTGGTGGACTGTAGAAGGTTGAGTAGACTTTTTTGATGGAAATGTTCTGAATTGGGCAGTTTTGTCATTGGTGCATGCATTTTGTTTCATTGTTTACTGGAAAAATGTTCAAAACAATAAATTTAAATTGCCCTCTAACAACTGTACTGTATTGTACAAGGAACATAATGTAATACAATCAGGAAGGTGTATCAAAGAGCATGTGTATGTTTCGTGTTCAAGGGGCCTATGATTTTGAAAACAGCCCAAAGTTAATCTTTATCTGCCACTGGCAAAATGTATTTTCTTTGAATGTGGATTTCAATGCTGTTTCAATGCATGTGAGTTTCAAGGGCAGAGAAGTTTTAATGCTAAGTCTATTTTCATTGTGAGACTGCATTGCTTTGTTTAACAGATATCGATTAGGTTTTGTGCTGTAAAATGCAAAATAAAACTTTCAAATGAAATCTAAATCATCGCAGAAGTAAAGCAGTATGCACATTACAGTGTTTATGGTAAATGGGGCAAAATAACCAAGGAATGGGACATTGGAATGGCTGCGGGGGGAGGCTCCATTCGACCATGATTTTGTGAGGGGGGGGGATTAGCAAACTCAGACAGACCCAGTTGAACTATACCTCTCAGTTGTCCATATTTTTGCAGAATAAATAGATATTTGCTTCTTATTTTTGGTTTGTTCCTCATAAAATGTGTGGTTTTCTAACAAATCATTTAGGAATGAAGTCACTAAATGACAGACATTGAGTTTCAGATGTCATAACCTTCAGAAAAATACATGCTAAAGCAAGACCTGTTATTCTATCAACTGTCTTAAGTTTATACACGAGCAATTTTTAGTAGTGTTTGTATGTTTCCCCAATATATTTGGCCTTGTCCAGATTTCCTGCATTGAGGTTGAGAGGTACGTGCAAATCGCTTTGTAGAATTTGGAATATCCAAACCTCTCAATTGTCCCCAATTTTGGCTCAAAGTGTTGCTCTCCCCTAATAATCCCTCCTCAAAATGGCAATTTTGGAAGAAAACTTGCAGGGTTTACAATTATATATAACTGCAATGATCAGAGTTTTAGATTACTTTTATTTCAGAAATGCATGTAGATGCTCTTACTTTGTTTGCTGCTCAAGTTAACAGTGTTAATATTAAAAAGGTGTCCCTTCTTTGACAGGTTCCCAGCTGTATTGTGTGGCAACTTTTTATTTTTGCATCACATTTTTGGTCTGCTTTTCATAAAATTGTGGTTTTCTGGCAAATTAGTGGCAAGTCATTAAAGATTGAAGTTAGACAATAATGGCAAACATTTGAGTTTCAGATTTCATACCCTTCAGAAAATGTGTACTAATGCAAAACCTACTAATGTTCTATTATCTAAGTTTATAAGAGCAATATTTAAAAATTGTCCATATTTTTTGGCCTGTGTCCCACTTCTAGTTCTATGCATGGCTTTGTCCAGATTTCTTGCTCTGAAGTTGAGATGTATGAGTGTCAGTGTCATCACAGTCAGCCAGAGACATTTCAAATTGTGACATACTTGTTGCACCCCACTCCCCATTGTAGTGGCTCTGGATGTGTCCAAGGAAGGCAAGGAGCAGTTATGCAGTGTAAGTGTGCAGAGTATTCCCCATCCAAGGTAGACCACAAGTACAAACATGGCTTTTCATCTGTCCTTGATGTTGCAGAATGTTCTGGTTTTCTGTCATATTTTTATACTGGTGATTTATAGGTTCATAGGTTCATAGGTAGATGCTAGGCTATCTGCCCTAGGGCATTTATAAGCCTAGCCCGAGTGTATTTGGCTTTCGCCTCCCTATAAGATTAGCCTACTGTGTCTCTGTATAGTAGGTCACAGAAGGTAGCCCTTTAAGATTAGTTTACCATGCCTCTGTCGAGCAGGGACACAGAAGAGATCCCAGGGTTGAATTTGCATTTTCCCATCCACGCATCCAGATTTCGCTTGAAGAGGATCAGCGAGGGGCTATGTCTAACATGAATTGGTATTTTATTCCAGAGTGAGGGGAGCCTCTTGGAAATGAATCTGTCTCTCCAGCATGTCCTATTTATTTTTGTGCTGAGGTTTAAGTCCCTGGAGCGTGTAGCTCTAAGGGATTTGGATTTTTTGAGGTGGAGCATGTCCATTAATTCTGGGTTAGACATGGCTTTGTACATCAGGCATAGATTGCCTCTGAGTAGGCAGTAAGCAACTGAGTAGAGCTGGAGTTTCTTTAGTCTAGCTGCATAGGACATCTGTTTATAGCCCATGATCCCCTTGGTGAGGTACTTTTGGGGTCTCTCCAGTTGCTATTGGTGTCGGGTAAGGTACATCCCAAAAGGGGCATTGTATTCAATTATGGGCCTGATGAGTGACGAGTAGAGGGGCACAGTGACCTCTCTTGATCTAGATGTGAACCCTTTCGTGATAAGGTAGGCTATATAGAAGGTCTTTCTAACCACATTGGCAACGTGATTATCAAAGGAGAGATTACTATCTACGTTGGTCCCCAAATCTCTAATTACTTCTTCTGTACTTAATGGATTACCACCTATGTGGCAATTTGTGGGCACTTTGTTTTTCCCAAAGGGGATGACTATGCACTTTTAGCATTTAGCTTGAGGCCGTGGTTCTGGCACCAAGCATCTGTCTCCGTGAGACCCTTTTGGAGGATGCTTGTATCAGCTGGAGAGTCGATTATGGCTCCCAGTTTGCAGTCATCTGCGAACTTTGTCAGCCATAGTCCCCCCGTGTTAGCCTGAAACTCAGAGAAGTATATACCGAATAAGAGAGGTTCCAAAACTGAGCCTTGTGGGATGCCACTTGTAACTGGTTTGGATTCGGACATGGCACCTGCGATTCTGACCATGTGGGTTCTATCCCTGAGCCAGTTTGCAACCCATCTTGTGATATAGGGGTTGATATTTAAGCTGGTAAGCTTATTTATGATGCCCAAGTGGGGTATTGTGTCGAAGGCTTTTGTGAGGTCCAGGTAGGCTGTGTGGACTACCTTGCCCTCATCTATGGCTTTGGTAACTGTTTCAAAGAAATCAACTAGGTTTAAGAGGCAAGATCTGCCCTTAACAAAGCCGAATTGGGTAGGGTCCAGTGTTTCAAGGCTCCCAATGTCTTTGTTTATGAGTTTCATGATAATACTCTCCATAGCTTTACAGACCAGACTAGTCAGGCTTATGGGGCGATAGTTCCCGGGGTCCGTTGTCGTGCCACCTTTGTGGAGTGGGACCACTATAGCTGTACGCCATTCTTTGGGTACATATCCTGTAGTAAGGCTAAGTTTGAACAGTGACTTAATGCGAGAGTTCAGTTCTTCTTGGAGCTCATGTAAGACACAGCCTGGGACACCATCCAGTCCCATAGATGCTGTGTTTTTTGCTTTGGAGAGGGCAGCTTTCACCTGTGCATCTGTGATGTCAGGGAGGTTACATTCAGGTGGGATAGGCATTTGCTCCTTTGAGGGGGAAGGGGGGGAGAAGTTAGCACTGAATCTGTCTGCCAGGATGTTGGCTATGTCTGTAGGTTTGGTATATTTTGTACCGTTATGCAAAAATTTAGAGCATATCTGAGAGTTTCCACCCATATTCCTGACATAACTAAAGAAGGCCTTGTGATTATCTTTAGTGTCTAGGGCAATTTTTCTTTCGAAACTGGCCTTTGATGATTTTATGAGAGATCATAGTTTCTTGCTAATACTGATCAGAGATGCCTTCTCTTTTTGTGATTTTGCTCTGTCATGTAGTAGCTTCCTCCTTCTGTTGTATAGCTTATTTATGGCCAGGGTCCACCAGACAGGACTCCTGTTTTTTTTGGAGTGAGTCTTGGTTTTTTTTGGGTTAGCACGATCCATGCATTCCCGCAGGTGCTCATAGAATGCAATTGTAAAGGATTCTGCGGATTGGGCTGTATTATCCTCTGGCCCGGGGGCTTTGAAGGATTCCTCCTCAGTCTTGAAAAGTGTGAAGTTAGCTTTTGAGAAATTCTTTACAGTGATTTCCTTGGCTGGGGGTGGGGACGAGATATGGATGTCCAGGGAAATTAGTTTATGGTCTGATCTTACCAATGAGAGGTTTACCTCTGGTGTGGAACATAGAGTCCCCATGTTGGTGATGACCAGGTCCAATATGTTGTTCCCTCTTGTGGGAGTTGTGACCAGTTGTTCCATCGCGTTAGAGTTTGTAAATTCAAGGAACTGTTGGGTGAGGGTGTTTGGGCTTGAGTAGTTTTCCCAGTCAATGTTTGGGTAGTTGAAGTCACCCAATATCATAGTGTTTGGAGAGACCTTAATATTCTCCAGTGTTCTCAGGAATGCCAAGTGGAGTTCCTGTGAAAGGGAGGGTGATCTGTAGCAGGCTATAAACTGAAAGGCAGTTTTGCCCATTGTTAGTTGCACATGGATGGTTTCCGATGCTTCGTGCAGTGCCACTAACCTGGAGGTGTAGGTATCTTTAATGAATATAGATACTCCCCCTCCTTTTGTGTTTCGGTCCGAGTTTTGAGGCCGAAAAGCATGGTATGAGTTATAACCTGGTAGTGCTGGGGTGCTCCCAGGAGCCTTGAACCAGGTTTCTGTTACTGCACAGACATCGATTTTCTCCATACTGAGGACAGCCTCGAGTGCGTGCATCTTGAGGTTTAGACTTCTGGCATTGAGTAGCATTACCTTTAGTTTTTTTATCCTTGGGTTGTCTATGGAGGTGGGTTTGTCCTTTGAGCCTTGCCTAAAAAATGCACTATGGGGTTGGCAAGAGCCTTGGCCAGTATACGAAAGCCTAAGGGTGACAGGTGCAAGCTGTCCCTAGCGAAGCAACGTGGCTTGTTGAGCATGTCATCCCAGGCTGACAGACACTGGATCCCCTTTGAATGACACCAATACTTTAGCCAATTGTTGAAACTGATCATTTTGTCTTTATACTGTGGTATCATTCTTGGTGAGGGCAAGATGCTACTCAGGGTCAGGGTCATACCAGCCTGGGCTACATGATCAGAGAGCTCCTCTATGTCTCTTTTCATGTAGTCCAGGGAGGTACGTCTCAGGTCATTCACACCAGCATGGACAATGATGGAGTCATATTTGTACTTGCTTTGGAGTGACTTGAGTGCTTGCGTTATGTGGCAGATCCTGGCACCCGACAGACAGCTTACAGTGACCTTCTCCTTGTTCAGTCTGGTGAGCGGGACATCAGTGTGCCGGACAATAGAGTCCCCTATAACGAGTGTATTTGGTGTGTTGTTTAGCCTTAAGGGCTGTGACTGTGAGGCACACTGACTTTGTGAGATATGTGATTCGTGGGTATTGTTGAGGGGTGGCTATTGCTTGGATATCTGCTTTGGAGGTCTTTTCTGGTTAGGCAGATTTTTATTTAGAGCCTCCGAGTATGTTTTTGTGTGTTTATGTGTTGGGTATGCAGATGCAATAGGTCTATGTGAGACTGGATTTGTGGTACGAGTGATTACCTTTTCCTCCTGACTGACTGTGCCAGTTTTGGGTTGAGAGAGCTCTGCCTCCAGTCTGGCTGTGGAACTGCATCTCTCACATGTATTAGAGTTTGTTGGAAGGAGGAGAGGGTTGTCTGTGTACATAAGGCAATTGTAACATTGCCTCAAAATTCCCAGATTCACCAGCTGGACTGGAGATTAACCCAAAAACTGACTCTTCGACATGCCAGATTAGTATAGGGAACTGTTTTTTCACTGATCAGATTAGTAAAGGGAACTGATTTTACACTTGATCAGGAAGGACCAATCGGGAGCCTAGTACTTATGAGAAGTCTAGGAGGGTGTAGTGCTTTAGTTAGTTAGTGTTTCCTTATAGGAACTTCATATTACTCAGGAAATGCATGCTGTCACAGTGCCCTGTTGCTCTGTTTAAGTAGCAATGATTTAATGACCATCAGGTAAGCTTGTTGGAGATTGTAAGATGCAAGTAAGCTTTAATAAACATACTGTTAAAGAATTACCATCATTGAAAGCCTTTTCGTTGTTGCCATGCATAGAATATTTACATAATTAGATAATGTATAAGCCTTGGGTATTGAAATGCATATGACAGTATTTGTAATAAAAGGACAGGATTACAGTATTTTCAGAAGCTCATTACATTTGTTGAAGACTTGCAGTCATCTTTTGTTGGAGACTTGCAGTCATCTTTGCAGGCTTTACCCGTAAACTAAACAGAATGCCAATCTATCATGTGTGGTCCATAACTTGTGCAGAAATCCTTTAAGCAATTTATCTTGAGCTTGTTTCTTGTTTGCTGTTCATTTTTTACTTTGATCATGTCTTCCCCATGAAACAAATAGATAGTTGTGTCAGGCAGCAGGTCTTTTTTGGATAAGAAACATTTTTACAAGTGGGGGTATCACAGAGATTGCTACTTTCAGCATGTTACTTGGTAATTTTATAAAGCTGAATATAAATTATACTTAGAACTGCATTGCAAGGAGTAGTGGTTTGAGCTGAGTGCTGCTTGTATTTTTATACTTGATTTTGACTGGCATTCCAGTAATGTATTTAATAAGTAATTTATTTTTTCATGCCTCACAACCTGTTTCCATCTGGATATTAAGTAAATTGTCATGTAGAAAATGCATTGAAATATTTTTTTCTTCTACACTTCTTTTTGTCTTGATTGGACTCTTGTAATGACTGTTTGGCACCCAGGGCAGAGTATTTAATTAAAGTTCCAGTTGTTGTGGTTTTGAGCATAGCTCCACCCATTTCTAGTTGGGCACACCTCCTCCCATTGGCCCCACCCATTCAGTTCTGTCCTGCAGCCCTCCTTTAATTTGAAATCATCAGCCACCACTGATGCTATGGGCTTGGAACCCACCATTTCGCTTCCAGCCACTGTCAGTGTCAGGATTGGCCCAACAAGTATGTGTTATAACAGGGGATAGTATATGTTGTTATATTGTAACAGTCGGCATATGTATGGGTGTATAATTAAGATGAACATGTTAAATGTGGGCTTCCCATGCAAATATGGTGTGCATTGTGGGATATTGTGCCAATAACTGTAATGTACAATTGTCTAGGCAGATCTGTATTCTATTCTACATAGCAGTTATGATATGTTATGCAAACAGTAGTTATATATATTAGCAATTACAATACTCAATGACAGGATACATAGCATTAGTATTCATCTGGCAGGTTAGCAGCATGATAGCAAAGATAATTGGAAGAGTCAGGTAACTATCCATGCACATAACACATGTAATATCCACCTCTCTACTATCATTTGCAAGCAATAACAGCTGTGCATCTGTACATGTTATGCAAATGTGTAGTGCCCCTTGTTACAGGGCTGGGCCAAATGGCTATGTGCACACCTACATAGAGTGGATATTGAGAGTACAGACACACTGGTTGAACTACCAGGTTTGTGTAGCCCAACCTAACAGTCGCCTGCACATACTGTATGTAAGGTAGTGCACAGCACTGGTAATGAAACAGGTTGCACATCATCTTTAACTCCAGTGTAACATCTGCAGTAGGAGTGTAAGATGTAGGAGACAACTGCCCATGTGTAATAGCCGCATCATAGGTGATGGCTCACATTATCTAATTATATCCTGATCATGTTGATAGTGGCATCAGAGCCTATTGATATAAGACTCTGTTTGGGGAGTGGGTGTCTGTGCCCAACAGAGCTCATGGTCCTGGTGGATATGTGAGTATATATCCAGAGAAGGAAACATACCTGTAGACACATGCGTCATCTGTAATCAACTAACAGGATGTGATGTGCACCTCAGAGGTTTGCTGCCAAGGGTAGCTACACTGTTTCCGTATTAGCCAGTGTTGTCACATCCATAACACATATAATTATGTGTGTGCATCACTGTCTATAACATCTTCATAGGCAATACGTAAACTAAATACAGTACTTGGTACTTGTAGTACTAACTGCTCATACAGGCATGTCCACTAGTCAGCTACTGTTGCCTCCTAATGTGAGCTTTGTGTATGTGGCCATCCTGGGGGAATGTAATCTCTATGCCATGTACACTGCCAGAGACCCACCTAACACCACGCCCCACACATTGTCTGGGATGCAGCTACAGGGGTAAGCTGGACGGCAGCCCAGTCTACAGCCATGACTGGACTGGACAGTCATGAGGTGTAGGTTAACACATGCAGCTCATCAACACAACCAACACATACCCTTACCAGAACACAGTAATGACACCCGCACACACTACTGAAAATCACACACATTCACAGACGCATCTAAGTATCTGGCCAAACAAGTGACCCCCCAAGCAGGAAGAGACAGACACCGATATACACAAACTGTATGACATAGTTTGCATAATTCTGCCACACCTCTAAACACATGACTGGAAACATGCCCAACAGTACTCATTTGTGATTGCAAACACTAGCACTATGTTACACACTGACCTATACAAGGGCAAACATACTGTCAGCTGCCTGTCTGACATGATTAGCCACATACTCATACACTCAGACCACCTATTGATCTATACACATGGCTCTGGCATATTCCATGTTGTTGCACAGGACCTGTGATGCAGTAGCCTGGACAGCATGGAAACACATGTAGGAACTGTCAGGTCTTGTAGGTCATGCAGGTATGTCCAAAGGCCTGGGTAGCATTCTGCCACTGGCCAGAATGATACTGCAGTACAGGGACAAAAGGATTGCATTCCACAATTGTGTAGTGTAGTGGTGCATGTTGCAGGATATCCAGTATCTGTTGTCCAGGGATAATATGGTTGACAGACCATGATGCTTTGCCAGACAGGGCCTGCACCTGTCACCACTGGGAATCTTGATACAGCCTAGGGGTCATGCTTCCCCTATAGTGCCTTCATCATGCATGGTTCAGGTGGGGGTCCACTGCTGTTACAGGGACAGCCAAGCAATACACTGCAGGTCTTGCTACACAATGATACATGTCAGAAACACTATACAGACACACATATGTCAATCCCTAACATGGAGAACATATCTGTGCAGTGGCTGAGACATGTTTCAATGCTCCGGAGAGCACACCTGCATGACCATGTTATAACACATACCTCACCTTTTGCCCATTATCCTTTATTGGAACACATGGGCCATAGGTGTGCCCATATTCCTGAAGGATATGTACACCCCCACGCTAATTGCACTTGCATAACATCAGATGCATTATGCTGAGCAACTACCTTTGTGCCACAGTGGAATTCAAAATGTACCTTGAGACAGATCACCCACCAGGCCACGGACTTCCTACCTGCCATAATGTGCTGTAATGGAGAAGAATTGGTCTGAGACAGAACCATATTATTGGCTACTTTCAACTATTCCATTATGAACTGTGGAGACTCCTCATGTACCAACACCTGTGCTCAATTCATGTTGGATTCCATTGACCCCACTGACCTGGATCACAGTAGTCACACAAACAGGGCTAACAAGTATGCTACACATAGTTAGTCTCCAATGCCAATGTTATGTTTCCTAAGAGCAGAGTGGTGAGTGCCATGGCACACATGCAGATGGACAATGCATGTGCAAATGCTGAATACTACACAAATGAACCTTAAGCAGTCACATATGTGCAGTGATTGTGCGATTGAAACAAATCCAGGAGTAACCCCAACACAAACAAGTAGGCAAACTGGTGGTACCATGCTTTAAACTGTACCACACAAGGTAGTAACTGTTGCAAGAGTGAACACACTGTAGGTGATCCCTGGTCAGCCTCAGTAAGATGCAGATACACCATATGAAACCACGCAAAGCTACCATGAAACCAATCAGCCACATAGTATGAGGCCAAGCACAGAGCATTCTATACCTGTGTCATTAATCGTAATGGCAACGACAAGACCTGCCATGCTGCACAGCACTATGGCATGGGAAGTACTGCACCTACAGAAATAGCAACCGCTCATCCTGATAGGTTCTTGGAGAACCTAAACCCACGCCCACCTCCCCCCACCTCCAACAGGTGCACTTAGTAATATAACCATGTACACTACAGGGCCCCTGTTATAATGACTATGCAGGTACAAGCTGCACTCTCTAATGCCATACATATAGCTTTCATGGGACCTTTCACCATCCTAGGGTGTATCCTACACAAATGTAAGAACATTCAGCTATCCACATACTCATCATGTTCAATCATATCTCCATGTCAGGCTGAGTACACACCAAATGGTGCACAGCAACAGTTATCACACTCCACAAAGGGGGAGACACCACTGATAAGCACAACTACCCTGCTGAGTCTGGTCTGTACGGCCATGAACTGTGGTCACTGTAATTGATGTACTCGGTACAGATGTAGTTGACAGTAGGGCTGATTCACACTGCATATCATGACCTAGCCAGGTCGTAGGACACCATCACCCATACTGTGTTCCAGCTACACTCAGTAAACTAGGTGTATATACCTATGTCACAGGAGTGGTTGGCAACTGGACTGTTGGCAGACCCACACTACAAAGGGTGTCCGACAAATACACGCACATCAAACCAGTGCCAGCCACAGTAATACAGGGGTCATTCCTAGTACGCCCCCCTCTTTGGTATCTATACCACATAGACTAACACAGAAGGCATCAGCCTATTGATGTCTGCAAATGATTATGAACTAGGAGCAATAGTCGACTCATTGTGTGCTGCGTTCAACATAACATACAGAAGGGCCTTAGTGTGTCAGATGTGTGGTGTGTGATGTATGGCCACATTCTGACAGCTAAGAATTGCATTGTCATCCCCTATGTTACAAACCCTGTACCCATTAATTACCACCTAGGCAGTGGTCAACATAATGGCAACTGTGTATATGAGATGCAGCTGGACAGTTCTTCCCTTTGATAGTTACATCACCACAAAAGACAGGTAGTCGTATGTGGCACCCTTAATCATGACAGGATGCCATCCAGGAATATAGAGATAACTGCTCAGTCATATTCAACACCCATGTGGCCCATAATAAATCACATATTTCCTTTAAGGGTTATTACCCATGTGTAGATGGCCTACACTGCCCTTCACAATCCCTAGCTGCACTATGTAGCATGCAGCCTACCCTGAATAAAGCCATGTCCAACCCAGAGGTGTTGGACATGCTACACTTAACACATCCTGATCCCAAATAAACACATACGTCATGGACATCCACCTTTCTAGTACAAGGATCACAACATGCCTGGCAGATCCCTGTCCCATACACTTAACATAGTCTTGCCATACTATGCATCCATGTTCAGTGAAGCTGCACATCGCCCCTCTCTGTGACATGGTGTGATGGCCGCATGCCAAACATATCAGTAACTATGTTTATCAGTTCTGTGGCACTGCTTGAACTGGCCACTGAATATTACCTGTCTATTGCCTACAGCTAGGTAACATGTCTGCCTAGGCTCATAAATGGCCCAGGGCATATAGCCTACCACATCACTATGACCATACATGCCATAGTTGATATCGAACCCTGCAAATACCATCAAGTTAGCTATTGTCCCATGTGTTACACATGCGCAACACAGGCAATACATGGCAGGATACTACACAGCTGTACAGTGCCGTGTAGCTGTATATGGCAAAACACATACATACTTGCAAGTCTGCAGGGTCACGGGTCATGTCCCTAATGGCTATGTATGACTTTATATGTGGCATATACACAGTATTAAGGTCGATTGCATTAATGTGAACACATCCAGGCATGTGCTGATAGGTAAAGACACCACTAGAGGCAAACAGACATGCCCACGTCACGACAACATCCACATGGTGTATGAGCAATGTCATCACATGACACAAACATATATGGTGATAACATCACATAACCGGTAGGTGTCAAATGTGTATGACTTATACATGTCAGTGGTGTTAGTGTCATGTAGATCATGTAGATCTACAAAGATGTATTTGTAAACTTAATAAATATGATACACATGTATGTTCAGCTGTACTGCTGTACTTCTCTGTGAGTTACTGTGATCTGTTTCCATCGCTATGTCTTCTAGGTATGCCTCATAGCCGACTGCCACCATACAGCCACTTGGAGGATGAGGTCCTCATCCCATACCTCCTCGACAACTACATGACGCTCTTCAACCATGTGCCATGGGATGCACAGCAATGGGATGCCCTGTGGGAGGAACTCTGCAGGATGGAAAATGATGGTGGTCACAATCGCACCTATCAGCAGGTGCGCCGACACTGCACTGATCAGATAAGATGAGCGAAACAGCATGCAAATGCAATCACCAGGGAACAAGGTGCAACAGGTGGGGGGGCACTCACCCAGCCCCACTCACATGTACCGAGGAGCTTCTGGCCAACCTGCGGACAACTGCAGACCTCCATCCACAAGCATTAGCTTGTATTGTGCAGGTGGGTGTCTCTCAACCATCAAGCCTGGAGTTGCTTGCTAAGTCACTACTGCACATAAAACACAACCATATATCACATAGTTACATGTGTTATTGTACAATATGTAATGTAACATCATATGCAAGGCATGTATGCACACATGCCACATACTATAGTCTGCTACTCTATGTATGCACAGATGTGCATACTCCATAGTATAGTGTATTGTACTGTCTTATGTGCTAACATAGACATTGCACCCTGTAGCTACCACACAGGTGTGGATAATCTTACTGCTGTCACACCCCTGTTTAGGTACCTCTGGCATTTTCTAGTGACAACAGCCTGTGTCAGGTGAGATTGTTATTATTTACCAGGCTTGATACTGCACGGAACATATTAATTGCATGCTATCTGCCATAACACACATACACATAATGTATGGTGGTCCTGGTAGTGGACACTGGTCAGACCTGCAGTGCATCACACTGTTTACCTATGTGAAACAATTGTAGACTATATGAAACACTTACACTAAACCTTCCTAACTGTCATTGCCAGATGTGTGGACAACAGTGAATACAAAGGTGGAGGTGTGTTCCACTGTAGGGACAGGTACTACATATCAGCATTACACATGTTGGGAATATGAACAGTACTGTACAGAGAGTATATGTGTGCACACACACTAAATATGTTGGAGCTGGAGTATGCCCGGCCCACAGGATACACCCTTGTGGAGTATACCCTTGCTATGAATGTCACACACTGTCATGCGCTATCAGATATGTCCATGGCATGTAGTGGACTGACTGCAACACTGCTCAACTATCCTGTAAAATATGTCTCACATCCCATACATACCACCCTTTGTCTGCATAGCCCTGTCCTCAGTGGAGCATATGACATCTATGGGTATATGTCATATGGGATAACACTGACATGTGAAATAAGATGGCCATCACAACCATCGGACAGCACATGTGTACACATGGCCATGGAGGATGGCCAGAGACATGAAGCAAAGCACACAGTAGAAGTGATGCACATGTGTGTACATCCTGCGGTACTTTGGCTCAACACAATACAACTATGGCCTTAGTGTAATGGTGATATTGCAGATGTGAAACACTAAACATCATACAGGCCTGTACACAGCTTGTGTAGGCATAACATGAAGCCACCACATAACATGTCTTGAACATCTGGAGCATGACACGACATGGAAGCATACACCTATACAGTACCCAAGTACATACATGTGTTGCACAACACATACATACAACCACATCACGCCACAGATAGAGTAGATTCATCTTGCTGTTGTCAGACATCACTGTCATGCCTGCTCCTCATGTGTGTGAGGTACACAGATGGCATGTGGGACATAGAAAACTTGCACATTAGCCATGTGTGGACATAGTTGGCAGGTATCAGTAATATGGTTGCAGATGTGCAGGGGTGTCATCCGTATACCCTTTTGTGACCTGTGGCACACATTCCACATTAGGATTCATTGTGTATACACCTTGGCGATGCTGGTCACATTCCACACTAGATATGTATTGTATGTGAACATAGTCATGGCTATGAACCATGTCAGTAGCTCACACTGTATAGCAATTGTGAAGCCACATGATGTCCTGCAATGGCTATGCACATCAGCTCAATGTGCAGTATGTCCCTGCATATTTGTAGGGTGGACAGACAACATTGCATCAGCTGAAGGCCCATGTTAGTATAACATGTCCCTGCATTGGGACATCATTACCGTACTGTAGATTGTAAAGGACGCCATTGTGTTACACATGTATGCATGTCATTCAACATGTCAGCAGAAGACATGTCATGCTACATGTGATTGGCAAGTTCATATGCCACACAGCAGGCTGGTGTACTGTAAACCTGTGCTGGTCTGTGGCACCATTGCAAAGTAGGGACAGCCATATCAAACATGTGTGTACAGCCACATGCACAATGTCTACACTCAGCTCAGGGGTCGGCGGAATAATGTTGAACAAACATGAACTGCTTTAGGGGAGATATATAAGCTAGGGCTCAGGCAAACAAAGTATGCAGTTGACATACCCTACTGCTTTTGTCCTCACACATAGGGGTGGTGGCCAACACAAAGCATCAGTGGCAGATGTACAAAGGTCGGCGATGGTCCATTAACATGTGGTGTATGTTGCACACACTATGGCAGTGCAGTGTAACGGTGCAAAGTGCATGCATTGCTTTGCAGGTATGGGGAATAGGCTACTAACACAAAGGGTGCAATACAGCTATTTATGCTAACCACTACTATAATTATGTAAGGTGCATGCCGTCTGCTATACCACATGCATGCTGTTGTGTGCAACTCAGGGATGTATGATGACTACCACTATAATTGCCTAAGCTGAAACTATAATTGTCTAAGCTGAATGCCATCTGTCATATCACATGCATGTAGCGTATGTGTCTGTGTGTGTCTGTGTGTGTCTTTGTGTGTGTGTGTGTCTGTGTGTGCGTGTGTGTGTGTTAGTCTGTGTGTGTGTCTCTGTCTGTGTCTGCATGTGTCTGTGTCTGTGTGTGTCTGTGTCTGTGTGTGTCTGTGTCTCTCTGTGTCTCTGTGTGTGTCTGTGTGTGTATCTCTGTCTGTGTGTGTGTGTGTCTCTGTGTCTGTGTGTGTGTCTCTGTGTGTGTGTCTCTGTTTCTGTGTGTGTGTCTCTGTGTGTGTGGGTCTCTGTCTGTCTGTGTGTGTGTGTTTCTGTGTTTCTGTGTGTGTGTGTGTCTCTGGTATAACGTGTAATGTACAGTTCTTGTCTTTCCCTCACAGGTGTTGATGTAGGTGCGTTTGCCTCCTGCGGTCCACCTGATGTTAGTGTCACCACAGACTCTAGCAGTGATAATGATAGTATTATTGAGGCACAGGCAGGGTTGTCAGGGGCTGCATCTGTGCCATTGGTTGCCATTCCACCTGTCTCCCCCTCATTCTCACACACAGATCCCCTGCCTGCACATAACCCATCACCACTGGCCATAGAGGAAGGGTAGTTAGTGGGAGGTAGCATGGAACAGGGAAGTGTGGTGACTATGGAAGGTGTGCCTGCACACCATGCTCCCAGTCAACAGACAGGTGATGTCCCACACAGGCATGTGCCCAGCGCTACTTGTAGGAGGACTACTGGCCAATACGCCCCTGTGGGACCAAGCACATCAGCTGGTGTCACCAGACACATGTTTTGGGCTGTAATGGAGGTGCAGGCACATGCTGAATGGCACAACAGAGATGGTCTGAGGCTTCAGAGGGCAGATGTCCATTCATTAACTGACAACATCCAAGGACTTGCAAATGCTCACCATCATCTTGCAGATGTTTTGGATAGACGATTGGGTGATATAGTGGGAGTCCTTGACCGTGGCATGTCAATCCTCGAGCGTGGAATGTCTGTGCTGGAACATCTGGTGGGAGTGAGGCATCTGGCACATGGACGTAGGCCAGCTACATCATCTGTTGAAGGTCTATGTGAACATGCTACTGCACATGCCCCCTCCCATAGTGCCGGTAGCAGCAGCAGTGCTGCTGGTGCTGTGCAGTCCACACCAGGATGCAGCAGGCCATGTGCATATGGTCCTGGATGGTACGAACAGGGACACAATTCCAGTGGACATGTGTTATCAGACGGTACCCAATCTGGACCTTTGCCTGGTAGTGCCCGTACAATCCCTGGCAGGGGCAGGTCATGTGGCGGTGGCCGGATACCGTGAACTTTGGCACCTACTTTGTACAGTCTGCAGCTGTCAATATTACCCCTGTGTTGGCCAGCCTCATGCCAGACCTGTGTGCATGCATCCACACACACTGGAAACAAATGTAGGGCACCTCAACACACACACACGCATAACATCCATACATGCCCAGTGATATCACAGGCCCTAACACATACGCATGATGTCATCCAATGGCACAGCCTAGGCCTCTGGCAAACATTATCACCCTGTGCATATGATGATGCCTGTGCTGCATCCCTGTCATCCACACCATCGGTGCAGGGACATGTTCATATGGTCTGATGCACAGGGTGAACATACTAGGTAGACAATTGTAGATTAATATTGTTGAGTAGTGTTGACAGGCAGCAGACATAACATGTATTGCAGGTTTGGAATGCATTTTGTACATTTGACAGCATGTATCATGTGTAACAACATTAACAACAGCATGTTGATACTGACGTTATGCCTTCCTCTTTCAGGTGTAGTTGCATGTGCCGGGGGATGTTGGTGTATGCGGGAGTCCCATATGTACATGTTGACTACCCACAGGTCAGTATGACAATATCTGCATGCACTTTGTAGCTTCCACATCACAGTTATATTATCCCATGTTTCAATTATGTTTACTGTTGCAATGATCCAAGAGCATGATAGCTGTGTAGTAAGCCACTGTGTTCAAAGTCATCGCATCCATAGTGGGTGACATCACTGGTATAGTTACCTGGAGCATGGAGGGCAAAAGTGTGGTATGCTGGATGACAATGGTAAAGGCCAGTGGAAATAGTGGCATCTCTTTGGGAAGCAGTAATACCCACTGCCATGACAGCATGCAAACACAGACACACCCACACACTCAGGGATTCCAGACACAGTAACATACACTCCGACACACACACACACACACACACACACACACACACACACACACACACACACACACACACACACACACACACACACACAGTTGCCAGTGTTCAGATGTCAACCCCTGCCTACGTGCATATTATCATTATAGTACAACACAATTACAAGATGCGCCACAGAGATTACACATGCACAGGTAGTTGGACTGGCCTAAGATCGAGGACATCAACAGGGATACTAAGGAGCAGTGAGTGTATGTGGGGAGGGTGGTCCATCAGTAGGCTATGTAACAACAGGTCACACCCCAGGGCGTACATGTTAACAGGCAGTTAGTATGCCCATCTACGATTGATGTTATCAACAGGCATGCTACACTGCTTTGAGTGGATGGGGGGAGGGGGCATTAACATTCCACTATGGTAACATACAGCCTCACTCCAGGAACCGGACAGCCATACACACAGACAGCCATAACACACACACACACACACACACACACACACACACACACACACACACACATACACACCGGCATTCACAAAGATATACACCTATGTCACACACATACAGACACTTTACATGTGTGTGGTTTAACCACCTGCCTATGGCTTTCTTTCTACACTTCACTCTGTACAGTGTTCAGGAGAGTGATAACATGTGGGATGTATTCCCAACCATACATGACATATATGGACACACACCCACATGTGCCAGTACTGTGAATCAGACACATGGCTATCTCATGGTAGGTACTACAGCAGTCCAGCACTATCACATCTGGTACAATGCTTACTGACTCTTTCCTTTGACAACTGTGCTGATATATGCACAATATATACACAGGGGAGGCATTACTGTTACAGGTGTCACGGGGTTTGACTTCGGTGTCACCCTAACAGCATTCTACATTGTCCGTCTTCCACTTCAATTAACAAAACCTGACCTTAGTAGGTACACAGGTTATTGTAGGACTGGTTGTAACACACCAATGAGCTGTCCTCAGTAATCATTCATCTGCAAAGAAGCCCAACCACTTAGTAGTCATGTCCAAACATCCGTCCATACCTCATGTACGGCTTACTGTACTTAGAGCATATCACCATATACATTTGGCAATGTTGAGGCTGTATTGCAACAGCATGATGTACTAAGACAACAGTAACCTTCAGACATCAGACACTGCACACACATGGAATCTACACAAACAGCAATACATGTACACATATGCAGTCTACATCAGTATGTGCACTAGCAGGTCAAGAGGATATATTCCACACCTTCCCCACACCATGTGTGAAACACAGCCAAGCATCTGTGGCTTGTAAACATCTCACCCCAGCATGTACTGGCTATTGTGGTACTAAGGCTAATGTCCAGACAGCACACAGCATGCATGGCTTGCAATTGTTGATATGGGGTATATGTAGAAGCTGTGGCCACACATGGCTGTACATGTCATTAACATATCACCTGTGACTACTCAGGAACATACAGTGCAGAGATGGATTTCCCTGAGTCTATCAAGACAGGCCTTGTGTAGGTTGTATGGTCCTGTTATTTGGGCATGTTTGCATGCATTGCATTAGGTGGACATGTCTAAAGACATACATGCCACATGGGGTGTTGTATGATATGATAGGTGTCATGGGTGACCAGCAGAGTGGGGATATTACCTCTGTCAACATAGATATCGAACCTTATGTACTGTTAGCATGCTATCTGCCATGTGCATGTTTGTAATGACTGTACCACCTGTACGTAGAAAGGTAAACGAAAGCTATGGTAATGTAATATATGTTGTATGAGTGTGGGATGTACATATCCAGGGCAGGTATGGCTAGGTCATATCCAACCATGAGGGTGTTGGTTACTGGTGTACAACAACTGTTGACTGTGTTAATGCTGACAACATCCGAGGGACCCTGGTCCAGGGTCCCTGGTATGTGTACAACTGAGCAGGTTACAAACAGTGGTATTATTGCACTGCATAACACATTATGCAGCTGCGTCTGTACATGGGTACATTGCACAGTTGATGTAGGCCTAGGCACAGTCCACCAATTGAGGGTTATCTGGTGGTCTACCACGCTATGTCATACCACATATGGATGTTTGTTGGTAGTCTGGGAACAAGGTGGTGGATGTATATGTGGATACAACCTAGAAGGCAGCATTTGCTACTGTCACCTGTACCTGACTCATCTGTGATGCATTATGTCGGAGTAGTGGTCCTTACATGTGAGAGCCTTTATGAATATGTGTATACCACTGCCTGGTATAGTCCATACCACTGTTACGGCCCACATGTCTGGATTTGAGTTATATAGTGATAGTGCAATTGTGCATCACAGAGCCTTCAGCCAGGTGTTCCTCACTGCACAGAGGTCGGTATTCCCCATTGTAGGTTCTACATTGAGCTAATGGATTACTAAAGCCACACATCTAGCACGGATTAGCATAGGCATCCAATGCAATTGTCATGAAGGTGTCAGGGTGTTACTTCTGTGTGTCGGACATTTGCCTTGGAATGTGGCTATATGAGTAAATGCGACCTAGGTATTATCCACACACATGTATAACATGGATGCATTTACTCTGTGTTGAAGGCTTGTCGTTCAGTCATGACAGCCCGGAATGACAGACACTGGACGACCTCATAATAATGGCAGGACATTGGCTCATTGTTTTGGTCTAGCAGTTGCCACCCATACCATGACATCACTGCACGTGGCATTAATGTGCTTGATAGCAAATGCCCCATGTAAGGTGACGGACAACGGCAGAACTTGCGTATATGACCAATGTGAGATATACTTAGGGTAGCAGTCCTGCTAATAATGACAACTACTACCACAGCCGGGAGAGGACATCTTGTCACTTCCACCTCAGTACCATTACACAAGGTGGCTCACACATTATGCTTGTCCTCAATTGTAGAAGGGCAGTCTGACTGCATTGGAATGTGTAATCTATGTGGCGTGTCTCGTAACTGCATAGTACTATAATAGTGAACTTTAGATTGGCAGGAATGCTGACCCCACCACTGGCAACTGTGTGCGTGTGTTTGTGTGTGTGACAGCAAATGCTTGAGTGTGTGTGTGTGTCAGCAAATGGCTGAGTGTGGTTGTGTGTGTATATGTGTCGGCATCCTGTCATGGAAGCAGGTTTTGCTGCATTCCAAAGCGATACCTCCTTTTGCACTGGCCTTTTTCCCTGCCAACCACTAAACCCCCCCCCTCCCCACACTTGTAATAGTAATGAGTAGTCAGTCAGGGGTTTGACCCCTGTACTGGTAGGTGTGTGACAGATGATGCTTAGGCTTTAGTCTCCAAGACCTTCTCTGATGTACTTTGCTTCTGTCTGTCCCTCCCACACACTCTCTGGTGGATGTGGAGGTGTACACCTGCTCAGCAGCAGCTTGTGTATTGTAAGTGATGGTCATAATCAGGTGATGGCCTCTACACCTATTGCAGTCCTCCTCTAGCTGATTGCATGTGGAACAGCTGTGATGATTTTCCCATAGCCATTCACATGAAAAGCACAGCACAATATCTAGGAACATCATGTTGGTGTTTGCCCATGACAGTCGCTGTGAGTGGCACCTGGATCTGGTGTTTGGAAACAGCATCACAGATGATATCTGGATGTTCTTCAAACAACATACACAGTGGGAAATAGCCTAAAGACAGGAGAGTGATGTGCCAGACATGACTACAGCATGTAAGTGTAGCTATGCTTCATTGAGACTACTGCCTGTTTAACAAGTTGTGTGTGGTAATGGCTATTCTGCATGTTTTAAAACTGACAAGACAGTGCTCTGTTCATGAGGGACCCCCATCTGTAGGGCCATCTGTGGACTAATCAGTGTGTGGAACCATTTGTTTCCTGTGTTACTCACTGAACACACATCTGTGAACAGCAGGAGCATAGTGTGAGGATTGCAGCCAGTACACGGTGATAGTGATGTGTTACTACCATTGCATCCCTGAATGGACATATATCACATGAAACAGTGGTATGACAGACACTGTCTGGGGTTCTCAGTGACATGCCAATAATGGGCCACTGTTCATATCTGCAGTCACACATCTTCTGCACTTTGTACAGATGTCATGCAGTATATATGCATGTGTTGTGCTCCCTCTGCAAATGTATACCATTTCTTGTGTTGAGTTGATGGTCATATCTATGCATGCTGTTGTAAGTAATCCTGAATGCTGTCGACTATTATTAAGCCATATCTGTGTTTAAACTGCAACACCATAGGCTGTTTGGGTTTGGAGGTCCCAAGCAGAACCTCCTGTCCCACTTCAGCCAGCCATGGCACAGGGAACCAGCACATCTGGGGCCCAGCCTTAGACCTCCACCCCTGTTGGCTCTGCACCACCTTCTGGTGGTACCGCCACTGAGGATGGGGCTTGTCCCCCCTGGGAGCAGGTCCAGACAGGAACATGTCCACTGTGGTATGGTCCCAGACGTGGTGCGTAGGGGGCCCAGTAAGGGGTTTTGAGGCCAGATACACCAGCTCAAGGGCAGAGTGTCACATTTACAGGGTGAGGCTGCCCTTTCTAGACAGCCCCCAGCACTGCCACCTTTGCAGCAGTTATGGTGCAGTGGTGGCTGCCCATGGCTGGGGACCTTCGTCCCACTGCTTCCATCTGGGGGCTCTTGGGCTTGTGAATGCCGAACACACCTCCCCGTCCAAGGTGTATCCCCTCACATGTGTCATATACTGACCCAGTATGCTGGCTTGTCTGTCATCCTACCCTACCTATCCTCCACGGACTTACCTACTCTCCTTCCCCCACATCCCACTCTCACCCTACAGAAACATAAGGCCAATCGGTTCCTAGAACAACATTTGCCCCATACATAGCTATCCATTTCACACACATGTCCACTGGACACATGTAACCCTTTTAATATGCATCACAACATACTCCTGTTGTCCTCACCCCTGTCTCTCAGGTGCACAATCCTGGTATGCACATGACTCCTAAATGTTCCTGGTACACATGATGTGGATGACCCCATTGTACACACAACACTACTGGTCCCTCTATGGTTACCCCATTTACCTTTATCATGATGATGATGTCACACACAGCACCTTGCAAGAGTACTGTTCCATTATAATGATTGGACAGGAACTGTTGTGTTAATGTAAATAACATGCACAGAGCGATGCATACGATCACTGTACAAATGTTTGTGTGTATGAATGACACATGTCTGTCTGAGGGATTCTTGATATTACATAGGACTGTTGTCAATGTGTACAATGGGGTCAATGAAAAGGGAAACACCAGTGATGCCTGTATTATGTAGTGGTGTTTCCCTTTTCATTCATTTGTAATGCTTTGTTGTCACATGGTATGTTCCTGATATATCTCTATATATGCACGTACCTTTATGTTGGACATAAACACTCACACATACATCTACATAATGGAATATATTTCCTATATTGTTGAATGACTGCTCTGGATGATATGTTTGTGATAAGGTCCGATGTCTGTATATCTGCCATGGCTTATTGGTAAATCACAATAGCTGTGTGCAGGGTCCTAGTTTCGAGCCTTGCAGAGGCTGTTTATTTTGAATAATGTTTATTTTGTTGCAGGGCAGAACAAGGCCATTGGATACAGAGTGATTAAGGCACATTAAAGCAGTTGTGAGTGGGTGTGTGTGGGTTTGTGTGGTGCTAAGCAATGCTAACCTCTGGTTACAGTTTCTTACACTCAGTTAGCCTCTACATTGCTTTACCAGTGTAATACTCGCATACTGGAGGCCAAACAGGCTTACACCCGCTTGCTCCTGCACTTGCAAATGCACTGCAATTGGTGTTTGCATCTGACACTCACACCCCTGGGTGGGAGTGAGGACTACGATATTACCTTGTGATGCCTATTACATTGGATTACATGCTTACAGTATCATTAACGGCTGCCCATTAGGCGACAACATGCCGTTCGACTGTACGGAAGCCACAGCCTGTCCAGGGTTTGATTCATATTATTGGTGTATTCCTCTTACAATCTGCACCCATCTGGCTAATACATGGGAACTGAGACTCTTCAATACAAACAAGTAATTGGGTTTTGGAACCCACATCCTTCAGCCGAGTCATGCTACTGCATACCTAGTATTCTATCATCTTTCTAAGGTTGTCAGTGTAATATGTGCTTTCTGTCCCTATCAGACCTCTCATATGACTGGGGAAAAATACAAACTGAATCAGGGACACGGCATAACAACATCAGGGACACATTTAAATTATTGGTGCTATAAACCTGACACATTGACAGACTCAGAGCATATGAATTCATACACATTTTCTGAGGTAAATGATGTTTATGACTCTTAATTGTTGTCATTATTCATTACATGTAATTCACCACCTTTCCTCCAAATGTCACTAGTTTTAGGAGGGTTTAAGTGGGACAGAGTTAGAAACTGAGTCAAAATCAGGGACAGTTCAAAGGTATGGTCCCTATTTGTTCCCTGGCAATGGTTTATGGTCTGTCCAGTGGATGTGCTCTTAGGGGTTTGGAGGTATGGGCGTCAGCTATGCCCATTTCGGAATATTACTTACATCCCATGGGCAGTCCTAATACAACTTTACCAGCCAACACCTGCATGCCTAGGCCCATAATTGCATACCCATAGTTCCACCTCCTGCCACTCCTCTATAGCACTCATCCTTACTGTGGGTGCAGGTAGGGTATAAATACACCACTACACACTGCCTACTCTCCCCGTGTCGGGACACATGTCATATGTTGTGTCGACCCATGGGTTATCAGGCTTGCACATCCTACTGGTCCATGTACATCTACAGCCTGGTTTGATAAGTCATTACCGGAACTACCTTTGATCATTAATTTTTGTTGTCATTTAAGGGACATCGATGTCTATGTTTCAAGATTAGACCTTGCAGGTCTCTACAACTGGTAGTATCCTGCCAGTGGTCTGAGAAGCAGTGGTGTGTTTACCTTTATTGTATGTCTGTATGTCACACCAGCCTAGCTGGGGGGGTGTTGATGCTACGTATTACACGTTTGTTTATTGGACCCCTCACCTCCATATGCACGGCCTGTGAACATATGTTACTCGTAACTGCTGTATCATATCCTAGCTATATACATGTGTATATTTACTGTTTTATATATATATATATATATATATATATATATATATATATATATATATATATATATATTTACATTACTATATACAGATATATCTGTATATGTATGCATACATGTATATTTATATTTTGCTGTCTATATATAGAAACAAGTACATTGGAAATGTCCTCTAATGCAGTTAGCACGGATACAGACTTGGAAATACCTGAGATACCTTCTCCTATACATAAGAAAGTGAGATCTAAAGGGGGCCCTTTAGAAGGGGTGGAAAGAAACATCGGAAGAGAATATTTGAAAGAGATGAGGGAGAAGTTCGAGAGACTGATGGAAGAAGAATAGATGATGAAGGACTTATAGTTAATTTAACTAATTATCAGCTGAATGCTGATGAAAAAGCTGTGTTGAATAAAGGCTTTATCTATGTACCCTCCTTTTTGTCTCAGCATGATATGTGCATGGATGTAAAAAATTTTTGTAGAAGTTTAAATTCAAAATATTTTGTTCATACTAGATGTGATACTTCCTCTACCTCTGACTTTAAATTTAAGAAAAGTAATTTTATACCCCCTTACCATCCAAGAGTGAGATTATTTGAAGAAAGTGTACTTGGTGAACTTCATAAAAATCAAAATAACATTTTCAGTCACCATGGACATAATTTAACATTAAAAGAAAGGGCAGCTCTAAAAGGTTTGATGGAAAATATAAATTTAGTGATACTTAAAGCAGATAAGGGTGGTGCTTTGGTAATATGGGATGTTGAGGGATATACAAAGGAAGTTAAAAAACAATTAGAAGATGATAGATTTTATTTAAAACTTTTATTTGATCCAACTTCTGACTTAAAGCAAAAAATTGATAAAAGATTGAAAGAATTTAAGTCTAAAGGTCTCATAGATGGGAATTTATTAAAAGAACTGATAGTTGACACTCCGAAATCCCAATTATTTTATATATTACCAAAGATACATAAAAATATTTTTCCTCCACCAGGTAGACCTATAGTATCAGGAATGGGGTCTCTTACAGAGACAATTTCAGCCTATTTGGAGCTACAATTAAAACCTTTACTAGCCCTAGCCCTTGTTGATTCTAGAATTAAAGATACAAATGAATTTTTACAATTGATGGATGATATATGGTGTCTGAAGATTGTTATATTTTTACACTTGATGTACAATCATTGTATACGAGTATTCCGCATCATGGGGGAATTGAAGCTATTAAATATTGGTTACTACAGTATGGTCTATATTCTGCTGAACATTGCTCTCTATCGATTGATCTAATAGAAATTGTGTTGAAAAACAATGTATTCTTTTTTGGAAAAGAATGCTATCTGCAAGTAAATGGTACTGCAATGGGTACAAGATTTGCACCAATATATGCAGATCTTTTTATGGGGTACCTAGAATGCAGTTTGATTTATAAGGAGGATGCTCCTTTTAAATCTAAATTGATAATGTGGTGTCGATACCAAGATGATTGCTGGGCCATTTGGTCTGGCTCATCAGATGAATGGGGTATTTTTGTGGAACATCTAAATTTTAATGTATTTGATATAGTTTTTGTTGACAGAAAAGAGAAAAAAGCTATTGATTTTTTAGATGTACATGTGGTTGTGAATACTGATGGTACTTTGGGGACAAGTCTTTATAGAAAACCATTTACTAAAAATTCAATATTGAGGGCAGATAGCTGTCATCCAAAACATATTATTTCAAATATTCCAAAAAATCAACTACAAAGGGTTAGATGTATATGTAGTAATGAAGAAGAATTTGGAATAGAAGTAGACAATATGGGTTATAGATTCAAACAGAGAGGTTATAATAAGAAGGATATAGATAATGAAATGTTAAAGGCATTGAGTATGAAAAGAGATTTGGAATTTAGAGATTCCTTTGAGGATGGGAATAAGAATGTTCCTTGTAGATTAATTACTACTTTTGGAACTAATACGTTTAAACTTCGACATATAGTTAATAATTATTGGTATATTTTAAAACAGGACCAATGTTTTGGTGGTTATTTGGATGAATACTGTAAGTTTGGGTATAGGAGAGGGAGGAATATTGGCGAGTCTCTTTCTTGGTATAAAAAAATGAAATATAGCAAGAAAATAGTAAGTATAAGTACAGGCTGTAATCCGTGCGGTAGGTGTACTTATTGCAATATTATCCCTAAGACTAAATCTTTTACATCTATCAATACTTCTAAAGTATTTGATATAAAATATTTAATAACTTGTAAAACAGAGTGGGTTGTATATATGGCAATATGTCGATGTGGGGCCTTCTATGTAGGTCAAATGTCAAAATCTTTGAGAGTAGAGTGGCACTACATATAAGTGACATTAAATGTCAAAGGGTACGGAGTGCCCTTTATAAACATACAATTGACCATAATACAGCCCATTTTATATTTGTTGGGATATATATATAAAACGACATATGGGTCTATGGGTGTCTGCATATGTATATATTTATATGTGGATATGTATCTGTATTCTGTCTCTGTATGTATACATTTGTACTACAGAGAGGGAAAGGCTTATCTCTATGTCGCTATGGGTAGATATACACACACATACCTCTACATATATACATCTACATCTGGTTATTCCATTCCTTGCCATATAGATTGCACTTTGCTGCAGTGGAACTCGCAGTGGGTGTGACTGCTCGTTGGGTGATGCTGCTGCCCAATGAACACATTTGCTTACATCCCTAGGGCTGTCCATATAGGCCCACATCAGCCAACACCTGCACACCTAGACCCATAAGTAGCTATCCATAGTTCCCCCACCCTCGCCTCCTCAACAGCACTCATCCTTACTCTGGGTCCTGGTCTGTTTTGGACACACCAGTACACGCTGAACACTCTCCACTTCATGGGACCCATTTCATACAATTATCTCGACCCATGGGTTATCAGGGTTTCCCACTCTTGTATTCCAAGTCTGTATACACTGCAGCCAAAATGGCAGTCTATCACCTTCTTTTGGTTTGGGCAATTTTTGGGGTGTCCCGCAAGGGACGCTCCAGTCTGTATTCCAAGAGTAGAATTCACGGGTGCACTATGTACCCCCCCCCACCCCTGGTTGTATCCTGCCTGTGGTCTGGGGAGCAGTGGGCTCTTTACATTGTTTGCATGTATTTTTCCTGTGTCCGGCTGGGGGGGGGGTGGAAGGGCATGCTACGTGTTTCATGTTTCTTGCTTGGGCTCCTCACTTCCATTGACATAGCCTGTGAACATATGTCATTCTTGTGTGCTGTTTCCTATCATAGCTGTATATCTGTGTATATCTACACACACACACACACACACACACACACACACACACACACACACACACACACACACACAGACACACACACAAATATATATATATATATATTTGTATGTGTATATATATATATATATATATATATATATATATACGTATATGTCTGCATGCAACTATATATATATATATATATATATATATATATATATGTATATGTCTGCAACTCTATATATATATATGACTGTAAAGTAAATATATATATATATATATATATATGACTGTGACTGTAAAGTAGACTTAGCAAATCAACGATGTTACTCCCAATGGTAACATCCTGCCTGTGGTGTGAGTAGCAGTTCTTTGATCAACTCTGCCCAGCTTGATATGACATATGCTGACAGCGCTATATAATACTGTGGTTGCTATTGATTCCCTTCTCCTTCCTTTAGTATACTTTAATGTTACGTCGTTCTTTCTTCATAGATAGATCTATCTATCTATATATATATATATATATATATATATATATATATATATATTTTATATATATATATATATATATATATATATATATATATATATGTGTGTGTATATATATCTATGTATATATATATTATATATCTGTATATACTTATATACATTTCCTATGCTGGGCACTGCTTAGACCCGGGCATGTGCACTCAGACTTGCTTACTCATACTTATATGTGTTTACTGCTGCTTATTTGTGCTTACACCTGCTTACTAGTACCTTATTCATTATGACAGTGCCACTTTGCTTGAATGATATTTAAGTTAAATATCTCATGCGATACACATGTCGGTTTTACGGCAAAATGACATTCATTCCACATGGAAAATGATATGTGCTATTGTTCGGCTCAAACCATGAATGCCTGATTCTTAGGCGAATGCTCTGACCAATACACTATTGCTGTGTTGCTTCAGTTGCATATAAACCCATATTCCCATGTCTCCTTGTTCCCCAAACACCCACCCCAAAACTTCACTAGCACTGCAGTCATCCATTCTCCAGTTGGATGCGTGGTGTATCCACACCAGCACACATTGGCTGCTCGCTATCCCTGTAGACCCATCCTACCGGTTGACTCACTACACATATCCTCAGGAATCCCTAATGTTTAGTCCACAAACACTGGTGACATGAGTGACCAACAGGACACTATTCGCAATTTTTGCGTTATCCCACATGGGACACACTTGTCTTTATGTCAAGTTTAGACTCTTACTCCTTACATAGTTACTCCCATTAACATGACAATACAATGAATTAATTAGTCTGACTATATGGTAACATACACTTTACACATGAGAAATGATGTACGTGTTCGGCATGATTCTTTTACAAATAGACCGGTTTAGTATTTGGCGTTGCCATTGCAGGCAGATCACAGGGATAATTCCCACAGTCCTCACATTTGATTTATTCAGCACAGCACTGATTTCAGACATTGTACACACTTCTACGTTTTAGCAATTTTGTCCATTCTCTCTTATGCATTACCTATTACTCTATCTACTGTCGAGGTTTGTAAGGGCACATTCATGTGTTTATGTCTACAAATGGAATAGATATGTTACAGGGAATGTACTTCTACATATAGATGTATGCATGTGTGTATGCATGCATTTTTATTTATTTATTTTTATTTTACATTTGTTGACTGGGATAGTCCGACTGGATGCATGTCCATTTTCAGCAGAGGCCCGGGGAGAAAAGCTCCAAGGGTAAGCAGATACAGCGTTACATAATACCAGCATTACATATTACAAACAGACTATTTACAGTGATTACATAAATAAGCAAGTTAAACAAGTTCCACAGGTTATAGTTAATCCTGAGCGTAAGTCAGGATTAAACTAAATTATACAGTAAACTGGTAAACAGATTTTTACACATTCTAGAGAGAGTTAGCCAGGCTTGATACATTGACCTAGCCAATTAAGTGCCAAATGTTGTTTGAGTCTAGTTTTAAATTGACCTAAGGTGGAAAGTAAGGTAATATCAGCTGGAGGAGTGTTCCAGGGTCTACTTACAGAGATTGCAAAGAGAGATTCACTGGCTGTGTTATTAATTTTGCTAGTCTGAATTAGTAGTTTGTTAGAGCATCGAAGTGGTCTAGGATTGTTATAGGGGGTGATAATATTTTTAAGTGCAGGAGTATTGTCCGGATTATAGAGGATTTTACAGGCCATAATCAGTTGGTTATACTGGATTGGGCTGGGTAGTTCAAGCCACCCAAGCTGATTTAGATTGATGCAATGATGTGTCCTAAAAGGCAGCCCAGTGGCAAACCTGGCAATGTGGTTATAGCAAATTGAGAGTTTGTTAAGGACAGTCTTGTTTAAATTCGAGAGTAGAGGGGATGCATACAGAAGGGTTGAAAGAAGGTGAGAGCGAGCTATGGCAATTTTAGCTGGAGGGGTTATGTAGGCTTTTATTCTGTAAAGTGACCCTAGTTTTTAATTGATGGTTTTGATAGTTTAGTTAACATGTAGGTTGAATTTTAAATTATTATCTATGATGACACCTAATAGTTTTGTAGAGTGGTCAGGGGAGATTATTATGCCATCATTTGAATTTATGGTAAAGGTGAAAGCGGTAGACCTACGTGTTGGTGAAAATAACAGCATTTTAGTTTTTTTGAGATTTAGGATCAGACGACGTTCAGAAAGCCAGTTTTCTATTGTATTAAAGGTGGTCTGGGTAGCTGACCATAACTCTATTGGAGATGTGGCCGAGCAAATCAGAGTAAAGTCATCAGCATATTGGATACAGCTGACTTTTGGGATGACAGCATAAAGGTCGTTAATGAAGACGGAGAAAAGCAAGGGCCTTAGTATAGAGCCTTGTGGTACTCCAAGGGTGTTAGGTAGAAGATTAGAGAGTTTGTTCTGCCAGAGGACAGCCTGCTGTCGACCATTCAGGTAGGACTGAAACCATTGAAGGGCTCTGGTATCTAGATAGAATGTTTGCAGTGTGTGGATTAAAAGTTGGTGATCAACCATATCGAATGCCTTGGAAAGATCCAAGAAGAGGGCTGAGGATATATAATTATTGTTGCTATTATGGTTTAAAGGTGTTGGCAAAGGCTAGGAGGGCTGATGTAGTGCTGTGATGAGGATGGAAGTCATGCTGAGTGTCTGTCATAAGGTGATTCTGGATTAGGTGGTGCATGTGTTGTCTATGAATACATTTTTCCATAATCTTTGCAAGTGGAGAGAGTATAGCTATTGGCCTATAATTGGAGAATTCAGTAGAGCTGCCTCCTTTGTGAAGTGGGACTACATAGGAAATTTTCCAGATGGTGGGAATTTTAGCTTCTACTATGGTTCAATTGATTAGTATTGAGACAGGGTAAGCAATCACATCAGCTGATTTTTGTAGGTACTCGGCAGGGAGTTGATCAGCAGAAAGTGTAGTGGGTTTTAATTTTTAGATGAAGGTATGGATACGTGAAGTGGTGACTGGTTGGAAGCTGAACATGAGTAGGTTTCTAGGCGTGGTACTTTCAGGACCAGGGGAGCTAGGAGGTAGTTGGCTAGCTAGGGCTTGAGTTGTCTCAGTAAAGAATCGGTTAAAACTGTCAAAAACATCTTCAGGGGTTTTATCAGTAGTTGCAGCAGGGATTGGGGCTGAAGTTTGTCCAGGATGTAGTAGATTATTTAAAACTGCCCAAAATGTCTGAGGGTTATTTTGATTTACTGTCTGTAAATTACAGTAGAATTGTTTTTTGTCTTGCTAAATGGATTTTATAGTTTCGTTCCAGGATTGCCTGTATTTAATGTGATCTTGGGGGTCTTTAGAAGAACACCATAAAGCCCATGCTTTGTTTCTAAGGGTAATTTTGAGTTTAGACTCTTTAGAAAGCCATGGCACAGTTTTTGCCTTTGTTCTCTTTGAACAAACAGTTGCATGCAAATCAAGGATCTCAAGGAATTTGTTGTTAAAGTATGCTACTGCTTCCTGTAAGGGGAGGTGTTTTAGAATAGACCAATTACATGAGTTTAGTTCTAGTTGGAATTTGGCAGGGTCAAGGTTTTTATTGTTTCTAACCTTTCAGAGTAAGGGTTGTTGGGAATTAATGGCTTTGTGCTTAATTACATATGTGAGAAGGTGATTGCTTAGGCCATCAGGGAGGGTACCAGAGATGTACAGTTTGGGGTGACTATTTATGAGTACCCAGTCAAGTATGCTTTCTTTTTGGTTGGGTTTACCTATGCTGATAGGGGTGGATATGATTTGTGTAAATGCATGCAGAATAATATGGGTGGTTGGGGATTCTGAGGAACAGGTGCCCCAGTCTATGTTAAAGTCTCCAAGTAGTAGGGTTTCTTGGGGGTAGTGACATGATAGCCAGTGCAGGAAATCTTCAAGTGTAGATATATTGCTACCTGGGGGAATGTACATACAGATGATATTAATGCATTTATTTTTATTAAGTTGCAATTTGGTGGCAAGAATCTCTGAGTTAATAATCTGGGGTGGTTGTATTACATCTATGGCGACATTCAACTCAGATGTATAGAGTACAGCTACCACACCCCCCCCTTCCTGGAAGCATGATCCAGCATCTATATGTTGTACCCAAGTGGTAACACTTCATTGTCTGTAATGTTAAGTTTTAACCAGGTTTCAGATAAACAGAGACACCCAGGGGAGTGGACATCCAGAAATGCATGCAATTCATGTACCTTGTTATTAATGCTTCTAATATTGAGATGACAGGCTAGGAGAGAGTTAGTTGGCCTATTAATTGTAGGTTTGTAGCTTAGATTGCAAGTAGAGGGGGTATGTGTATCTGAAGTGGGTGGGCCAGGGTTGGGGTGAATATCACCAAGTATTAGATTAAGTCTATACTTGGAGATAAACTTCAGGAATTTGTTTATTAGTTTGTGGTAGTGTTTGGATCTAGAGCTAATGTGCCTGGGGTTGAGATGTTGATAGACTGAACAAGATGTTGGATAGGACCTGGTACTGTAAGTATGGTTGAAGGTGGGAGGATTTACAGCTGGGGTGATAGTATGGCCTTTCGGGATCTAAAATCCCATGAGAAACTGTTTTTCATACAAGGTAAGGTGGTATGGTGCGAACAAGAGGGGTAGTAAAGAGGAGTATATCATTATTTGTGAGTCAGCTAGTGAGTTAAGGAACTGTTTTACCTGGTGATGCAACACCAGAAGATAGAGTGAGTCAACATATAGTTAGCTATCCTACTCAGCCTATTTACAGTGCCTTTGCTAATTTATAACTTTTACAGTACTTACAATTGATTTCAATAGCCTCTCTCAGACATAAGGACATGTATAGAAGCTATTTTATTAATTGTGTCTTTATGCAAGCTAATTATGTGTTAATTGCCATGACTGCTTGATATGTGCTAACCATTTTCTCTCCTCTACATTTATCTTCTCTTTCTCCCCATAGTACCCTGCTTTCCACTGTGCTGTTCCTGATATAGTCTCTAAGAGCCTAACTACCTGGTGACAGAGGACCCTAGCCAATTCTGTGGTCTCATCTAAACAACCTTATTTTGCCCTGCACCCTCTCTCAGGGAAGCAAGAAAATATGCGGTTGACTAAGTCCTGATTGTAAGACTACTGTCTACTACTTCATGGGTTATAAAGTAAGCTACGAGCCTGAACAGCCAGCAGCCTTTACTCCCCCCTCCTATCTACCCTGTATCCAACTAACCTCTTCTACTTCATAAAAATGCCCCTTTTACTTGCTATCACTCCGTCCCTGGCTCTAAACCAGCTAGCTCCCTACATACATGTCTGCAGTACTAGATCTGCCCACTAGGTGGCACCATCATCCCAACCCTTATCTCCTGCTTTATCCCCCTGTATTTTCCTTCATAAATACACTAATGCCACTTTGGTCCTAGACCTGCTCTTATTTTCTCACTCACCCTTTACTTCAACTGTATACTCTCACCTGTTCTTTTTTTATCTCATAGACTCCTGATATATCTCTGATCCTTTCCACTCTTGACTCACCTACTTACCTTCAGCTATCAGCATTGCTGATAGTTTATTCTCTAGATTCTCCTTCACTTGTCTCTACCCGCTTTGTTCACCTTGCGGGCTCACTCCGCTCCCCTACCCTACCCCCAATTCCCACCCACCCCAGAGGTCCTACTCTTATACTATCTAACCACACCCATTTCCCTCTTACACTAATCATAGCCCCTCCCATTGTTAATTAACACCAATTTCCCTAATTTCAATTACCTCTTCCAATTTCTCCCACCACACCCAACACCTATTTCCTTCCACACTTAGCATACCTCCAAACCTATAACAAGAACCTAACAACTTACCCTGACAGATGCATATGCTACCCTCCTCAACCTTCTTACAGAGATTACTCATACTTACACTTCTACCACCCCTAACTTTAGCTTACCTGCTATCCTCTATGAACACACCATATATCCTCATATTCTCCACCCCAACACACTATCAACCTCTCCTTCTCTACCTATTCTCACTAACCATGTTAACATAACATCCACAACTAGCTATCTACTAGCAAAATTCCACAGGATTACCCACATTAGATATGACTCTCCCAATCCCAGAAAGTCTCTAACTCTATATAGTAAGTTCCCAAATGTTAGACTTCGAACACTACGCCTCTTTTTGAAAGATGGTGACATTCATCCAAACCCAGGCCCTATAACTGCTACTACCACTCAACTCCACAACCCCAACCCCCATCCTATCCATTCCTTTACTAAACCACTTAACTCACTCTTATTAGCTCACCTCAACATACTTAGCCTTAATAACAAAGTTGCACAACTCCATGCTCTCCTAGAAGTCTACTCCTTTGACATTCTTTGCTTAACAGAAACTTGGTTAAAACCTTCATCTAAAGACAATGAACTCATTCCACCCAGTTATAATATTTTGCGACTTGACCGTCCAACCAAAAAGGGTGGCGGTGTAGCTATCCTTTTTAAATCTGGCCTACAGATTACTACCTTCGACTATATACCACCTCAAGTCTCCAATGCTGAAATTATTATTACCAAGCTTCAACTTAACAAATTCAAATCCATTTATATTATCTGTACCTGTCTTCCTCCTGGTAATAACATTGCCAGAATAGAGAATATTCTCTGTTGACTATCTCAAAATATGCCTCAAGAAAACATAATCTTAGGTGATTTTAACATTAATTGGAAGTGTTGTAGCAGTTGCCACCCTTCAAGCCATATAAACCTTTTTGGTTTTTCACAAACCATTACCTCCCCTACCAGGATAAACAAGCCTAATAAGAAAGAAAGTACCTTAGATTGGATTCTCATAAATAGTCATCTCCAGACATATGAATCTGGTACCCTCCCTGATGATGTAAGTGACCACTCACTAACCTACATCATCAGGCATAAAACCAATCTACCTAACCCAACCATATCTAGGACAATTAGAACCAAGAAAAACCTCAACCCCGATCTCTTCCAAAGGGAACTAAGAGCATGCAACTGGTCTCCCTTAAAATACCTCCCACTGGAGGAAGCTGTCAATTACTTTAACTCTAACTTCTTAGCCATACTAGACCACCATGCCCCCAACGCGCTCTATAAGAATGAGAACTAAATCTGCCCCATGGCTTTCAAAAGAAACCAGGCAAAAAATCAAACTCAGAAATAAATACTGGAACAAATCTTGATCAACTAAAAGCCCAGTAGATCAACAAAACTCCAGGCAACTAAGAAATGAAACGAAAAAAGCAGTACTGTTTGACAAAATAATCTACTACCTACAATTCCAACAGACCACCATAATCAACCACAAAAGTTCTGGGCAAGTATTAATCAATTATTACACCCAGGTCAAACCATCACACCAAACCCACAAGGCACAGACCAAGAGAATCCCAGGCAGACTGCTAATGCATTTAATACCTATTTCACTGAGGCCATTCAAAACCTTGCCAGTCAGCTATCCACTCAGCACTTACCTATATCCAACTATATTACTAACCCACCCCCTCCATTTCTCTTCCAACCAGTCCCATCTACATATATTGCCCTCATCCAAAAACTTAAACCATGCACTCCTTCAGCAGACCAGATACCCGCTGAATACCTACAAAAGGCAGCCAAATCTATTGCCTACCCCATTTCCATTCTTATCAATAGAACAATCACTGAAGGACATATCCCTAGCATATGGAAGATCTCCCATATTATCCCCCTTCATAAGGGAGGTAACTCCACTGAACTCTCCAATTTCCGTCCCATTGCCCTACTGTCTCCCCTAGCAAAGATCATGGAAAAATGCATCCATAAACAATTGCTAGACCACCTAATCCAAAATAACTTACTTTCCAACTCTCAACATGGTTTCAGACCTTCCCACAGCACTACTACTGCCCTCCTTTCCTTCACTCACTGTATCAACAAAAAACAAAACCTCAATATGCTTTCCTCTGCACTGTTTATAGATCTGTCTAAGGTGTTCGATATGGTAAATCACCAGTTACTTATAAAAATCCTCAAATCTCTGTCACTAGATGCATTAGCTATACAATAGTTCCAATCCTATCTGGATAACAGACAACAGGCTGTACTTTGGCATAACATTCTATCTACCCATCTACCCATCAACATAGGGGACCCCCAAGGGTCCATATTAGGACCTCTCCTGTTTTCTATATTTATCAACGACCTTCACCTAGCAATCCCCCAAGCTACATGCATACAATATGCAGATGATTCGACACTTATATGCTCAGCCACATCAATATCTGAACATCACTCCCTTACCCAAAAGGTCTTTAACACAGTTAAACTATGGTTTACTCGACGTTGTCTCCTTCGAAACCCCAAAAAAACTAAACTCTTCCTTTTCACTCCTACTTGTAAGTCCCCCCCAAATAGACTTCACAGTAACATCCAATAACAGTACTCCTATATCCCCAGGCCCAACTACCAAACTACTTGGTATCACCATAGATAACAACCTTAACTTTGACACCCATATTAACAATACCTTAAAATCTGTTAATAGAAAACTAGGCTCTCTCTACAGGATCAAACCCTTTCTCTCTCCTGCAGCAAGAATAACCAATGCTCACACTCACCTAATTTCTCCTCTCCTCTATGCCAAACCCATATACAGTAATCTCTCTAAAAACAACCTTAATAAAATGGAAAATGCCTACAATAGCATAGCCAGATTTGCTACAGGTAACCCTTTCAGAACCCACCACTGTATTAACCTAAAGCAACTAGGATGGCTTGAATTACAAAATCAGCTTAAATTCCCACCAACTCACCATTCCCCACAAAACCCTTTACCATCCTACCAATACCCTTATACTATCTACCCTCATGATCCCCTACAACAATCTAAAGACCTTAAGTTCATCACATAGACTTCTGGAAAATATTTGCAATTCAAACAATAGGGCTGGAGACTCTCTTTTCTCTAATGCTGTTGGAAAATTCTGGAACCTTCTTCCTAGCAAACTTTCCTCTGTTCCCTCTATATCACTCTTTAAAAACAAACTGAAACTTTTTCTCAGAACACACTGGTTGTGCCCCTGTACCAAACCTGACTGATCTACCACCTTTCTTGCTTGGATCTACATACTCTCTTCTTCTCAGTATTCTTGTTCCTTTTCTTAACAACTGACCTAGACCTTTCTAGATTTTTTTTACTTGCATCCTCTTAATTTCTTTAAGTAGACTAGTTTTTAACTCTTATACTGATTATTAGAGCTCCTACTTTTTGGTTTCCTTCTTTATGTCAACTTGTTTACTAATATATTGTCTAACTCAGTTGCTATCTTTTTATATGTTGTATTGCAACTGCATTTGTATTGTATTAAGTGTATTTGTATATTTAGCACTATGCTATGAACAAACAACCTCTGTGATTATTCCGTTTCTTTTCCTGCAATGTTCAACATACAAATTAATCTTCATATAATGTGATTATATTTTTACTTCCTCGGAGCTTATCTCCCCGGGCCTCTACTGAAAATGGACATATATCCAGTTAGACTAGCCCGGTCAACAAATGCAAAATAAATAAATAAATAGATAAATAAATAAATAAATAAATAAATACATAATAAATAGAGTGGTGAGGTAAAGGTACTGGAAGGGGGATGGGAGAATGCCAGATGAAAGCTAATAGGTGCTATTGAAATGTAGGTAGAAGAATGGGGGTGGGAGGAATTATCCCAGACGAAAGCAGATAGGATCTAGAAAGTGGGGGAGTGGCTACAGAGCTTTAAATTTAGAGGTACTGGGGGCAAGAGGTAATTGGGGACAGGGAGGGGAGTGAAGAGAGCCTTAGCATAGCGAGGGCAAATGTAGTGGGGCTATTGCAGTTTACAACGTTTCCTAAGATGTCCTAAAGCTATAAGGTAAGTATTATAGCTCTTAATGTAAGAGTCAGTTTACTTAAGCTACAGGGGAAGGAGGCAAACACTCAAGTAGAAAAAAGAGCCCTATGGCTGACCAAAATGGTGACCTGATTAATAACACAGCACTGTAAATGAAAGCTTAACAAATGCTTTTTGTGTGCAACCTACTCCGCTTAAATGCTGAGAGAAACTGATTTTGTTATGGTGACCAACTGCAGTCCTGTAGACTCCGTTTTGTAGGTAAATGTAGATTTCAACTAGGAAAAGAGAAAAGCAGAGATTCTAGGGTAAGCCTGAAGGCAACAACAGGCAGTTATATTATAATAATACATTCATAAAGGTTTGAGGGTGGGGGGGTAAAGTAGCACACTTCAGAATGAACTAAGATTTATAGCTAAGAAACCTAAGCAAGAGAGCAATGCAGTAAATAAACACTTGCCAGATTTTAAAGATATACCAGAAAAACTGAATCAATTGTTCACAATTGTACAACTTGCATGCATACTTACAACTAACTCACTGGCCTCCATGAGGCGGTCCAATTAGAACCAGGCCATCCAACCATGACACGCCTGGATCCATAATCACATATCCATGGTTCCTCAACCCCACCCAAGTTCAACATACATGCAATCCATCCACTATCCAGTTGCTTTCACAGCCATGACACACCTCCACACATTGCCCTCCCCCCAGCGTTAGGGCCCCTACACGTATGCTGTCCCAACTCATGTATTATTATGCTCTTCCACTATTTAGTCCTTGAACATACCTGCCCTTGCTTGTGTAATACACAGAGATCCAAATATGCTGTCAGTTTTTGGTAGTCCCACTGGGGACTACCCTCTGATTGTTTGTAAAGTAGACTTAGCAGATCAACAATGTTGATCCCACTGGTAAAACCCTGCCTGCAGTGTGAGTAGCAGTGCTTTGCTCACTCCTGGCCAGCTTGATATGACATACGCTGACAGCACTACATAATACTATAGTTGCTGTAGATTCCCTTCTCATTCCTTTGCTATACTTTATTGTTATGACGTTCATTCTTCACACACACACACACATATATATATATATATGTGTGCGTGTGTGTGTGTGTGTGTGTGTGTGTGTGTGTGTGTATATGTATATATGTGTGTGTGTGTGTGTGTGTGTGTGTGTGTGTGTGTGTGTGTGTGTGTGTGTGTGTGTGTGTGTGTGTGTGTATATATATATATATATATATATATATATCACATCTGTACATACTTATAGTTTCATAGTTTCATAGTTTCATAGCAGTGTACTAGGCTATCTGCCCTGGGGCACTTACAAGCCTAGCCAACAATGATGTGGCTTACGCCACCCCGTATTATACAGTTGCGCCTCTCTAGTAGTGACACATGTGGGACCCCATTATTTAGTAAACTATACCTCTGTCTAGTAGTGACACTGAGGTGACTCCCGGGGTAAACTTACGATCTCCCATCCATGCATCGAGATTTTTCTTGAACAGTGCCAATGAAGGGCTCTGTCTCACATGAACTGGGATTTTGTTCCAGAGTACGGGTAACCTCTGTGTTATGAATCTATCCCTCCAGCATGTTTTATTCATATTTGTGCAGAGGTTGAAATCTTTAGCTTGCATGGTTCTGGTGGATCTGGATTTTTTGAGATGGAGCATGTCCATCAGTTCTTGGTTGGACATGGCCCTATATGTTAGGCACAAATCACCTCTGAGCAGGCGGTATGCTACTGAATAGAGCTGGAGTTTCTTTAATCTAGCTGGATAAGGCACATGTTTGAGACCCATGATCCTCTTGGTGAGGTACTTCTGGGGTCTTTCCAGTTGTTGCATGTGCCGGGTGAGATACATCCCAAATGGAGCATTATATTCAATCATGGGCCTGACAAGGGAGGAATATAGAGGTACAATGACCTCCTTTGATCTGGATGAGAATCCCTTCATGATGAGATGGGCAAGGTAGAATGTCTTTCTGACCACTTTGGCAACATGGTTGTCAAAGGAGAGGTCACTATCGACTTGAGTCCCCAGGTCTCTGATTACTTCTTCCGTACTCAGTGGGTTATTGTCTATGTGATAATTTGTGGGTACTTTGTTTTTCCCAAAGGGGATGACTATACATTTTTGGCGTTAAGTTTGAGGCCATGATTCCGGCACCAGTTGTCCGTTTCAGTGAGACCTTTCTGTAGGATGTGTGTGTCAGCAGGTAAATCAACTATGGCACCCAGTTTGCAGTCATCTGCAAACTTTGTCAGCCATAATCCTCCCATATTTGCTTTCACATCCGAGAAGTAAATGCCGAATAAGAGTGGTCCCAAGACTGAGCCCTGTGGGACACCACTCGTGACTGGTTTTGAATCTGACATGGCTCCAGCAATTTTGACCTTATGGGTTCTGTTTTTTAGCCAGTTTGCTACCCATCTTGTGACATACGGATTTACATTTAGGCTGCTGAGCTTGTCTATGATGCCAGAGTGTGGTATCATGTCAAAGGCTTTAGCCAAGTCCAAGTAGGCAGTGTGGACAGCCTTGCCCTCGTCGATGGCACTAGTGACTGTCTCGAAGAAGTCAACCAGGTTTAAGAGGCAGGATCTGCCTTTTACAAAACCTAACTGGGTGGGATCAAGGGTCTGCAGATCTCCAATATCGCCATTTATGAGTTCCATGATGATTCTTTCCATAGCCTTGCAGACCAGACTGGTCAGACTTATGGAGCGGTAGTTACCAGGGTCAGTAGAATTTCCCCCTTTGTGGAGTGGGACCACTGTTGCTGTGCGCCAGTGTTCAGGTACATATCCTGTAGTGAGGCTAAGACTGAATAGCGTTTTTAGGTGCGGGTTGAGTTCATCTTGAAGTTCACGTAACACGCAACCGGGGATACCATCGGGTCCCATAGATGCTGTGTTTTTTGCTTTGTTGAGTGCTGATTTCACCTGTATGTCTGAGATGACAGGTAGGTTACATTCAGCAGGGATAAATACTACATCTTTAGGGGGTGAGGGAGGGGAGAAATTTGCACTGAACCTATCTGCCAGAATATTGGCAATGTCGGTAGGGTCAGTGAATTTTTTGTCGTTGTGTACCAACTCAGAGCATATCTGAGAATTTCTTCCCAAGGTTCTGACATAATTGAAGAAGGCCTTGTGATTGTCTTTGGTATCCTTGGCAATCTTTCTCTCAAAGTTGGCTTTAGATGTTTTTATGAGAGAATGTAGTTTTTTACTTGTGCTGATCAGGGAAGCCTTTCCCTTGTGGGATTTGGCTTTGTCCTGCAGTAGCTTCCTTCTTTTGTTGTACAGTTTGTTTATAGCCGGGGTCCCCCAAACCAGGCGTTTTCCCTTGGTGGAGAGGGTCTTGGTTTTAGTTGGGATTGCTTGATCCATGCATTCTTGGAGATGTCCGTAGAAGGCTGTTGTGTAGGATTCAGCATTTTGGGATGTGGTTTCCATTAACCCAGTAGGCTTAAAGGATATCATTTCTGACTTAAGGAGTGTAAAGTCAGCTTTTGAAAAATGTTTCACTGTAGTCTTTTGTTCTGGGGTGGGGTGGGATATGTACATCCAACGTGATCAGTTTATGGTCAGATCTTACTAGTGAGGGGTTTATATCCAGTGCGGAGCATTTGAACCCCATGTTTGTGATAATCAGGTCAAGTATATTATCTCTCCTCGTAGGAGAAGTGACCAGTTGCTCCATAGCATTTGAGTTAATGAATTCCAGGAATCTTTGGGCTAGGGTGTTAGGGCTAGAATAGTGGGCTCAGTCTATGTTGGGGTAGTTGAAGTCACCCAATATGATGGTGTTTGGTGTGACATTCATATCCTCCAGTGTTTTCAGGAATGCTTGATGGGATTCCTGGGATTGGGAGGGTGTTCTATAACATGCGACCAGTTGTATGGCAGTTTTGCCTATGGTGAGTAAAACTTGTACGGTTTCTGATGCTTCATGGGTAGCCACCAATCGAGAGGTGCAGGTGTCCTTTATGAAAATGGACACTGCCCCTCCCTTTGTGGTTCGGCCTGGAACTTGAGGCCGAAAAGCATGATATGAGGTATAGCCTGGTAGCGCTGGAGTGCTCTCAGGAGCCTTGAACCAGGTTTCAGTTACTGCACAGACATCGATGTTCTCCATACTGAGAAGTGCTTCGAGTGCCTGCATCTTGAGATTTAGACTTCTGGCGTTGAGCAGCATTACCCTTAATTTTTTTCCATTTTTGTTTTTTACGGAGGTTGATTTGTCTTTTGAGCATTGCCTAAAAAAGGCACTATGGGGGTGGCAAGAGCCTTGGCCAGTATCCGGAAGCCCAGTGGTGACAGGTGCAAGCCATCCCTTGCGAAGCAACACGGCTAGTCCAGCATGTCATCCCAGGCTGACAGACATTGGATCCCCCTAGAATGACACCAGTGATTAAGCCAATTGTTAAAACTGATCATTTTGTCTTTGTACTGAGGCATCATTCTTGGTGAAGGCAGGATGCTGCTCAGGGTCAGGGTCATACCAGTCTAGGCTACATAATCGGAGAGCTCCTCAATTTCTCTTTTCATGTAGTCCAGGGAGATACGTCTCAGGTCATTCACACCAGCATGGACAATGACTGCATCATACTTGTACATGCTTTGGAGTGACCTGAGTGCGTGTGTAATGTGGCAGATCCTAGCTCCCGATAGGCAGTTCACCATTACCCTCTCCTTATTCAGCCTGGTAAGTGGAACGTCGGTGTGTCTGACTATAGAGTCACCTATTACTAATGTCTCTGGCATAGTGTTTTGCCTTAGGGGCTGTGATTGTGTGACACACCTGTTGTTTGAGGTATGTGTTGTAGGTGTTACGTTTTGTGGGGGTGTATTTCTGGGTGTCTGCTTTGGAGGCCTCTGTTGTTTTGGTAAGTTTTTTATAAGAGCCTCCGAGTATGTCTTTGTGTTCTTATGTGTTTGGTTTGTAGTGGTGGTGGTTTTATGTGTGACCGGTTTTGCTTCGGGTGTGGGTACCTTTTCCTCCTGTCTGGTCTTGCCAGTCCTGAGTTGAGAGAGTTCAGCCTCCAGTCTGGCTATATAGTTGCATCTCTCACAAGTATTTGTGTTAGTAGGAAGGAGGAGAGGGTTGTCTGTGTACATGAGACAATTGTAACATTGTCTTAAGATTCCCAGGTTAACCAGCTGAACAAGAGAGGATGCTAGTGGTCTACCACTCGACATACTAGAATATTATAAGGAGTGCTGTGCCTTTAAGGGAAGTGGGTATTCACAGGGGTAGTGGATGGCTGTAGTGCTTACTTTAGTATAAGAGTGCTTACTTTATTATAAGAGTGCTTGCTAAGACTAGAAGTCCCGAAAACAAGTGCTAATATATACAGCTAAATAGACTGAGTAGAGCTTTCTAAGTGAAAAATTGAAGAGCAGACTTGGCGGAGCCAGAAATAGTTTAAAACTGTATAACCACTGCTGCGCTATGCCAATCAGCAAAACGCCCTGAGGCGGATTTTATACAGGAACTTGAAAAGAGCTAGAAATGGTCCAAAGCAACCAATAATTTACAGCTCAAGTGCTGAGGTCACTTCCCCAGGGACAGATAGGCTGCTCAAGGCTCCCCACTCCCACTGGTGAGCTCAGAAACTTCCTTCTATCCAAGTAAGGCAATGGCCAACACAGGAACTACACACAGCCCAGAATACAGCAAAGCCTGTATACTGGTCCAAACTAGTCGAGCAAAGGCGGGAAAACAAGGAGTATTTTTTTTGTTTTTGTTTCGTCAGGAAAGCACACAGAAATGCAATTAAGTAAACAGTAAAATCGATTTACACAGGCTAGCACACTTTAGTGGGCAGCCTCAGCAGTTAAATTAACAAAAAAACAGTATTAATCGACCAGAGTCGACCAAAATGCTACTTTTAAGTGCAGATACTTCAGAAATCAGCAGATAGACACAACAACAGTTATAGCTAGTTAAATGAAAGCCAGAGAGGACAATGCAGATAAAAAAAGCCAAAAAATACTTAAATCTGGAAAGTGGTCGCTTCTTTCAGTTCTCTGTTGCCAGGACCCATCTGCAGGACAACGTGGAGCTCTGCTTGGGTATATAGCCAGAAAAAAATGCCCTGAGGCGGATTTTTATACAGGGAACTTGAAAAGAGCTAGAAATGGTCCAAAGCAACCAATAATTTACAGCTCAAGTGCTGAGGTCACTTCCCCCAGGGACAGATAGGCTGCTCAAGGCTCCCCACTCCCACTGGTGAGCTCAGAAACTTCCTTCTATCCAAGTAAGGCAATGGCCAACACAGGAACTACACACAGCCCAGAATACAGCAAAGCCTGTATACTGGTCCAAACTAGTCGAGCAAAGGTGGGAAAACAAGGAGTATTTTTTTTGTTTTTTGTTTTTTCAGGAAAGCACACAGAAATGCAATTAAGCAAACAGTAAAATCGATTTACACAGGCTAGCACACTTTAGTGGGCAGCCTCAGCAGTTAAATTAACAAAAAAACAGTATTAATCGACCAGAGTCGACCAAAATGCTACTTTTAAGTGCAGATACTTCAGAAATCAGCAGATAGACACAAAAACAGTTATAGCTAGTTAAATGAAAGCCAGAGAGGACAATGCAGATAAAAAAGCCAAAAAATACTTAAATCTGGAAAGTGGTTGCTTCTTTCAGTTCTCTGTTGCCAGGACCCCTCTGCAGGACCACATGGAGCTCTGCTTGGGTATATAGCCAGACAAAAACGCCCTGAGGCGGATTTTTATACAGGGAACTTGAAAAGAGCTAGAAATGGTCCAAAGCAACCAATAATTTACAGCTCAAGTGCTGAGGTCACTTCCCCCAGGGACAGATAGGTTGCTCAAGGCTCCCCACTCCCACTGGTGAGCTCAGAAACTTCCTTCTATCCAAGTAAGGCAATGGCCAACACAGGAACTACACACAGCCCAGAATATAGCAAAGCCTGTATACTGGTCCAAACTAGTCGAGCAAAGGCGGGAAAACAAGGAGTATTTTTTTTTTGTTTTTTGTTTTTTCAGGAAAGCACACAGAAATGCAATTAAGCAAACAGTAAAATCGATTTACACAGGCTAGCACACTTTAGTGGGCAGCCTCAGCAGTTAAATTAACAAAAACAGTATTAATCGACCAGAGTCGACCAAAATGCTACTTTTAAGTGCAGATACTTCAGAAATCAGCAGATAGACACAAAAACAGTTATAGCTAGTTAAATGAAAGCCAGAGAGGACAATGCAGATAAAAAAAAGCCAAAAAATACTTAAATCTGGAAAGTGGTCGCTTCTTTCAGTTCTCTGTTGCCAGGACCCGTCTACAGGACCACGTGGAGCTCTGCTTGGGTATATAGCCAGAAAAAAACGCCCTGAGGCGGATTTTTATACAGGGAACTTGAAAAGAGCTAGAAATGGTCCAAAGCAACCAATAATTTACAGCTCAAGTGCTGAGGTCACTTCCCCCAGGGACAGATAGGCTGCTCAAGGCTCCCCACTCCCACTGGTGAGCTCAGAAACTTCCTTCTATCCAAGTAAGGCAATGGCCAACACAGGAACTACACACAGCCCAGAATACAGCAAAGCCTGTATTCTGGTCCAAACTAGTCGAGCAAAGGCGGGAAAACAAGGAGTATTTTTTTTGTTTGTTGTTTTTCAGGAAAGCACACAGAAATGCAATTAAGCAAACAGTAAAATCGATTTACACAGGCTAGCACACTTTAGTGGGCAGCCTCAGCAGTTAAATTAACAAAAAAAACAGTATTAATCGACCAGAGTCGACCAAAATGCTACTTTTAAGTGCAGATACTTCAGAAATCAGCAGATAGACACAAAAACAGTTATAGCTAGTTAAATGAAAGCCAGAAAGGACAATGCAGATAAAAAGCCAAAAATACTTAAATCTGGAAAGTGGTCGCTTCTTTCAGTTCTCTGTTGCCAGGACCCTCTGCAGGACCACGTGGAGCTCTGCTTGGGTATATAGCCAGAAAAAAATGCCCTGAGGCGGATTTTTATACAGGGAACTTGAAAAGAGCTAGAAATGGTCCAAAGCAACCAATAATTTACAGCTCAAGTGCTGAGGTCACTTCCCCCAGGGACAGATAGGCTGCTCAAGGCTCCCCACTCCCACTGGTGAGCTCAGAAACTTCCTTCTATCCAAGTAAGGCAATGGCCAACACAGGAACTACACACAGCCCAGAATACAGCAAAGCCTGTATACTGGTCCAAACTAGTCGAGCAAAGGTGGGAAAACAAGGAGTATTTTTTTTTTGTTTTTGTTTTTCAGGAAAGCACACAGAAATGCAATTAAGCAAACAGTAAAATCGATTTACACAGGCTAGCACACTTTAGTGGGCAGCCTCAGCAGTTAAATTAACAAAAAAACAGTATTAATCGACCATACATTTCCTATGCTGGGCACTGCTTACAGCAGCGCAAGCGCACTCAGATTTGCTTACTGTTTGTTATATATGTTGACTGCTGCTTATTTGTGCTTACTTGTGCCTTATTCATTATGACAGTACCACTTTGATTAAATGGATTTGGTTAAAAGTCCCATGTGATACTCAAGTTCATTTTTACATGTGATTATGTCGGTTTTACAGCAGAACGAGATTCATTTCACATGGAAAATGATATGTGCTATAGTTGAACTTGAACTGTGAATGCCTGTTCTTTAGGCGGATGCTCTAACCACTACACTATTGGTGTGCTGCTTCATTTTGATGTTTACCCATGGTTCATAGTTACCCGAACACACGCCTCAACACTTCACTAACACAGCAGTCATCCATTCTCCAGTTGGATAAACCACACCACTACACATGCGCCACTCCCTACCACTCTAGACCCATCCTGCATGTTGACTCACTCCAAGTATATTCAGACGTCCCTAGCTTATAGTCCTGGAACATACGTTCCTAAAATGGTCAGGGTGTTCAAATAGTTTTCTAGTTTTTGGCTTGGCCGACTGGGGACTGGGACTGCTCTGTACCTGTTTGAAAGACAGACTTAAAATGTGGACAAAGTTAGTCCCACTGTTAGCATCCTACCTGTGGTTGGAGACGCAGGGGCTTTGCTCATCTCTGGCCAGCTTGATATGACAGCACTAAATAATACGGCAGTTCTGCTGCTGTTCTCCTTCGCATTCATTATGAATGCTTTATTGTGACCATGTTCGTTCTTTACCGAGATATATATATATATATATATATATATATATATATATATATAGATATATATCTATATCTATATCTGTACGTATGCATGCATATACATCTACATGATTATTTACTTTGATCATACTGTTGAATGACTGTGCTGTCTGCTATGTTTGTGATAACATTAGAACGGCCACGGCTTAGTGGTAAATCATATTGGTTGTGGTGTGTAGGGTCCTCGCGTTAAGCCTTGCCAAGGTGGTTTATTGTGTTGCTGGGAGAACAAGGGCAGTTGGACAAAGGGTGAGTACAACACTTTTCAGCAGCGGTTTTCTGTTTCGCCATGTTTAACCGCCACTTCCCGTCACGCAGACACCTTCTCCATTCTTACTGTGATACGTCACTCCAGTTCACATTTCAATGGTATTATATCATTATACAGCATAAAAATGTTAGAATATGCTCGTATACAGATTCTGCATCATAAATGGTGTGCGCTGCAGTCGAACCAGCAACGTCTGCTCATTAGGCGGATGCTCTAACCACTACACTATTGCTGTGCTGCTTCATTTGCATGTATACCCATGGATCATAGTTACTCGAACACACGCCATAACACTTCACTAACACAGCAGTCATCCATTCTCCAGATGGAAAAAAAACACACCACTACACATGTACCGCACCCTACTGCTCTATACATGTCCTGTATGTTGGCTCACTCCAAGTATATTCAGACGTCGCAAGCTTATAGTCCTGGAACATACGTTTATATAATGGTCAGGGTGTTCAAATAGTTTTCCAGTTTTCGGCTTGTTCGACTGGAGACTGGGACTGCCCGGTGCAGCAGTGTGACTTCATTAATATGTATATGGTGCTGCTGCGCCATCTCTGCACCACACTCTTGGCGCAAGGCTAACACCATCCTTGCGCCGAGCTTCATGAATCCCGGGGATAGTTTAAAATTGTTCTGTTTTCCACAGTTTGCTTTGTGTATGTTTGTACTCCATATATTTTATGATTCTGTATAGTCCACCTCCTGTAGCACTGTTACATTGTATCTACCAATATCAGAATCCTTTAATCATAATAATCTCATATGATATAAAAGGAAAGGATTCTATTCACATATGCATGTGTAAAGTTAGAAGGAAAGGATGTTGATAGTGCATGCATGTGTGCAGACAGATCACTTAAAATGCCACAATAACAGACATCTTCATGACGGAGGTAATAAAGAGGCATCTCAGCTACAGGTGAAGCAAACATGCAGCTTGTAAATGACTGCTTCGTTCCTCCTCCACATACAGTGCATAGCATGCAAATCTGCCACTTTTGTGATTCTTGCTTGGATAGTATGCTGTGTTCACATTGTTACTGCTGTTTAGTACACCCATTCCTGTCTCTGGTTCTGATTGCTAGGAATCAACTTCTATCCAGTTCACAGCCCCTTGGATTTTGCACTAAAAGTCAGTTTCTACTGAATGCTTTAATGCTCAGACCCCATCTATCTGAATACAGAAGACATTGCTATTCTATGGTTATGTAAACATGTGCTATGCCAAGCATCTCAAAAACTATAAAAACACACTGACCCTTCTACTGGCAATGTCTAATGAAAATATTTGACAGAGCAGCGTTTTTTTGATGTTATGGAAATTTGCCACAATAGGAATCATAGAGAGTAGAATGTATGGTCAGTAGAAATTAACTTATTTTAGGTAATTGCTGAGAAATTAACTTATTTTAGGTAATTGCTGAAACTGAAGTTGGCATTGAGTATTTTTTGTTATTAATCTGCACTTAAATATTAGTGAAGGTTCATAGTATATGCTTTCATGAACAAGTGTAAATTGCATAAGATCTGCATGTCGATGCACTAGAAATCAGGCTCCTCGGCTGAGAACAATGTAGTAATGTTTTATGCATGAAGAGCAGGGTATGAAGTTATAGGCTCTGTTAAGCATACTTTGTAAACTGCTAGACTTGTATTTTTTTATAAACACAGTGAACTGTAACCCATATTCCATCTGCCTATTTTAGAATGTTTTACCTTATTGTGCTCCATCATCATGGGTGATGTGCCGACTAATTTTGGTACAGCCATTTAGGACTGAAATTATTTCCTTTACCTTACTTACATAACTTGAACTATTAAGGAGGGTTCAAGTTCTAAGTTTAGTTACTCAAATGGGGTTATGCACTTAATGTGTTGGTTACTGTTTTCAAGGTCGGCAGTGCAGTAAATGATGTTGCTATCATCCCAGTGTCTTTAAATTCTATGTTTTTTTCCACATTTTACCACATTGAGACTGTCTGGGCATACATCATGTTGAATTTAAAACTTGCTATATTTTTGGAGTGTATTTATAAGAAATGTCTGGCTATATATGTATACATATTCCATTGTGTACATTTCTATGAGGTCCTTATATCTTGATATTTTTAATGCAGGCAACATAAACGTTAAATGCTGTACACAGCTCTGCTTCATATTGCAAAACATGTAAACCGGAGGTGTCTGAATATTTTTCTCCTCTTAAGGGTCTTACTATTAAACTAATGGAGAAATTTCAGTTGGCATTCTACTCAAATACAGTTTTATAATAAACAGATACAGTGTCCATTACTGAACAGTTTTCTTAACTGAATTCAGCTTTTGCACAGCTCACTTCACATTTGCATGCATTTTTATTTGGCAGTACACAAATACTTTCTCAGTACATTGCAGTTTCAGTTCATGGAGTAAGATAGTAAGGAAAAACGTCCTTGCCCCCACAGTTCTGTGATCTCACTAATTCAGAAGCAATGAGTCAGCAAAACATGGGAGTAAGTTAAATGATTCATTATTCCCATGTCGCGTTATCCCGGTGAAGTCATACCATGTCACGTTATCCTGGTGCAACCATGCCAGTATATCCCCATTTGTTAATTATATTACTTCTTTTGAAGGCATAGTAGACAAAAAAATTAGAAAACTGGCACAATAAATTGGTGTTGGCAGCTCAATGTTATTTTCCAGTAAAGTACATTTTCCCTTACCCATTTACATATTAGTTATTTACTGCTCACCTGAATAGTAAATTATAGTGCATTTGTTACTGGATCTTACTGCAGTACTGTCTGCTATAGCCCTTCTTTGGGAGCAACAGACATGTGGAAACTGCACCATGATTATGAATCTTTCTTCGAAAGATCCAAAAATAACTGCAATATATCAAACTTTTGTTTCCCAAGATGTTACGTCTAATACTTAAAGACTTGAATCACTGCAAATATTTTTTCAAATAGGTTTACAAAACATAAACCAGTATAAAAAAAATAAGGAAAAAATGAGTCAAATACAAGAGAAGTTATATTTTTATCTAAAATATATTTTTGTTATACAGTATGATTCACGGAAGAAGTAGTAGCAAGCTGCAGAGAGTTTATGTTTCTCTCTCCCAGGCATTTATGTCAGCACTTACAGTTTGAAAGCTTCATATTAATGCAGGGACACTAAGGTTTTCTTTGGCAAAGTGCCACCTCTGTTCTTCGAAAGTTGCTATTTTATTACTTTGGATGAAAAGCAGGAATATTTTCACAATGGGATATGTACGGAAAATGACACAGATTACTTGTCTCCTTCTTTCCAATGAACTTCTTACATGCTGTACATCTTGTGGTGAAGTAGTCAGATAAAAGATAATGCAGTTAACTTATGCGTCATTCTGAGAAAATGAAACTTCAAGGCAGTATTAAATCTGCAATACACTGAAGAGTTGCAGTCTGGATTTCAATAAAAAACAGGTGCCTCAGAACAGAAATACTTACACAGTTACTGTAAATGATTTGGCAGTGCTGTCAGAAAACTAATACAAATTAACATGGTTGTATAACATCAAGACATGGGTCAGTGTGTATGAATTCAGAATTAAGTCAAACATCACTCTCCATTTTCAAAAAAATAAAAGCGAAATTATAAAGACATTGGAACTCTGCACAGAAGTAGCACATGAAAGAGAGGAGTAGGATAGACTAGATTAAGACATGCTGAATCTGGTTCTGTTTGTATAACTTGAGCCCTAAACCAGGCCATCTTTTGTTGGAGAGAGTGACAGGAGTGTGCAGTTAGAACTCATCTGATTGAAAGGTGCTGGAACAGAGCTCAGTTTTGAGCTTTTTTATTGTTTAATTTGTTTAAATCAGGTTGCTCTCATTTGCTGCACCTCCTCCAGTAGACCTGTAGCCAGTGATATTCCACAGGGGTCGGTTCTACGACCCCTACTGTTTGGAATCAAGTTCTCTAAAGTACAGGCTAAAACTAGAGAACTGTGGCTGACAAAGTTTGCTGATGACTGCAAACTGGGAGCAGTCATTGAAACTCGTAGCAAAGTCAACATTCTGCAAGAAGGTCTTACGCAGACGAATGACTGGTGCCAAAGTCATAGTCTTAAAGTTAATGCAAAAAAATGCATTATCATCCCCTTCAGAAAGGGTGATGTTCCGATAAACTATCACATCAATAGCAATACCCTAAGCACACAGTCAGTGGTGAGAGATCTGGGAACACAGGTTGACAGCAACCTTAACTTCGATCACCATGTCTCCGCTTTGGTAAGAAGACCATTTTATATTGCTCATCTCATAAGTAAGGACATTGCCTCCAGAAAAAAAGAGGTTATAACCCCCCACTCTTCCCTCACCAGGCCAATAATAGAGTACAACACTCCCTTTGGTATGTTCCTTTCTAAATACCTGCAGCAACTGGAGAGACCACAAAGGTTCTTTAAAAAGAAAATTCAGAGTCTTCCAGATCTGTCTTATGTGGACAGACTGAAATCATTGTCGCTATACTACAGACTGCTCAGAGGTGATGCGGGCCTTGCATATAGAGCAATATCAGACTCAGCTTTAATGGAAATGCTGCATATTCGCAAGTCAAACAGTGCACGGGTCACTCGCTCAAAGAACTGTAACCTGGTATGTGACATCAACAGGAATATGCTGGACAGATTTGTCTCACAGAGGTTGCCCCACCTTTGAAACAAGCTTCCTAGTCATGTGAAGCAAAGCCCCTCTTTGACCCTATTTATGCATAATTTGGATGACTGGATGGATAACCAGAAATTCACCACAGGGGATCCACATGTGTCCCTCTTGGAAAAAAGCAATAGGTGCTGATTTTAGTATCTGCTTGAACTAGACACCCTTGGGAACACTGATTGAACTTGGCTAGGCTTGTAAGGGCCCTGGGGCTATTAGCCTAGTAACCTCCTTTGATCCTATGATCCTATAAAAGTTGTAGTACAAAATATGTATTGGGACAATGACTGAAGCCAAAAAGGGAAGCTCTGAAGGGTTTGGTGCAGGATTTTGATTAAAATGTATGTGGTTTGTTAAAAAAATGCAATTTTCTAATGTTAAAAATACACCATTATATTACCTGATCTAATGAGATATGCATACAATCATTTCAGTAATGTTTCTTCCCTTGTGGTGTAAGTACTTCTTCAATGCTGAGGTCATTTAGATACCTTATATATCAACAGCGGAGTTTATAGAAGTTGATTGCTGCAGCAGAATTTACATTATTGAATAGCAAGAATGTTTGTACTATTCAAACATAAGGAAACTGCTTTTACTTATTATACTAAAATGATTTTACTTCTAGTAATAAATATATGTTTGGCTGTCAGACTTTTTTAAGGTTTCCTTCAAATTCAGGCAAGAAAGGTTTACTGAATCTCACTGGTCCGTAGATAAGTAAACTTGAATGCTCCTTCATAGCTTAACAGGGCCTCTTGTTCCCTGTCTTGGGCTAGGGGACTATATGTATGTATACATGCATGAATATCTATCTATCTATCTATCTATCTATCTATCTATCTATCTATCTATCTATCTATCTATCTATCTATCTGTCTATCTGTCTATCTATCTATCAAATCTATCCAGTGTGTGTGTGTGTGTGTGTGTGTGTGTGTGTGTGTGTGTGTGTGTGTGTGTGTGTGTGTGTGTGTGTGTGTGTGTGTGTGTGTGTGTGTGTGTCTTTGTGCATTTGTGTGTCTGTGTGCTGATGTACAAAAATGAGCTCATACCACCACTCTTTATAAAAATAGAGCAGCTTATTATGTATAAGTGCTGATTAGGCAGGTTCAGCCAAAGAAAATAAAACTTGTGGTTTTAAGTAAAATACAAAATCAGTGCATTTAGTTCAGTCTTACACTGCTAATAATCAGTCGCTGATAATCTCTAATAGTAGCACTCTCTGGATTCCTTCTGACAGGAACATTTTCCAGTTTGTTCACTGAGGCTTTTCTTCATTTTAATTTGCTTTCTTTCCTAGAGTCATTGGTCTGCAGAATAAATTACCTTTGTCAAAAGTCATAAGCTGAGATTATGTACGAATAGGGCCTTACACTGGGGTCTGACTGGCATGAGTCTGTCACTAATTCTGGTGACATCCATAACTACCATCTTGAAGCCTCTCCCTCACCACAGTTCCCACACCAATTACACTCTACCCCCCCCCCCCCCGAGTTGCAGACAGTGGATGCCAAGCAAAGTGGCTTTACTACACTGTCTTGTCTCCTGGATGCAGAAGATGTCTAGTTCCAATTTAGCATCATCCCCTGCATTCTGTCATTCATGTTGACAGGTTGATTGGTTTTACATGTAGCTTAGTTGGGGCAAGTGATAAGGCATGCAATGACCAATATAAGGCACATAGCCCTCACCTGCTCTTAACATGGACATAGGGTGGTGGGTTGGATCCATCACATTAGTCAACAAGACCAAATCTAGAGATAATTTTACATCATTTAGTGGCTAGCCCTGATATGCAGTCTGAGATCTATGCTCTTTCTCAAGGATACTGCACACACCACAGCTGATGTCTATGCAACTCTTTACCCAGTAGGCACTGTCTAGAGTCTTCTGTGCTGCTGCTCACAACTAAATTCTTGGGTGAGTTTGAGGTGGCAATTCCCAGCATATTTTTGAGAGGAAATCCATAGAGACACAGGAGGAACATACAAACTCCGCACACACACACACACACACAGGATCGAAACTTGTAATTTGTGCAAGGGAGCAAAGGACCTTAACTATTATCTCAATCATGTTTCCTCATGGCTTACTAAGCTAAACAACTTTCTTGTGACTGTAACAGTGATTACACAAAATAAGGAAATAAAAATGCCTAAACAGCGTAGCAGCTTCTACATATTGTATTTTTTAATTACTGCAGAACAGGTTTATAATGTTTGTTATGAAATTCACTCACGAGTCCTCTGCTACAGTCTTAAGTTTGCTGTTGAGATTTGGAAATTATTTTACAAGGAAAGTATCACACTGGTGGGTTATCTAGAAGGAACACATTTGTGAAAGTGTGGGGTCATCTATCACAGATAGCTCTTTGCATGCCACAGCACCTAGATGAGTTTGTGCAGTTCAGACCATGGAGAAAACACATCATACAAACTGCCCAATAGCTTTTTATGTGGCGGTCCAATCCGTTTGACCCTCAATCAGATAAATGTGAGCACATGGACCAGATGGCTGGGAAGGGAATGATGCCTGACAGACAGAAGGGATAAAAAAGAAAATAAATAATGCATTTCATCAAATGAAAAGTGACATATTGTTATTCATTATGTCAATGGCACAAGAGATTGCACACATACCTTTGGTGCTGGATGTTGAGAAGGTTGTAGGTTCTTTTCTCAGTCTAGCTGATTTGGGGGTGCTGTACTCCTGAATGTGCTGTCCTTCAGATGAGATGTTAAATAGAATTTTAATCTGCTTGAGTTGGTGGCAGCTCAGTTTGATGTTAAAGATCATACAGTATCAAAGAGAAGGGGAAGTTATCCAATGCATTGTTCAAGTTTCCCTTAGTAGTATAAACTGCCTCAGGGCGCCATTGAAAAGAGGTCACTACATTAGTGGGGCTAACCCAGTCAAGAAAGGATAAGTAAAAATAAATAAATAAAATGCAGCATTCTGACAGGGGCTATTAAGTTCATGAGTTCCAGAAAAGGTCTCTGACTGTGCTGTTATAGGTTTCATGTCATTCACGTAAAGTTCATAGCTTCATTAATGTTTATTAGGCTTTTGATCTTTGAGATTCTTATGAAGCCAAGCCTTGCATTTCCATGGTATTTATACCAAACACTGGCCAAATTAGTAGATGTTGGGATAATTGCATATTCCTATAGCCATGAAGGGCAGTGGTGCCAAACAAGGGGTGAAGTTGTGGTTTACCATCTAGTCATTCAGATTATGTCTGAAAAGAGTAAGAGATAAACTTTGATCTATGTAGAGTGGAAGACGGTTCCAAAGAAGTAGTATTCTCTGTGATACATGGCTGTTCCTCCAGCATGGTCTGCTAATTCTGCAAAAGAGACTGACATCTCTTGAGCATGTATTTATGACACCATTGGACTTGCTAATGTGTAATAGGTCTGAAAGAATAGTGTCTGCTGAGACTCTGTACAGAAGACATAGGTCTATCAATAGCCTGTATGACACCGAGACAATTGACTAGGCTTTTCATCAGTCTGCAGAATTTTTATGGTCTTGGCTCTTGATTTCATTTTTTTCTGTGAGCAAGTTTTGTGGCTATTCCATTTATAACAAGTGTCAGGACTGGTATCTACTGAAAGGGGAATTATACTCAAAGACTGGCCTAATGAGTGCTGAGTATGGTGGAACAATTACATCCCTGGATGTGGACACCTTACCCTAAGGTATACTCTATGAGATGAAAAGGGATTTCCTTACAATAATGGATATGTGGTGATCAAAGTATTGTTCATTGCTGACATACATAGCTCTCAACCTCTTAGCACAAAAAATCTGGACAAAGACAAAAATAATGGGGGGTCAAAGTCCCTAAAAATAGGGACATATTTTAAATATTGCTCTTATAAACTTAGAAAGTTGCTAGAAGAAAAGGCCTTGTGCTACCATGCATTTTTCTGAAGGCTATGAAGTCTGAAACTCAAACACCAGTCATTATTTAGTGAATTCATTCCTCAGTGATTTGTCACAAAAAATCCAGGAAAAATTACACATTTTATGAGGAACAGACCACAACTGTGAGCCAAAAATCCAGACATTCTGTGAAAATCTGGACAGTTGAGAGGTATGTTGACATATATTTTCAAATCTCTAACTATGTGATCAATTTTCGGGGGTGGGTGTTGCCAAGATGATAGTTACAATGGGTAATCATGCTTGCTTAAAGTTTTGACAGCAACTATTGGTATTAGACAGGACATCTTATAGGACTGCAGTGTCCTCTGGGGAGTTTATGATGACTGTAGACTTGGTCATTCACAAGCACTTAACATTACCTTACACCTCAAAGAACTAAATGCCAAGAAGGAGTGTCCCATGGACAGAACAGTGGTCACTCTGATCATGATAGATCTGTTGGAGGAGCCAGAGCTGCTCACCTTTACTTCTTGATTCTGTTTGCTTTCCAGTTTCAGATCCAATAAGTCATATAGGGATAAATACTTACATTGTCCATGATGCCTGAGTGTAGGATGGTTTTGAACATTTTGGCTAGTCCAGATAAGCAGTATGCACTGTTTTGCCTTCATCCACTGCCTCTGGGATTGTTTGAGGAAGTTGACCAGATTAAGTAGGCAGCAACTGCCATCGAAGAATCCAAATTGGGATGGGTTAAGAACCAGTAGGGCACCCATATCTCTGATTACTAGTTCCATAATAGTCCTTTCCAAATCCTTGCAGATGAATCTGGTGAGGTTTATTGGTTTTCTAATTACCCCAGTCCACTGAAACTCCACCTTTGTGAAGGGGTGACTGTTACTGTCTGATATCCATCTGGCACAAAGCTTGTTTTGAGGATAATATTGAATAACTTTTGTAGGTAGTTCAACAAGTAATGTTTTAGATTAATCAGTAGGAAGCTTGGTATGCTATCCAGTTCCACAGGCTTAGATAATGCTTTGAGAACTTGTTCTTGGGAGAATTGAGCTAGAGAAAGATGTAGGTATTTGTTCTGAGAATATTGGAAAAGAAAAGGAGTGAAGTTAGAGTTCAAGTTGTCTGCTACTAGGTTTTCTATATCCTCTGTGTCTGAGTATGTTGTATTATTTAGTATTAGACTGTCATACTACTGAGAATTGTTTCTGAGATTTCTAACATAGTTAAAGAAGGCATTGTGATTATCTTTCGCCCGAGTGGCTATTTTTACCTCATATCTAGCATAGGTTGGGTTGATCAGGATCCTGATTTCCTTGTTTAATTTAGCCAGAGCATTTTTAACTTCTTGAGACTTAGATTTATTTTTGCATGCAATGAGTTTTTCTTTTATTGAACAGCCTGTTTATGGTATGATTCACTTATAGTGGTTTGTTTTTTAATTTGTTGTTGTTTTTCTGATTGACACAGATGGATACATGCAACTAGTTACATGAGCACAAAATTTGGTAGTAAATGATTTCACATAAGCAGTTATTTCATCAAGGGAGAAGGGAGGACATCACTTAGTCTGTTTTGATTTTCCATTGCATAGTCTTTGAATACAGAGGAATTGGAGGATGCTTCGGTCTTCAGTTTTAAAATGAATGTGCCTGACTTGTTGTTCAGTTTGACCAGGGAGGAGGTTACAATTAGTGAGAAGCAGAGTTGTCCCATATTGGTACTGAACAATTCCAGGATTTTATTGTCCCTGGCTAGGGTTGCAGAGAAATTGGTCCAGAGAGTTTTTAATAATGAATTCCAGAAATCTCTGGACATACATCTTTGAGAATATATAAGTCTCACAGACTAAGAAGGAATAGTTTAAGTGTCCTAAGAAAATGGTGTTTGACTTGTTGCATAGGGACTCCATACTAGCTTATAGGTACATACAAGGTTATTCAGCTGCGAAGATCTTAAAAAAACAACCCTACATTTCTATAGTGGTTTCAGTCCTTATATTTTGCATGCAAATACCCCAAAGATAGGTCAAACAAGGATATGTCAGGATAATTACATTATATTTACATTAGTTAAGTAGGAGTTATGTGTTGGTGCAAAAGAATAGAGAAGGTTCTATAGTTAGATATGATGGGATAAGGGGCTTTGTTTATAGTAAGTTGGATGTGGAAGAGTTTCAGATCTTTATCTTGTCTAATAAGTCATGAGATGAGATTTAATTAAGAATATAGAAGCACCTCCACTGTAAGTGCCCTTATCTATTGCAGTGGGCCTGTATGAGTGATAAGCATTGAATCACTGCACTGATGGTATGCTTTCACTGGTTTTGAACTTGGTCTGTGTGACAGTGCATATATCAGTGTTTCAAGAATATTTAATGTTTATAGGGTGTGAAGTTTTTTTTAAGGTTGTTGTGATTGAGCGGCAATACCTTGAAGTTGTCTGTATTATGTTTAAATATTTTGGAAGCTTTTAAAGAATGGCAAGGCCTAAAAAGGCACTATGGGGGTAGACAAAGCTTTAGCCAATATATGGAAGCCTTGAGGACAGCAGTTCTGGCCATTCCTTTCTAAGAAATTAGGACTGTTTACCATCTTTAGTCATCTCTTCCCAGGCTGATAGAAACTGTAGCCCCTTTGAGTGACACGAGAAGCTAAGCCAATTGTTGAAGACAATTAGTTTTTGTTCATATTAGGGCTTCATTCTCAGTGATGGTAGGATGCTGTTCATGGGTGGGTTCATATTTGTCTCAGACACATATTCTGAGATCCCCATCATTTTTCTCTTCATATAGTCTAAGAAGGTACAATCTTAAGTCATTTGCACTTACATGTACTGTGACTGTGATATGTGTGTAATTATGATGCAAGGATTTAAGTGCTTGTATGATGTAGTGAATCCTGATACCTGATAACTAACTGACTGTGACCATCTCCTTATACAGACTGATGAATGACACATTTGTGTGCCTCACTATGGAGTCACCTATGTCTATGATATTGGGCTGTGGTGTGATGAGTCTTGGTAGCTTTTGACTTGTGACTCTTGGATGTACATTTCATGGTATATGCTGCCTACATTGTCTGTTTATGAGACTACTGAGAGTACTTGTTTCTTAGGTTACATTTAGAAGACCTTTGTGATTTAGGCAGGATATTTTTAAGAGCTTTCATATATGTAGGCTAATGTGTTTGGTCTGTGCTGCGTCAGGATGGTTTAGTATGGTTTAGTGTGGTGTTATGTGGTACTTCCTGCTTATTATTTGTAGTGGCTATATATCAGAGCTTTGCCTCTGTTGATATTATAAAACTCCATCTTTCACACACTGTGCAGGAAATCTAAAGTGAAAGCAATACAGCTGCCATTGTCAGTCAAAACCACCTTATTGTGCACTAGAGGTAATTATCCTATTAAAGAATGACTTGACCTTAAATTATTGGAATATAGGACACAAACACATGAAAGAATCACCATATAATCGCATAACACCTTGACCCTTACTATGTCCTGTTTCAGAACTTCTAGAAATGCAGACACAATCTGAAGGAAATAGACGAAGAAGAAGAAAATGAAGAAACCACTAAAAACACAATCCATGCTCCTGTAAAAGCTTCATATGCTAAAGTGACCTTAATACTGTTTCTGCAAACATATATCATCAAGGTTAAGCAAACGAAAGTATTAATAGCATCTACTATATAAAAAAATGACTTAAATTTAGTAACATTCCAAGGCTACCCTTATATTGTCAAAACAGACAGTTATTAATAGCTAGCATACTAGTCCTACCATTTCATGACATGAACATTTACTTATTTATTTTATTTTATTTATTTATTTAACATTTGTTGACTGGGAAAGTCCGACTAGGTTCCACAAATCCTGTTTTCAGCGGAGGCCCAGGGAGAAATGCTGCAGAAGTATGTCTTTAGAATGTGGGAGGAAACCCACCCCAAAAAATGTAAAACGTTTCCAGTAAATGAGCACACACCATTGGAGACAGTCATTAACAATAATGAAAAACGCCAATGGAAAATAGAGACATGCAAATACAAAAATGTACAACATAACTCCTGTAACACATAAAACATCTGCTAACCCATGTTGGGTACAGCTGGGACATTTTAGAATTTTGCTTTATTTGTAGCCTCCTATTGTGGAGTACTATCCCTCATCCAGATAGGGCATGCTTCAAAACAAGTATTTTCAATAAATCATATTTTGCCAGCCTGGTATTAAAACAAATGACATTTTATAAAAAAGATAACAAAGTGTGATAAACCTCCCAGGACTTTAGGTTCATAGGTTCATAGGTAGGTACTAGGCTATCTGCCCGAGGGCATTTATAAGCCTAGCCAGAGTGTGTCAGCTTTCGCCACCCCATTGATTAATTAACTGAGCCTCTGTCAAGCAGAGCCAATGAAGTGATCCCAGGGGTGTACTTTCTGTTACCCATCCACTCGTCAAGGCTTCTTTTAAAGAGTGTTAGTGAGGGGCTCTGCCTAATGTAGTTAGGAATTTTGTTCCAAAGCATGGGGAGTCTCTGTGACAGGAATCTATCCCTCCAACCTGTTCTGTTTATTGTTGTGGTGAGATTTAGCTCACTAGAGCGCGTGGCTCGCAGTGACTTGGATTTCTTTAGGTGGAGCATGTCCATCAATTCTGAGTTGGACATGGCTTTGTAAGTCAGGCAGAGATCACCTCTGAGTAAGCGATATGCCACTGAGTACAGCCAGAGTTTTTTCAGTCGGGCTGCATAGGACATATGTTTGAGGCCAGTAAACCTCTTGGTAAGGTGCTTTTGTGGTCTTTCAAGCTGTTGGAAATGTCTTGTGAGGTACATCCCAAATGAGGCATTGTACTCTATGACGGGTCTGATAACCTCTTTATTTCTAGATGCGAACCCCTTAGTAATTAGATGGGCCACATAGAAGGATTTCCTAGCTACTTTGGCAATATGATTGTCAAAGGAGAGATTGCTATCTAACTGGGTCCCCAGATCTGTTATTACCCCTTCTGTATTAAGGGAGCTGCCGTCTATGTGGTAATTCGTGGGTGTTTTGTTTTTCCCAAACGGGATGACTATGCATTTTTTGGCATTTAGCTTGAGGCCATGACTTTGACACCAGGTGTCTGTCTCAGTAAGACCTTTTTGGAGGATGTCCGTGTCAGCCGGAGAATCAGTTATGGCTCCCAGTTTGCAGTCATTGGCGAACTTGGTTAGCCATAGTCATCCTGTGTTTGCCTGTACTTCTGAGAAATATATGAAGAACAGTAAGGGTCCTAGAACTGAGCCTTGTGGGACACCACTTGTGACTGGTTTAGAGTCAGACCTGGAGCCCGCTATTCTTACCGTGTGAGTTCTGTCTGTAAGCCAGTTGGCAACCCATCTTGTGATGTAGGGGTTTATGTTCAGGCTGGTGAGTTTCTCTATAATACCCAAGTGAGGAATGGTGTCGAATGCCTTGGCGAGATCAAGGTAGGCTGTGTGAACCACCTTTCCCTCATCTATGGCCTTGGTAACTGACTCGAAGAAGTCAACCAGGTTTAGTAGGCATGATCTGCACTTAACAAAGCTGAACTGGGTCGGGTCAAGTGTTTGGAGGTTCCCAATGTCTTTGTTAATGAGTTCCATGATGATGTGCTCCATAGCCTTGCAGACCAGGCTAGTCAGGCTTATGGGGCAATAGTTACCAGGGACAGTTGTGGCTCATCCTTTGTGGAGCGGAATAACCATTGCTGCGTGTAATTCTATGGGCACGTAGACTGTGGAGAGGCTGAGGTTGAACAGCGTGTTTAGGTGGGGGGTTAGTTCATTCTGTAGTTCATGCAAGACGCAGTCTGGGACACCATCTGGCCCCATTGATGCTGTGTTTTTGGCTTTTGAAAGGGCTGTTTTCACCTGTGCTTCTGTGATTTCCGGGACACTACACTTTTCCGGTATTGTTGTGGGCCCTTTTGAAGGTGAGAGGGAGGAGAAGTTTGCACCGAATCCGTCTGCCAGTATGTTGGCAATATCAGTAGGTTCAGTATATTTTGTGCTATTTTGCACTAGCTCAAAGCATATCTATGAGTTGCAACTTAGATTTTTGACATAGCTAAAGAAGGCTTTGTGGTTATCTTTCAAGTCCTTGGCTATTTTTCTTTCATGTTAGCCTTGGATGATTTTTATGAGGGGCCTTAGTTTCTTACTGATACTGATCTGGGATGTCGTTCCTTCTTGGGATTTGCTTTTTTTCTGAACTAGTTTCCTCCTTTTGTTGTATAACCTGTTTATGGCAGGGGTCCACCAGACTGGTTTCCTTCTCTTAGGGGAGTGAGTCTTGGTTTTGCTAGGGATGGCATGATCCATGCATCCTTGTAGGTGCTCATAGAGTGCAATTGTAAAGGATTCTGCATCTTGGGCAGTGTTATCCTTTAGCGTGGGGGCTGTGAAACTTACCACCTCTGACTTAAGTAAGGTGACGTTTGCTTTAGAAAAGTTTTTTACTGTGGTTTCCTTGGTTGGGGGTGGTGGTGGGGTGTGGACATCCAGGGTGATTAGTTTATGGTCTGATCTAACCAGTGACGGGTTGACCTCTGGTACGGAGCACCTTTCGCCCATGTTGGTGATGACCAGGTCCAATATGTTGTGGCCTCTGGTAGGGGAGTTTACCAGCTGATCCTGGGCATTTTACTTGATAAATTCCAGGAAGCGCTGAGCTTGGGAGTTTGTACTCATGTAGTTTTCCCAGTTAATGGTAGGGTAATTGAAATCTCCCAAGATCAGGGTGTTCAGTAGGACCTTCATGTTTTCCAGTGTCTCCAGAAAGGTGGAGTGGTGGTCCTGGGTCATGGAGGGTGATCTGTAGCAGGCCACAATTTGCATTGCAGATTTGCCCGATGTTAGTTGCACATGGATGATCTCAGAGGTATCATGCTGCACCACTAACCTGTAGGTGTGGGTATCCTTGATGAATATAGATACACCTCCTCCTTTTGTGTTTTGGTCCATGTTCTGTGGCCGAAATGTGTGGTATAAGTTGTAGCCCAGTAGTGCTGGAGTGCTCTCTGGAGCCTTGAACCAGGTTTCAGTTACTGCACAGATGTCGACGTTCTCCATACTTAGGAGTGCTTCGAGTGCATGCATTTTGAGATTTAAACTCCTGGCGTTGAGTAGCATAACCCTTAGTTTTTTACTTGTGCTGTTTATGGAGGTGGGTTTGAATTTTGAGCCTTGCCTAAAAAAGGCACTATGGGGGCAGCAAGAGCCTTGGCCAGTATTCGAAAGCCAAGGGGTGACAGGTGCAAGCCGTCTCTTGTGAAGCTACACGGCTTGTCGAGCATGTCATCCCAGGCTGACAGACACTGGATCCCCTTTGAATGACACCAGAAGCTTAGCCAATTGTTGAAATTGATAATTTTTTCTTTATACTGAGGTATCATTCTTGGTGAGGGCAGGATGCTACTCAGGGTCAGGGTCATACCCGCCTGGGCTACATGATCAGAGAGCTCTTCCATGTCTCTTTTCATGTAGTCCAGGGAGGTATGGCTCAGGTCGTTCACACCAACATGAACAATGACAGAGTCATATTTGTACTTGTTCTGGAGTGACCTGAGTGCTTGTGTTATGTTGCGGATTCTGGCTCCCAACAGGCAGCTAACAGTAACCTTCTCCTTGTCCAGCTGAGTGAATGGGGAGTCAGTGTGCCTGACTATTGAGTCACCTATTACTAGTGTGTTAGGTATGTTATTTTGCCTTAAGGGCTGTGATTGTGCGGCACATTGATTTTGTGTTTTATGTGTTGTCTGGTTTGTGACGGGAGGTGCAGGTTTTGTGGGTGTCTGATTTGGAGACCTCTGATGCTTTTGCAGGTTTTTATTTAGAGACTCCAAGTATGATTTTGTGCATTTATGTGTGTCTTTTGCCAGTGCTGGTTTAGTAGGTCTATGTGAGGCTGGAGGTGTGGTGCAAGTGTTAACCTTCTCCTCATGACTGTCTGTTCCAGTCTTGGGTGGAGATACCTTAATCTCCAGTTTGGCTGTATAATTGCATCACCCACATATGTTAGTGTTTTGTGGTAGGAGGAGAGGGCTGTCTGTGTACATGAGGAAGTTGTAACATTGCCTCAGGATACCCAGATTCACCAGTTGCACTGGAGAGTACACCTGAAGTTGCCCTTTGGTCATGCCTGAATAGTAGGGTGAGCTGCTTAGTCGCTTGGTTGGTGAGGGGTGGATAAAGAGCCTTGCCCTGCTGGGCAGTCAAGTGTCCTGGTATGGTAGTGCTTGCTATTAGGTCTGAGCAAGTGCTGGACTGTAGGATGCTTTTTGAGTGCTTAGGTTGAGAGTTAGACTAGTTTCAAGTGAAAAACTGAAGGAGACTTAGTGGAGCCAGGAATAATTTAACCCTAGCTAACCGGTGCTGCCCGGCGCACAAAACCATGCAATGCATTTTTTAAACTACTAACTTCTGGGCTGGAACCACTTCTTCAGGGACAGATGGCTGCTCAAAGTTCCCCTCTCTCACAGGTGAACAGAGAAACTTCCCTCTATCCGAGTAAGGTATGGGCAACTCAGAAACTTGTAACACAGCACTGAATTCAGCACTAGCCTGAAAACTGGACTATACTAGCTTAGAAAGGTGGGAAACAAGAAATGTATTTATTTATTTTTTTGAAAAGATAAGGCAAAAAACAGTAAAATGTACACTTAAAACAGCTTTAAACGACTACAAGTGATCAGAAAAGGCTATTACACTTTAGTGTGTAGCCTACAACAGTTAAACAATTTATTTAAACAAAAAAACTTTTTAAAAGTGCAGGCAGTCATTCAGCTTCAGTTCTAACACATCTCATAGCACAAAATACATACCTTTTAAAAACATTTATGCTGTATGTCTATCTATGTCCACATTTCACTGCACAAAATAAATAAATAAACACATTTTAAAAGGTAGACATTAAACTGCATGCAATATGTCTATGTGTGCCCTTATTCCACTCCCTAAAATGTTGTTTATTTGTATTTACTTATTTATTGTGTTTTCTTACTGCAGAAATATATCAAGGTCCATGGATCTTTGTTCAGGTTCTGCCCTGTTTTACAAAGGAAAAAAAGTAACCTATATAACAATGCACATACCAGCACATAACACTTATTTATTTATTATTTGTTTACTGCTTTGCTTTACTGGGAAAATCTGAAAGAACACAGGTCCCATTTTCAGCAGAGGCCATGGAGAACTATTCCATTTTACAGAATGAGTGGAAGGGAGTTATACAAGATTTATATAATAAATGTACATGCATATGCACATTCATACATAGAGCAGCAATGATACAATGGTTAATCTAAAAATAATAAATGTACAGCCATAGAATAATTAATGTACATACATAGAATAGCAAATACATTAACATAGAATAGTAATGTAATGAAAGGTATTGAAAACATGACAGGTAAAGCAAGAATCCAGTAAAATATTAGTTCATATCAAGCCTATAAGAGTCTAGTTATTTCTGAAATGCATTCAGACATAAAAAGATAATCAATAGGAGGCAGTGAAGAAATTATAGTATGAAGATGGTTACAAATTATGAAGGAGTACCGAGGAAGTAAAAAGAAGACAGAGATAGCAGTGGAGAGGGATAGGTGAGAGTAAGATAGTTAGAGATTGTGAAGCAGTAGTTGCATTATGCCCAGAGTGGTGACATTTAGTTAGGGTTTGTTAATTATTCAGTAACATCATGTGTACAGAGATGGCAACTGAGTATGTAGGAGTGGAGTTTTAAATGATTTTAGGGAATGATCTTGTCGAATTGCTAGTGGGATAGCATTCCAGAATTTAGAGAAGTGGTGGGAGAGTAGTGATTTGCCTTCTGAATTGCTGTGTTTGAATACATGCCATAGATATTTGTCCAATTAACGAAGTGGCCTAAAAAGGTTATATATTTTTATTAGCTGGAGATGGATGGACAGCTGCTAGGTTTACATGCAATGTTAAGGTTTTGTGGAAGCTGTGACTAGGTTAGATACTGTGGGCATTCCATCCACTGTAATTTCCTTATTGCAGCAAAGTGATGGGTTCTGTTAGAAGGTTGACAGCAAATAGTGCTCTTTTATAGTAACAGTGCTCAAGTTTGTTGAGCAGTTTAAGTTTATAAGAACAATATTTAAAATGTGTTCCTATTTTTGGGGGCTTTGTCCCCCCATTATTTTTGGCTTTGCCTAGATTTTTTTTGTGCCAAGAGGTTGAAAGCTATGGTCTCAGCATCCACATTTCACTTACCTGTTACAGTAGGCCAGGTCCATTCATAGCAGTTTATCTAATAATCGCATGTAGAAGTACCAAGGGAATCTCATAGGTCTTGTTTTATGTAATCCCATCTACTACATGCTTTGTATAAGAGTAATGTGATTTTGTGGAGCTCTGAATATCAGAGGAATTGTCATTTATTCCCACCATCTCCAAACATGAACAGTGCCTCAAAGTCACTTGATGTATCTCAAGAAGAATTTGCCATATTAAAAGTTTTTACAGTTCAAAATATATGTAAATCAACCACTGTCATAAGTGGAAGGAAAACAAATAAATCATGGATTATGGAACCAACTTGTAAAGTAGGTTTTATTGCCATAACACACCAGAGCATTACCAATGATATCAATTCCTATACACTCCAATGCATTTAATATATGAAGTATAGTAAATTATGTGTCAGTTGTCTAAACAATAAAAAAATAAAACAGACAAGATGACATGAAACTCTTATAGTAAGCTAACATAGTTAAGTAATAAAATGATTTGATATAGTGCAAGAAACATTATATAATCAAATAGGATGCTTATTGTCACACATATAAACCCTGCCAAAGCAATACATGATTATATACAATAAGGAATTGAATCTTTTTGCAAGGAAGACTAAATAGTTGCTTACATTAACCACATCCAGCGTACACAGAGAAGGAAAAGAAAACATAAATGTGTTGCTTTCTACTCTAAGGCTTTCTAAGGCTTTATAAATCAATCATCGTATTAGTACAACTTTTTTTCTGTATTTTTTTATCAACATAATTTGTTTATAGTTGGCTATTACTCCCTTCAGTAAATGAATGACTTGAAAAGTTATTCTCCTGGTGCTTTACTGAAGACCCTCAAAGAGTTTGTTCAGGAACCCACGCTGCCTTTCCTGTGTGCTCAGACCTAGCAATAGTAGTTCATGAGACATTCCTCGCTCCTACATGATGTAGGCCAAATAGAACATGAGTCTTTCAGCAACCTTCAACGTAAGTGCTGCAACAGGTAGTACGCTAGTCTTTGGTGTGGAAGGCTACATGTGCTATTCCAGCACCATATAGATTGCTGACACTACTGGTTGCTGCACTCCTGAATGTGTCACTCTTCATATGGGACATTAAACTGAGGTACCATTGGCTTAGGTTTGTGGTAGATCATGCGGATGCAAAGGATCCCATGACATCTATTGAAAAGAGTAGGAGTCCTTTATTATATACAATATTTACAAATATTTGCAAATATATGCAAGTCTACATATTCTTGTTTACTTATTTATTTAACTTTACATCAGGTGTACATTCCTTCATCATTTTCAGCTTCTTCATTTTGTATATATATATATATATATATATATATATATATATATATATATATATATATATATATATATATATATATATATATATACGTATATAGTTTTATATATAAAACTATATAAATATATATATAAACTATATATTATATATTTATATATATATATATATATATATATATATATATATATATATAAACTATATATATATATATATATATATATATATAATATTACATATACATAGGTTCATAGGTGTGCACTAGGCTAATGGCCCTGGAGTCTTTACAAGCCCAGCCCATAGAAGTGTCCTGGCATTGTGCCACCCGGCATTAGTTCCCAGTGCCTCTATCAAGTAGAGCCGCTGGAGTGATCCCCAGGGTGAACTTTCTATTTCCTATTCACTCATCAAGATTACACTTGAAGATGGCTAGTGAGGTGCTCTGCTTGACATGTATGGGATGTCTATTCCAGAGCATGGACAGTGTCTGGGTTATGAACCTGTCCCTCCAGCATGTTCTGTTGATTGTGGTAATGAAGTTGAGGTTTCTGGAGCGTGTGGTGCGGAAGGACTGGGATTTTTTTAGATGTAGCATTTCTAACAGAGCTGGGTCAGACATGGCTTTGTAAGCCAAGCAGAGATCACCTCTTAGCAGATGATATGAGACAGAGAATAACTGGAGTTTTTTTGAGTATGTCCATGTACGATGTGTGCTTAAGCCCCAGTGTCCTCTTTTTGAGGTACTTGTGTGGCCTTTCCAGCTGTTGCATGTGTCTAGTAAGTTACATGCCATACTCGATGACTGACCTAATGAGGGAAGAGTAGAGAGAGATGTTGACCTCTTTCTTCCTGGATGCATAACTCTTGGTAATGAGATGTGCCACATAAAAGGACTTTTTGACCACAGTGGCAATGTGGTGGTCGAAGGAGAGGTTGCTGTCAACCTGTATCACCAGATCTCTTATAACGCCTTCAGTGTTCAATGGGCTCCAATCAGTGTGGTAATTATTGGGAACTGAGGTTTTTCCCAAAGGGGATAACAACGCTACTTTTGGCATTAAGCTTAAGGCCATGGTTTCAACAACAGTCATTGTTCCCAGTGAGGCCTTTCTGTAGGATTTCTACATCACTTGTGGAGTTAATAATGGCTCCTAGCTGGCAGTCGTCTGCGAATGTGGTCAGCCAGAGTACCTCCATGTTGGCCTGGACTTCTGAGAAGTAGATGCCAACAGAAGGGGTCCCAGGACCAATCCTTGTGGGACTCCTCGTGACTGGTCAGCAGTCTGACTTGGAGTCTGCTACTATCACACTGTGAGTTCTATCTGTGAGCCAATTTGCAACCCACCTAGTGATGTAGGGATTGATGACTAGTTTGGTGAGTTTATCAATAATTCCTGAGTGGGGAATGGTATCAAAGGCCTTGGCCAGATCAAGGTAGGCTGTATGAACTGCCTTTCCCTCATCCATAGTTCTGGCCCCTATTCAAAGAAGTCAACCAGGTTGATCAGGCATGATATACCTTTCACAAAATCAAATTGCATGGGATCTTGAGATTGGAGATTCCTTATATTCTTGTTAATTAGATCCATGATGATGTGCTCCATAGCATTACATATCAGACTCATCAGGCTAATTGGTTGATAATTCCCAGGTGCTGTAGTCACTCCCCCTTTATGGAGAGGGATGACTGCAGCAGTGCACCATTTGGTGAGGACAAAGCCTGAGGTGAGGCTGTGATTGAACAGGGCACACAGAAGCGGTGCCAGTTCACTTTGTAGTTTATGTAGAACATATTGAGGGATATTGTTGGGTCCCATGAAAGCTGTATTCTTGGCCTTGTACAATGCAGCTTTAACCTGTGCTGCAGTAATGCTGGGTACCTGGCATTACTCCAGTATTGTGATTGGTCCTTTGGGGGGAGGGGTAAAGTTGGCACTGAATGTGTCGACCAGTATGTTTCCAATATCTGTTGGCTCGGTATAGGAGACACCATTGTGCAGTAACTCAGAGCAAACCTGGGTATTGCCATGGAGATTTTTGATATAACTGTAGAAGGCTTTGTGGTTGTTTTTAGTGTCTGCTGCAATTCTGCCTTCATAGCTGGCTTTAGAAGTTTTGATGAGGGATCTCAACCTTTTGTTGAAGCTAATAAGTGAGTTTTTCCAGTTTTAGGACTTCACCTTTTTCTAAAACAGTTTTCTTCCTTCTGTTGTAGAGTTTATTAATGGCAGGGGACCACCAGATTGGCTTCCTTTTTTTGGAGGAGAGCATCTTGGTTCTGTTGGGTATAGCTAGTTCCATGCATTTATGTACATGTACAGTGGATTCATGTATGATTTGGCAGTCATGCATCTATTTTCCATTGACATGGGTGCCATGATGTTAACTAGCTCTGTTTTGAGGATCCCAAAGTCAGCTTTGGAGAAGTTTCCCCCTGTGCTTACCTTTGCGGGGGGTGTGGGTGAGATGTAGATTTCCATGGTGATTAGTTTGTGGTTGGATCTAACCAGGGAGGAATTGACTATTGGTGTAGAGCAATAGTTGCCCATGTTAGTAATATCCAGGTCAAAGTTGTTGCTTCCTCCAAGGTAAGAATGAGCTGGTCCAGGGCAGTGGAAATGATGAATTCCAGGAAGCGCTGGGCCAATGTATTGGTGCATGAGTAGTTTTTCCAGTTGATGGGGGGGTAGTTGAAGTCACCTGGTATGAGAGTGTTGGGTCAAACCCTAATAGTTTCCAGGGTGCTTTGGAACATGGAATGAGAGTCTTGGGACATGGTTGGGGACCTATTACAGGCTACAACCTGAATTGCCGTCTTACCCAATGTTAGTTGTACTCAAAGTATCTCAGATGTGTTATGCTGGGCTATTAGTCTGGAGGTGTGCATATCCTTTATGAATATGGCGACACCACTGGCTCCATGTTCTGGGGCCAAAAGGTGTGGTAGTGCAGGGGTGCTTCCTGCTACTTTAAAGCAGGTCTCCATTACAGCACAAATGTCGATGTTCTCCATTTTGAGGAGTGTTTCGAGCAAGTGCATATTGAGATTTAGACTTTTAGCATTGAACAGCATGACCCTTAGATTGCATTTATTTATAGCTGTTATGGTGGTAATTTGGTCTTTGGAACATCACCTAAAAAGGCACTATGGGGTGGCAAGAGCCTCAGCCAGTATCTGGAAACCCAGGGTTGACAGATGCAGGCCATCTCTTGCAAAACATCGAGGCCTGTCAATCATTTTATCCCAAGCAGACAGATAATGGTTCCCCTTAGAATGACACCAGAGACTTAGCCAATTGTTGAAGTCAATCATTTTCTGCTTGTACTATGGTATCATTTTGGGCAATGGTAGGATGCTGCTCAGGGCTAGGGTCATACCTGCCTGGGCCACATAATCCAAGAGCTCTTCCATGTCTCTTTTCATGTAGTCCAGGGAAGTGCATCTCAGGTCATTCACACCTACATGGACAGTGACAGAGTCATATTTGTACTTGTTGTGGTGTGACCTGAGTGTGTGTGTTATGTGTTGGATTCTGGCACCTGATACAGAGCTGACTGTTACCTTCTCCTTATTCAACCTAGTAAGTGGGACATCAGTGTGCCTCACTATTGAGTCACCTATGATTAGTGTATTGGGCAAGTTGTTTTGCCTTAGGGGTTTGGTTGAGGGGCACACTGTATAGGTGAGCTATGTGTCTTGTGGTTTGTGCTGTGTTGTGGTGGTTGGGTGTGTTTCTGCCTTGGAGGTCTCTGCTGTTTGGGTAGATTTCTATTGAGAACCTCAGCGAAGGTGGGTGTATGGTTTGTGTTTTTATGTGAAACCTGTAATGGTGAGTGTTCTGGAGGACCATGTGTTGCATGTGGTGTGGTGCAAGTGTTGACCTTCTCCTCTTGACCATGATTCCGGTCTTGGCTTGAGAGTGCATGGCTTCCAGTTTGGATATATAAGTGCATCTCTCACAAGTCTGAGTGTTGAGAGGTAAAAGGAGAGGGTTGTCTGTGTACATGAGGCAGTTGCTACACTGCCTCAGAATGCCCAAGTTCACCAGGTTAATAGGAGAAAGCACAGGGAACTGACCTTTAGACATGCCAGGAGGGATGGTCATTATTACTAAGTAATGGAGCTGTTCCCTTACATAAATGGAACCCCACTCCTTTTTCCACAACCACAACTTAATTTTCAATATTATATTTGGTATCATCCAATTTCTATTAAATATAATCTCATTCAACATTTCCTTCCAAATTGTCCATACAATACGGAACACTTTCTTATCTAAATTTTCAATGTATTTCTTCCTGTATTATCATAAAACCCATATTCAATTATATTCATATGTTTATAAACCTGTATTTCTTTTGGAATATTTTTTCTATTTTTTTCCCATATTTTTCTACATTTTTACGTCAGAAAAACATGTTCTTCAGTTTCTAGTTCACCATAAAAAGACATATCCTATAATTTACTTTTTTTATAAGGCATATTTCCTTTCACAATCAGTATACTGATTTGTTATCTCCATACAAAATCTTGGCATTCCACATTCTTCATGCATGAGTTATTCCTTTCTTTTATAGCTTTTATTTTTTTCTTCTGTCAGGTACCCTCAAGGTGTTATGCAATAATTTTCCATCATTATGTTTTTGTACCATAATTTCTTATTTTCTTCTACTTTTTCTGTACTCAGCTTCTAGATTTTTATTTTTTCTTGATGCATTTTTATTTCTTCCTTTCTCCGTTATCTGTCCCTGTTATTCAATTGTGTTAGATTCCATTCTCTTTCATAATTTATCTTAAATAATCTTGTTACGAAATTGCTTTCTTTTCCATTTATCTATCTTAGCACCCTATATAAATTCATTGATGCTCCTTATACCATAGGGTTCAATAAATCCAGCCCCCATCATTTTTATCCATATAGAATACCCATCTTTATACTGGATTCAATCTAGACACAAAAATAAATCTAAATATTAGTCCAATAAACTGTTTTCCAAATGTTTGGCATCATATATGTACTAGCCGTATTTGCTATTTTCCCCATTCATATAGAGTTAATCAATGCATTTTTTCAATACAATAATCTATATCTACTCCATATAATACTAATTTCTCTTAATTCTTGTAAAGTTTTCAATCACTGTTCCTTAGCAGCACTACATGTATCACATTTTATTCCTAATACTAACAGTCCCTTTATTCTAAATTGAATTCCTTTCATCTTCCCTTCTGATCCAAATCCCTTACTTTGCTCTCTGTTTAATGACATCACTATTACTTATAAGCTATTATTTACACTTAAAATCACTCCTTCCATCATTTTGCTTTCCTTAGTCATAAGAATAATTGTCATCCTCATAAGATATAATAACTGGGTAAACAATACCATTTCTTTGTATATACTGGGCTTTTCTCATTCGTTTCATTTGTTCTCTTTACTAGCCTAATATGTCATTAAACAACCTTTCTCTCTCTTTGTACGATACTTATGCATTTGCTGCTATAAGTCTATAAACTTTATTTTCTCAGCTATGTTCATATGAGATTTCTAGGCTAGCAGGCCTAGAGCCCTTACAAGCCTAGTCATGTTAATCCTGAGTTGCCTCAATTGTCCTTGATTAGATGGCTGTAATTTGCAGAGCAAGTCTATGATAGACACCGACTACTCCTATCCATGAGTGACATGAGTGCCCCCCCCGGTTGTATTTGCAATCTCCCATCGTTTTGCCCAGGTAGCTCTTGAATAGTGTCAGTGAGGAACTCTGCTTCACATGAACTGGAAGTTTATTCCAGAGAAGTGGGAATCTTTGGGAGATATATCTGTCTCTCCAGCATGTTCTGTTAATGTTACTAGGTTAAGATCCCTAGAGCGAGTAACACTTGTGCCATATGACTCAAAGATGTGCAGCATATCCATCACAGCAGGGTCAGAGATTGCCCAGTAGGCCAGACACACGTTGCCTGTCAGCAGCCTACATGATACAGAGTAAAGTGATAGTGCTTTCCTTCTAGCCATGTAAGTCATGTTTTAGAGGCCCTGTATTTTCTTGGTGTGAAACCTCTGTGGTCTCTTCAGCTCCTGCAAGTGTCTGTTGAGGTATATGCAGAAGGGAGTACTGTTAATGGTCCGATGAGGGTCGAGTGGAGTTATAACATCCTTAGAACTGGATGCGATTCCCTTACTTATGAGATGCACAGTGTGGAAGGCTTTCCTTACCACTGTGGAAACTTGGTGGTCAAAAGTTCAGATTGCTATCCACCTGTGTTCTGAGATCTCACACCACTGGATTTGAACCTAGAGGCATGCTGTCAGGCTGTCAGTATTGCAATTAGCAGGGAATTCTGCTTTGTCATACGGGATAATAATGCAGTTTTTGTATTTAGTTTTAAGCCATGGCTTTGACACCAGTCATTTGTCTGTGTTAGCCCCTCCTGTAATATGTTAACATCATTTGGGGACTCAGTCATTGCACCCAGTTTACAATCATGAGTGAACTTGGCATGCCAAAAGCCATCTACTTCAACCTGGACTTCTGAGAAATAGATTCTAAACAGTAAAGGGCTTAGCACAGATCCTTGTGGTATGCCAATAGTGATAGGTCTACCGGTAGAGATGGAGTCACCAACTTTGACAGTATTTTTGTTGTTGGTAAGCCAATTGGCTACCCATCTAGTGATGTAAGAGTTAATCCCTGACTGGGACTGTTTCTCAGTGATACCTGAGCTAGGTCATGAAATGAAGTATGCATAGTCCTACCTTAATCCAGGTCTTTGGTGACTTTCTCGAAGAAGTCTACTAGGTTTAATAAGTATGATCTACACTTAAACTAGGTTGGGTCTAGTGTTTGAAGGTCGCCTATGTCCTTGTTGATAAGGTCCATGATGATTCTTTCCATGGCCTTGCAGATAAGGCTGGTTATACTTATGGGTCTATAGTTCCCAAGGTTGGTTGATGATCTCCCTTTGTGCAAAGGGATTACTATTGCTGTTCTCTGCTAGAACAAAGCCAGTTCTCAGACTATGGTTAAAGAGAAAGCCAAGTAGATCCACTTGGTCCTGTTTTAGATTGCTTAATAAGCAACCTGGGATGTTGTCCGATCCCACTGAGGTCAAATTTTTGGCCTTGGAGAGCACAGATATAACCTGATATCTAGATATACTATATCGAGGACTGGTGTCAGGTATGCTTTACGGTATGGCTGGTGGGTACAGGACGGTGATGTTTGGACCAAATAAGTCAGCTAGCAGGTTGGCACTTTCCTCTGGAATAGTATGAGTGGTACCATCTACTACCATTTCAGCACATAGCTGGGCATTCCTATTTAGAGTTTACACATAGTTAAAGAATGACTTATGATTATCCTTAGCTAGGCATGCTATTTTAGCATCATAATTAGCTTTAGAGGACTTTGCAAGATTTCTGATTTGCTTGTTCAAGCTGTGGAGGGAATTCTTCCTCAGCTGAGTCAGTTCATTCTTGTTCTTAGACATCAGTTTCTTCCCTTTGTTATATAACCTGTTTATACTTGGGGTCCACCAGAGTGGTTTGTTTTTTTCTGTAGGACCTGGTTTTAAACCAGTTAGGTACAGCCGAGTCTATACAGTTGCTTAAGTGCTTATACAGGGCATTTGTGTACACCTCTGCTTACGCGACATTGTTGTCTGTGATTGCAGGGGGTATAAAACTTTTTATATGATCACTTAGTAGGCTGCAGTTTACCTTGGAAACGTTTTATAGTTTTTTTTTTTTTTTTTGCTCCTGTGGTGGTAACAGGCTGAATAGTTGATTTTAATAGACTGATTTATGGTCCAACCTTATCAGGGAGGGTATGGCGATAGTGCAGTGACCCTCCATGTTGGTGAGTACTGTGGCTAGGACATTTGAGCCCCATATGGGAGTGCAAACTATCTGTATTGACAAAGTCCAGAAACTTCTGGGTGAGCATGTTTATGCTCATAAATGTCACCCAGTCGATGGAAAGATAGTTGAAATCTCCCATGACTAAGGTGTTGAGCTGTACTGCAAGTGACTCCAGTAAGTCCAGGTAGGTAGTGTGCTTTTCTTGGTTCTTGGTGGGGGACTTGTAGCTAGTAATGATGTGGTAGGGTATTTTACCTATAGTTAATTTGAGATGGAGTAATTTGACAAAGTCATACTGTTTGACCAGTCTCGATGAGCACTTGGCTTTAACGTAAATGGATACACCTCCACCTTTAGTTCTCACACACTCATTTTGAGGTCTAAACATGTGAAAGGCATTGCAAGCCTTGCACGGCCAGGGTGCTCTCCATGGCCTTAAACCATGTCTCAGTGACTCAAAGACATCAGCATCTTCCAAGGTGAGGAGTGCTACCTGGGAGTGCAGTTTCAGGTTTAGACTCCTAGCATTAAGCACCAGAACCTTGAGTTTGTCTTTAGTGGATTTCATTACATCTGAAATTTTGTTGTTTTGACATTACCTAAAAAAGTCACTATGGGGGAGGCAAGCACCTTTGCCAATATCCAAAAGCCTAGAGGAGACAGGTGGAGACTAATTCTGGTAAAGCAACATGGCCTGTCAACCATGTCTTCCCAAGTTGACAGATACTGGATCTCCCTGTACTGACACCACAAGCTGAGCCAATTGCTGAAGTTGATCAGTTTTTGTTTATATTGTGGAATCATCCTGGGTGAAGGTGGAATGCTGCTTAGCGCTAGGGTCATACCTGCCTGGGACACATTATCTGAGAGTTCAGTCATGTCTCTCTTCATATAGTCCAGAGAGGTCTGAATCAAGTCATTCACCAAAACATGGACTATGACAGAGTCATAATTGTACTTGTTCTTGAGTGAATTGAGTGCATGTGTGATTTGACAGATCCTGGCAGCTGACAGACAGCTGACTGTGACATTATCCTTGTCCAGCCTGGTGAGAGGGACATCTGTGTGTCTCACTATGGAGTTGCCTATGACTGAGACATTAGGTTTTGATGTGTTTTGCCATTGGGGCTTATTTGCTGAGACATCAGTGTATGTGCTATTATGTGTAGTAGTTTCTATTTGCATAGCAGTGTGTGCAAGTGGTTTACATTTGGGAGGTCTTTGATCTTTTTTAGGCTTCTACTAAGTACCTCCACATATGTGGGTTTATGTGTCATGACCTCATTTTGTGTGATAGGTGAAGTGTGTGTGCTGACAACCCATTTGATGAATGGTTTGTTGTTATGTGGAAGAACTGATTCCAATTTCATAGTGTAATTACATCTCTCACATAGGGTATGTGTTTGTTTTAGGACTAAGTGGTTGTCAGTATACATGAATCAATTACTACAGAGCCTCAGTATGCCCATGTCATTTAGAATGGCTGGTGAAATGATGGAAACTGCCTGTCCTTTATAGCAGACTTTTACCGTATCTACTATTATAGAAGGGAGTGGGCTAGTTTGGCCAGTTTTTATGCTAGGATTAACAAAGGTGCTTGTTCTGTTGAAGGATATAGATGATAAGTGTGGCAAGACTGCTGATCAGTACACCTGTAGTGCAGTAGGGAAGCTTGGGAGGGTTTCACTGACAGATGTCTAGGGAAAAATTATCAAGGGGTTTATGTCTATACAGGGCACTGCTAACCCCTGCTGTACTGTGTGCTGCAACACACAAATGCAAGGCTTAAATATGGGTGAAATTAAAACACTTTTAAGTGACTCTACCAATAGGAATGCATTCAAATAACTTTTCTCCAGCAATCCCCAGCTCAGACAAGGCTGGATCCACACTCTTCTGGCACAGGAGTCCATGAGAGCCCTTTTTAATGTACAATGGCTGGTTTAGTGCTAAAGTTTATTAATAATAGGATAGATCCAGCAGGTCTGAGTCTAGTCTATGCTATCTAGGTATCAGAACAGTGCAAATCTAGTATAGAGAATGAAACAGTCACAAACAGTAAAACAGTGAAAAAAAACAGAAATGATGCAGCAATTTGATAAAATATAGTTCAAAAAGTGCAGAAGAATCTCAAAATATACATATTTTATTGTTTTTGCCTTGGAAGCCTTGGATTAAAACAGAAACACTCTAGACCTCCAACAAAGGATGCAGAATGTAGAGCAGTTCTGGTTAATTGTGCACAAACTTGCACAAACATGAGGCTTAAATGCAGGCAAAATTAAACATGTTTAAGTTAATCTACCAATAGGAAAGCACACAACAAGCCTTCCTCTAGCAAGCCCCAGCACAGACAAGACTAGATCCATACTCTTCTGCCACAAGGCTGCAGGGGAGCCATTCTTAATGACAGATGACTGGTTTAGTCCTCAAGTGTATCAAGAGCAGGCTAGATTCAACAAGTTTGAAACTAGTGTATGCTATCTATGTATGAGAACAGTGCATAATGAGGGCAGAGAAGGGAAAAAACAATTAAGAGACCTTTTCTGAGTTTCCCAGCTCAGACAGACCAGAAATTTCAAGTGTTTCCCCAACCTAAACCGACCAGGGTACATCCCAGTGCACTAGATAGAAAATCCACTGACCTCTTTTGATGTAAAAAAAAAATGTGTATAAATATACTACATGATGCAACAGCTAACTAGATAATGAACTCAGATCAAGTAGAACAGAGAGTGGGAGGCAAATTAAACTTTTTCAATATAAGCACAAGGAAAGGCAAACAAATAATGCAGGATATCAGTAGCAGTGTAGAAAGAGAGGAGTTTATTCAGCTCAATTTACAGTTGGGAGGAGCAGCTTAAAATCAGCAGTTTTAAAAAGCAGATCAACAAAGGGGAAGGTGGGTGGAAAAAAGTACAAGCAATCAGCAGCAGTTCTTTAGTTTATGCAGACTTCAAATCTTTTCAAAGACAAAAAAAAAAAAACAGAATTTCACTCGGTATTTAAGTGTAACTCAAGAGACAATTTATCCAATGGGAAAAACAAAACATGAGAAATGCGCAGCCTAGATAACGGAAGTGTGAACCTCTCACATAGAACAAATACACCAGGCCAGGCAGATTTCTTAAAACAGAAAACAAAATGGAGCAGGTATCAGAAAGCAGCTCTATCAGTCACAGACAAAAAATATAGGTTTCCCCAACCAGCAGGGAATCACCAGCAGTGCTTGAGTTTATGCAGGCTTCAAATCTTTCAGACAAAGCCAAGGGCCCAGAATTTCATTGAGTATTTAAGTGTCACTCAAGACACAATTTAACAAATGGGAAAAGAAGCATGAAATGTGCAGCCTAGATAATTTAAGTATCCACTTCTCACAAAGAACAAAAACACCAGGCCAAGCAGCTCTCTTATCATAGAAAACAAAATGAAGCAAGTATCAGAAAGTAGCTCTGTCAGTCACAGAAAAAAATATAGGTTTCCTCACCCAGCAGGGAATCACCAGCAGTGCTTTAGTTTATTCAGTCTTCACATCTTTTCAGACAAACCATCATAATCTTACTAAAGTAAAATCTAATATGGCAATTGTACTATATAATATCACTACTCCTGAATAAGTTTCTTCTTTCAAATTCCAGTTTGCACCTCCTCTCCATATATTTTCTGTTTGCAATCTTTCTTCCTTTGTTAAACCTCTAACATCTTCTAATATTATAGTATCTAGTTAACATGTATTACACCAATCAAATACCCCAATTCTTCTGACTAAAGCTTTTATATTATTCACATTAACTGATAAAATTCTAAGATTATTTGCTGCTATTAGCTGTAATCTATATGAAATTATGTATTTTTAATCTATTTCCTTTTTTCTTCTCTTTTAATCATATTCCTTGAAATTTTCTTTTTCTAAGCTTCAATCAGAAATTTTCTTTTTGATTACATTTCAATCAGTATACCAGTCATCACTAACTTCTGACTCAATTTAATTCACCTTTTCTTTCTTTTTTCTGAATCTTGTATATAATTATTTGACTTTTTTCAATCATCTTGTTGCTCTTCCTGTTGTCTTAGTTTGCTCCTTGCATTATCACTTACATTTTCTTCTAAACATATTTTCTTTTTCTTCTTTTTTTACAATCTGTCTATAAATACCCTGTCTCTTTACATTAATAACATTCCATTTCACTTTTTTTAATCATACCCAAATCACCCACATATGAGACATTTCTTTTTTTCACAATTACCCACAAAATTACCCATCTTTTCCATGCACAGAGAAATATTTGTCTGTTGCCCACAATATTTTAAAACAGCTCCATTTCCTTCAACATTAATCATACATGGAATATGTATAATTCTATCATCTCCTGTTATCAAATATTACATTACAATCTCCATCCTCCAGTCTATAATCCTCTGTCATCTACTACTTTTGAAATACTTTTTACTTCTTTACAAAAGTTCCTTAATACATGTTTTTTAACAGTTTCTCTCTCAGTCTCTGTTCAAAACTGTATATTTATGTTCTTTTGTGTTTCATGATAAAAAGTCTTAACAATATACTTACTCCATGGATATGTATCTTTTTTTCTTATCATATTCTTCCACAAAAGCCTCTAGTCCTACAGCAGTCTCAAAATATGTCTCAACATGTCTGTATTGTATCTAAATAAATGCTTTTATATCTTGTGCCTTTCTCCTTAAAGGCACAATGACTGTGTTCCATATTTCTGTCCAGTTCCTTGTCTTCTTTACTTTGTATACATACAGCATACTATTTTTTTCCTGTTTCTTCCATCTTCATCTTCTCTCTTTTCCCTTTTCTCTTCTGCTTCACTGCATATGCAAATGTTTTCCTATTTATCTCTTCTGTCTCCTGCTTATGGATCTTTTCCATAATTTTGCCTCATGATAAATCTTTTCTACTCTTCATTTTCCTCCATCAATTCCATCAATAAATCATCCCACAACCTTCCTGGCTGGAGGGTTGTAGCCACAATATCCATTTGCAATCACTTATCTCCCCTTGAACTATTAAATAACTCCCTCTGAAATAACTCCTCTGAATCCTCCATGACAGCTTCTACCATTTCCTTTCTTTCTGAAAATCTCTCCAGACTATTTTGAACTCATCTATGGAGCCGGCATTTGTCTGAGCTCTCTTCTCACTAGCTGCAATACTGCACCATTCCCCCAGCTACCACCATGCTGGGAAACGAACGTATGCATACACGTTATGGACCGTGAGTACTGTAATGAGTAGGGAAAGTTCCCTGATGTACTATCAAGTTTTCCCTATTAGTATAACTACCACCTCATGTCTACCCTGAAAAGAGGCCTCTAGTCTAGTGAGACTAGGCTGGTAAACAAAGGATAAATACAAATTTCTGGATCACTTTGAACATTATTAAGCCATTTGAAACCAATACCTCCATTTCTATTACCTTCAACTTTCTTAGCCCTTCTTCGTATGTGGATGCCACTCTGGTACACAAGTTTTTTTCTGGTTCTCCAGACTCTATATTACAATAGATGCTCCACTAATGTTACTCCTTCCTATATTGCAATATCTCCATCTTCTGTATTATTTCACAAAGACTTATTTTGAGCTCACTAAATTGTAGTTTAGTAGATTGTTACAGCAATGAGTTTACCTGTTTCAACTCCATCAACACATGCATATATGGGGGTCTATATTATAACATCGAAGTTCATAAACATCGAATGTTATAATATCGAACCCCAAACACTGAAATCCAAAAACATCGAACAGTCAGAATAGCGAATTTTTTCCTAGGGAAAAAAATTGCTATTCCGAGAAACATACAGACAACACAAACACACAAAAAACAGCAATCCACACACATACACTTAAAATCCTACACCTAAACCTAAACTAAGCTTTACATACACTACTAGCTATCCACTTACCTTAACCCAACCCTAACCCTAAGGTCCATCATTATCGCACACTCACCTCACAAGCACCCTAACCCTAACTCACCTCACCCTCCCCCTAACCCTAACCTACACACAACCGCACACTTACCTGACCTGCCCCCTAACCCTAACTCACCTAACCTGCCCCCTAACCCTAACCTACACACAATCGCACACTTAACTGACCCGCACCCTAACCCTTATTCTCCTAACCCGCCCCTAACCCTAACGTCCACAAAACCACACACATACATGACCCACTTCCTAACCCTAACTCACCTAACCTGCCCCCTAACCCTAACCTACACACAACCGCACACTTACCTGACCTGCCCCCTAACCCTAACTCACCTAACCTGCCCCCTAACCCTAACCTACACACAATCGCACACTTAACTGACCCGCACCCTAACCCTTATTCTCCTAACCCGCCCCTAACCCTAACGTCCACACAACCGCACACTTACATGACCCGCTCCCTAACCCTAACTCACCTAACCTGTGCCCTAACCCTAATCTACACACAATTGCACACTTACCTGAACCCGACCCATAATTTTCCAACATATCGAACGCAGAAAACAACAAAGCCACAGCAATGGCCCACCAAATTCCTTCCCTGGGAAAGAATTCAGTGTCCTGCACCTTCGCTGTTTCAGCGTTCGACATTATGGGGACGATATTATAACATTCAATGTTTATAAAACTTGATGTTATAATATAGACCCCATATATGACTGCATATACATAGCTGAAATGGCAATCACAACACTTTATATAAGTCCCTCAGTGTACCCAGCCATGTTGAAGGAGACAGAATTATATCTATGAGGTCGCTGTTGTCATGTGCATATTATTTAGAAAAAATGGAATCCTTTTACCCATCAACTGGGAGCATTTAGAATTCCCAGAATGGGGGTGCACTGTTATTCGGTTCTGGCTATATAACTCCTTCTATGCAGTCAATGTCACAGTAATGTGTGTGTGTGTGTGTGTGTATGTGTGTGTGTGTGTGTGTGTGTGTGTGTGTGTGTGTGTGTGTGTGTGTGTGTGTGTGTGTGCTTGTGTGTGTGTCTGTACTTGTGCTTATGAAAAGAGTGACAGAGTAGATCTTTGATTCCCAGCTAAATATATTGTATTATAACTTTCAGTCAACCACAATCGCTTATAGATATTTGTAATTTCCAAAGCATCATTTTATCTCCTTCACCACCCACCAGGTCATCAAAGCACAGTGGAATATTTCTCTTTCAAATTTACTTTATCAAAAAGGAAATATTGACAATGATCACATGTGAACATTAATATTAATTTACAAAGATTGTGTTGATTTACTAACTAGATACAGAAGGGATATTCTGAAATAATAGGCCAGGTGAAAATAGGGGAGTTAGGGAGGTGGGCATAGAACAGAATATAGACAATATAAAAAATGAAGTTACAAAGCCAACCAGCTGACATAACCTTCAAATCATGCCTACTACTATGCAGTCTCCAATTTTTGTATTCTAGCCCATTATATTACTCTTAGCCATTCTATTAAAACAATTGATTTCATCTGTATAAGCTTTGAGTTTAAGGTTACCACTCTTTCCTTTTCTTCCAGAAATGTAGCCCTGTTTATTACCTCCTCAAACAACAAAACTCTATCCTATATCAAGATTCTCAACTAGTCCCACAGCTTGACCACAATTTTCTAATATAAAATTAGCATATTGTGAATGTTACAAAAATTTTCTGAAAAAGTTTCATCACTGTTTTCAGAAATTTGTTTCAGCATCATGTAGAATTCTTTTTATTCTGCTGTAAATGCATTATCAAGGGGGAAAAAGTGTTTATGTTGGTCTCTGCCTCACTCAATAGAATGAAGTACCTTTTGAGAAAAAATGTAAAACCTTGAAAGTGAATTTGTGATGAATGACAACACTTTCTGTACCTCTATATAGGGGTTTGACCATTGATATGTACTTTTAAATGCAGCAAACTCAGGACAAGGAACTGTTACTGTTCTCATTCAATTTGCCTTTAAGTCAATCCCTGGGATCTAGAAAGTGCTACTGCAGGTATTAAACCCTACCATGAGCAGCCAGCCCCTTGCATTAACCTTTCCCATTTGTGACAGGCCCAGTGCTGTGATTCTTCCATTAGAAGTGTCACCACAGTGTTTGTTCCTAACAGTTAAGCTGTGGCATTCAAGGGGGAGTGCTAATGCTAATAGCCCAAGTGCCTCCCCCAGGAAATACCTGCAATAAGCCAAGTACACAGCAGAACAATTCAGAGAATTGAGCAGCTGTGCAAATTAGCACTGCTGGCTGAAAAAAATAAATCAGTCAAAATGCTGCTCTTACATAATGTAGGCAATGGGAGAGATCATGCTTAAAGTAAGTTTAAGCAACTTTCAGTGGAGAGGTAGTGATTGGGAGTAATGAGTGTGTGGAAATATGTGGCAGTGTGTGTGCATGTCTGAATGGTTATGAATGGAGTAGAATGACTGTGTGTGTGAATGGAGTAGAACGACTATGTGTGTGTGTGTGTGTGTGTGTGTGTGTGTGTGTGTGTGTGTGTGTGTGTGTGTGTGTGTGTGTGTGGGCAGTACCAACCCAATTGTTCAATTAAGTCACCTGAATGTCAAACTGCAAAAGATAAAGATGTTAACATTTATCGAAAAATAATGAAGGACAGAAGTGAAACTGGCCCCTTCCTTAGTATGATGCAGTCTTGGAGTTGATATATGCAATAAGCAATGGATGTTAGGCTATCAGTGTTGTCAACTATATCTTCAGCCATTCAATACTATGGCAATTTGAAAATCAGTCAGGGATCCATGTTTGTGTGTGTTTTTGTGTGTTTGCTGAATGGTCTTAATAGGATGGTTAGGTAGGAAATGGAGAGTTCTGAAATCTGATTTTTTTTAATGTGTGTGTTTGTGTGTGTGTGTGTGTGTGTGTGTGTGTGTGTGTGTGTGTGTGTGTGTGTGTGTGTGTGTGTGTGTGTGTGTGTGTAATATGTAATATATGAATGGTTGAGTGTGTCCTTGAGGCTGTCTATCTAAGATTGAGTTTTTTTGAGCGGATGTCTGTGTGCATGTATGTGTATGTCTGGGAGAGGGGAGCCTAAGATCAACACAATGCATGGGCTGCAAGAGGTAGTTACCACTGCAAAATAATTGTCTCACCAGTGGCAATAAGAAGAAATTCAGAGACTTACAAATTAGCATATAATGAGTTCTTCCTCATTATGACTAAAACTGTCCCCGAATCTCATTTCCTACCCATTGTAAGCACCTTATGAGATCATTGCAGCCACACTTTGCATGAGTATCGTGCAACTTCTCTGAATCCCTGCCAGTGTCTGTTTCAATCATTTTTAGCTTGGAAATTTAAAATCACCTAGTATGCTGTGCTGTTTTTGGATACAGAAGCGTGTTTGGCTGAGTTCTTATGTATTTCTATACCTGTATATTTAATAACATGTCTGTGGGCTTCAGATTTGTCACTTAGTCACCTGATGATTACATGCTGCTATACAAGAACATGTTACTGAAAGATAAAATTAGAAAGTTAGAAAAGCAGAGAATTAAGCATTTACAGAAATTGATTGGGCATAGGGTTTAGATGTTCTCTTGATATTTTTGTTCTTTTTCTTTGATAATGAACTTTTATTACATTCAAGTCAGCAACTGTTATTTTTTGAGGAACTACACATGTAAATATGTTATTTTAGATCATAACAGAAGTGCACCATTCTTTGAAATGAGTATTTTGGGAATTACTTAACATATTTTTGTTTTTAAATGAAAGTTCGATTCTCAGCTAGAGCATCTTCTGTGTGGGGACATGCGTGAATGGGCGTACCTTCGTTGAAAGTTGTGCATCAGAGCTGGCAACTCGGTACGTAAAAATCTACTGCCAGTCATTAGCGGACCAGAGTTCCGCTGTGGCGACCCCTAACCGGGAAAAGCCGAAAGACTCAACAACTAAATACAATCAAGCATTACATTATTATGGAAATTGTTCTATTTCTTTGAAAATCATCTTTTTGTTGTGTACATTACATCAAAACTGGGAGATATGAAGACATTATTCTATAAGCTAGGTGGATCATTTTTTTTATTTATAGAGTAGATTTTAGGAGAATGTCCCAAATGGACTGAATTCAGCTAAATATGGAAGAGATTGAGAAGGTATCTTGTAATTATTTTAAAACACTTGAACTACATTAAATCATCATGAATTTGTTGTAGGTCAATCTCTGATTTACACATATAGAATAATATTTCATCAGTGTTGCTGATTTTATTGCCTGTACAAATTAATTATAAATCATGCATTTATAAATCATACTGCATTAACCTGAAGTGCAAGTACAAATTGCAATAATATCGACAATATAAATATAATGTCTTGTACTTTAATAAGTGAGAAAATCCACTACACATAGGAATACCATGCTTTCAAAGGTACCACAAGGGCCCATTCATGGTTTTTGCAATGTGTAAGGTAAAGCAGTGTTATAGCTGTAGCATTAAGAATCAGATCTGTTTCATGAAAGTACTAAACACACTCTAAGTACACCCTCAGTTAAGCACATTATCATTTGGCCTGTCAAGTTTGAAAGTTAATGTTACATCTGTTGATTTAGTCATGGACAGCACATTTTTTTGATTAAACAGTTTAATTTTGCTGCAGCAGATTGTATCCCTCTGAAGAAAAAGCCTCTGTCAGACATAATTCTGAATAGCTCAGTACACAGTGTTCCGTAATTTGGATAATGTGGAGCTGTGGATAAGTCCTGTGGGAACCATACCTCATACCCTGTGATGAATGTCATTCAGTGCATGCTCATCAGCTACATTAAGGATTTAAATGAACTGCTTAGATAATTCTGTCTTCCTTTTTATTCTTTCTTCTTATACGTTGGCATATAGTACACTTTTTTTTTTTGCATTTGCCCTGACGACTTGCAGAGGATGTGTTGTTTCTGATCATTTTGCTTCATATTCCACTATTGCAAATGACAGGAAATTTAACTGTCTGCTGGCAGTGCTTTGCCATGTAGTAAAATTGTTATTTGTCAATTAACGTGCCTTCAAAATTACATTGAAGTATAGGATTCTCCAACTGCTCACATTATTTACAAGATTTTTCATGTTTACAGAAACTAATTGATGTTTATAGTGCTAATTTAGTTCTTCTTTCTCCATATAGACCACACATGTCCCATTTTTATGTTAAACTTGAAAGGAAAATTTCAATGTAAAACAAAGCTTATTTTCAAATGGAAGAAAATATCAAAGAAGTATTGCAGACTATTCATTTGTAGGTGAGCTCATCCTGTAGCAAGAGATTGCAGATTTGTGGAACAGTTTACAAAACTGCAAGATATTGTTGCACCCAGCAAAGCAGCATGTAATGAAATGCCTTTGGCTATAACCTGGGCGATATTCTAATGGTTAATTCTTAGAAGCAACTTCCAGTAAAAATTAATACATAATAGGGGATATTTTCTATTCTCACTTGCACATTGTATATTCTTTCAGGCATACTACAAGCTCACCTTTATCCTTACATAAAACACTCAATATACAGTGCTATATATATCACATAACATTCATATATTAATATATAGATATATAAATAGATAGATATAGACACACTCACAGACACAAACACACAAATGCGAAAGCACACACACACACACACACACACACACACACACACACTGTGTCATAGTAGAGGCTGATTGAATAATGATTTTTGTATAGAGCTCTTTTTTGTAATTTCTAAGATGACTTGCTATGTGGATGGGTGCATGACCTTAATATATGCTTAAATGCTGTATGTTAATAATATATTCTATATGCCTGCCATTATGCAGATCAGACACTAAATGACTGGAAACAAATTTTGTGGGATGAATAAATGTTAGGGCTATAGCCTTACCAAATCAGATGTGTTGGAGTGCTACTAAAGACTGCCACTAAAGATGGTACAACTGTGTGCATAGATAATTTTGCATCTCAGAGCAGAGGGAATTTTGCAGAGAAGGGTCAATTGCCTTGCACTGCAGTGGTGCTTTCAGTATGGAAAACAGAGGATGGCCTGGAGAGGATTTTGGCCTCTCAGAACAGAAGAATAATAAGTACCAGGAATAGATGTTTGCTGTGTGGTACAAAGGGCTGTTGTTGGAAGAGCTATTTGCCTTCTGTTGTTACAAAGGAGGGATCAGGACCATATCAGCGAGTTCAATGATAATTTCAGTATGTGCTGTTTCAGACAAAATATTTCACGGAAAGTTATTGATAGTGGAGACTTCCATTTTCTCGTGTGCTGTGCAATCATCCACTTAGTATATTGAAGTTTGGAGTTGTATGTTGGCAGGGGCTCCACCCACATGTGGGGGGCTGCAAAAAGAGATTTACTCTGAATTTTACTGAGCATGTTTTGGTGAAACTTTTCTGGAGGTTTTGCATTTCGGAAATGTGTTTTTAAGCTATTGATGACTCAGAGGGATCATGGTAGGAATGGGAACTGCTACCGTTTATCTTTCAAAAACTGACTGGAGGTAGAAACTTGTAAGACTTTTTTATTCTAATAGATAATATAGTTTTTTTTTTCATTTGGTTTTGCCTGAGCACTGTACATGAACTGTACCAAATTAAGGCACTTGTCTCTAGTGTGTTTTGTACACTGCACTGGTGATCTTCTTAGGATGGCAAAATTGTTCGCCATACCAAAGTGCCATATTTTATCCCTGCTTCATAGTCTGCAAATGCATATGTCCTGAGACAACCAAGAAAGAAGAGATCTAATCAAAAAGAAAAAAGGCTTCTGCTGTATATGTGGAAAAGTAATTTATTACTATATCCAAAATGGAGACAATTTTGGAAAATGCTGGAAAACAACAAGGCGCTGGAACACTATATACAACAGAACAGGGTAATTTACAGCAGCAGACAATGGCCTTGTCAAAAGAAAGACTTCTGGCAGAGAAAGCCTTTTGTTTAAATAATAATAAATTAAACCAGTAAATAGAACGATGCAGATATGTCTGCAGCTATACAAAAGATGTCAACAAGTGAAATAATTTTGTTTAAAAAAGGAAATAAGGGGCATTTTACAATATGTAACTAATAATGCTGACAGTAATGAAATTGTAACTGCTTTATCTAACAAAATATGACCTATAGCCCAGCCATTAGAAATGAAAACATAACTAGTCTGCCTAATAGAAATGTGACTTTTAACCAAGCTGCAGGCATTGCAAATGTGAATGCTGTGCCTTTCAGAAATGCACTTTCTAAGCCATGTGCTAGATGACCTGCACTAAATGAGCCATCATCATCATCATCAACCCCCCTGTTTTCCCATTTTCTACAGGGCTTCTCTGTCACGATCAATCTATCTTTTTGCTGGACACCCTCATTTCCTCTTGCCTTCTGTCTGCCTGTCTCAAGCCTTCATACCAGCTTGTCTTCTGCTTTCTTGCACATGTGCCTGAACCACAATAATCCATTCTCTTTGACCTTCTCTGCTATTTGAACTTATTGGGCTTCTGGGATGAAGTCCTCATTTTTTTGTCTGTCCCACAATGTACATCCTACCACCTGTCTCAGGCACTTCATCTCCATCACCTCTTGCTTCCTCATCTGCTCTGCCTTCACTGACCAAGTTTCTGTACCATACAGTAGTACCGGTCACATCACTGTTTTGCACTTATCTTTCAGCTTCTTTGGGGGTTTTCTGCCATATCATACCCGTGACACTTTCTGGCACTTGTTGAAGCACTTTTGGTTCTATCTTTGACCTCCTCATTCAGAATTCCATTGCATTCACCTTGGTCTCCTCTCTTAGGTACTTAAAGCTGTATTTAGTATTGGTCTGAGGCACTAGGGTCTTTCACAGGGAGTAGGTGCCTGCTGTGCAGCTTGATATGAATAACGGTTGTAGGTGACCAATAAGAGACACTCGTAGTTACCAATGTCAAGACCACAGTGATCACAATTACAATTTTAAACTATCCAGTTACTGTCACATGGTTTCAGTAAAGCATATATTCCAAATCTGAACAATATAAAACATTAGATTACTATAGCTCATTGTTATGTATCACACTAAGGGCCCTTCTTATGTGTAGCCCAAAGTTTAGATTATCCTTGAAATTTTATGTATGATAAGAAACATTTATCTGTGATGAGGAATCAAGTTTACATGTTTCACCTTCTTGGCTTGTTAATTTCAGAAAATTCCTCTGATTAACAAATACTTTTTTTACTGGGCTAAATTCACAGGCTAGAGAATAAAAAAAATAATAAAATGAAGAGAACTTTCACCTATGGAAGCCAAGCTTCACCAGACCAAACAGTATATCCAGGGATAAAGAATAATTCTTAAGAAACAGAATGGCTAAATGAAGGATAGTGGTGCTAATAAACCAAGATATAAAAGCCAAAAATTGGAAGTATAATAAACAGAAATCTAGTGTACTAAAATCTTATTAACCAGGGTATTAATCTCATGAGCAAGCAAAGAAAATATTAAGTGATTCAATGAAATCAGCCACTCATAAAATCCTTGGAGTAATTGGAAAGTAGTCAGTAAAGTATGCTATGGTTTAGTTTTCCAGGTTGTATAATACTTTGGACAGAGAACCTGACATTCAGGCCTGGAAACCTACAGGCATTTAATTTGATCTGCCAATTGAAATTCCTGTTTCTCTAGTAAAGCATTTTTATTACCCTTCAGAGGTTTAGCTGCAAGTGTCCATGTTGTGAAAGGTGAAGTCTCAGTGCTCAGCACAATCCATATAGTATAAGAAAAGGGGATTCTCAGAGATATTGAGTCTTACATCAACAAGATGATGGTTTGTTGTTATTTATTTTTTTTTGCATTTGGTGCATTGCGCCATGTAGACAACTCTTTTTGCATTAGTCACCCTTACTCATGTGGATGAATGTACTCCCAGTATTAAAACTACAGAAACAGACCACAGCAGGTCATGTTTTTGCATTTTGTGTCATTAGGAGGGTCACAAGGAAATGTGGCCCCTGGGCCCACCAAATCTCCTTTATACTTTGATGCTAAAATCCAGTTTTCAAGATATTCCCTCTGTAACCGTCTTATTGTATGTTTATAGATAATATTATAGCATACCTTTCTTCATACTTAAGAGTATGTGTCTAGAAGAATGGGGCAGGTAAAATAAAATGTCAGCATTCATTACCATTAAAATATGTCATGAGAGAGAGAAATCCCACCACTGTAGGTTGCTGTACATGAGCAGAAAGGCCATCATACAGCCATTCCAGCTTCCATGAACCAAATGCATATCTATAGCCTAACTGCATAGATGCTAAGCTTCTGACGCTTCACCTATATAGCCAGCACCTATCAGTTCAATATAGCCATTCACTTCAAACATTATTTCAGAGCTATTTTGATAGATCAAGTACAATGCTTCCTTTTGAAGGTCTGGCAAGCATACAAAACACCTCCAATTCCCTTCTCACATTCCTTTTCACTAATTTTCCCTTGCTGTTAAGCTGAGGAAGAGGGGGCTGGTATCTAAGTAGGACGGGGAAGAAGAGAGGAAGAAATGGATTGCTAGAAGACTTAGGCAGGGTTGCGAAGTAGAATTATGGGGATGTTAGGCAGGGTTAGTGCAGGAAAAAAGGCAGGTGTTAAGGATGCTTTATTTTAGTAGTGTTTTGAAATTATGACAGCTTTGCAATGATCTAGTGTCTAAGGGGATTCTGATCCAGACTACGGTACAGCTGTACAGGCTATGGCCTATAGATCTTTTTGGTTTATAGATATTCAAGAGTAGTTAGTCAGAGCTCTGGAGGGAGTGGTTAGGGATACAATAGGTGATGATAGATGAGATGGATGGGCAGACATTAGGCTCATTTAGTGTGAAGTGTGTAAGAGCAAGTTGAGAGAGGAGGGGGTAGTGAGGTAGTTCAAGCCAGTTTAAGGTTTTTAGAGATAGACAGTAGTGAAATTTGAAGGGCTGATTAGCAGCAAATCTAGCAATTTTGTTATAGCATATTTCCATTTTGTTTTTTAAGGCAGATTGCATGCTGGTTAGAGTTGAAGAGGCATAGAGTAGATTGGGAAGCAGATAGAAGTTAGCAAGAGAGAGTCTGGAATCATTAGTTAGAAATTGTTTAGAGCCCTAGAGTGAGCCAAGTTTCTGGTGAGGTTTTTAAATGTGGTTTTGGATATGAAGAATATACTAAGCTGATCATCGATGATACCAACAAGCAGTTTGATGCGTGAGATGACTTCAATCTTGGTGTTATTAAGAGATGTGATACTAAAGGTTGCTTTACATTGGAATTTAGATTTTTGGGAGAAATAACAGTAATTTATTTATTTATTTCTGAGTTGAGATGAAGTTGGTTGTCTTTAAGCCAGCTTTCAATAAAGTTAAAGGATTGTTGAGCTATGGATTTGAGGTGTGAGAGGTTGTCAGAGTCATCCACATATTGTATGAGTGTGGACTGAGGGCAAGATGAATGGAGATTGTTTAGAAAAATGATAAAGAGAATAGGCCCAAGGATGGAGACTTGAAGTACCCCATTGTTAACTGTGAGGAATTGAGAATAGGAAGAAAGCCACTTGACTGATTGATGCCAATTGGATAGGCAGCTGGAAAACCAGTTGAGATCAGGGATAGAGAATCTGAAAGCAAAGAAGTTTAGGGTGGAAGACTGTGTTGAAGGCTTTAGAGAGATAAAAAAAGGGAGGATACCAAGTTATTATTTTCCATGTCTTTTATGATGGTATCAGTGAATGAGAGTAAGGCAGTGCTTATACTATGATATGGGTGAAATCTATGCTGGGTTGAGGGAGAGAAGATTTTTATGTAAGAGATAGTCTAGAAGTTTTTTTATGAATGCATCTTTCAAGTATTTTTGTGAGAGAGGACAGAATAGGTATAGGCCTATAGTCTGTAAGTTCAGTAGCGTTTCCGCCTTTATGAAACAGAATAACAGAACTGTTTCCAGATGGAAGGGACTGTAGCTTCTTGGACTGGCCTGTTATCAGTATGGAGATTGTGTAGGCTATGGAGTCAGATGCTAGTTTTAGGAATTCACTTGGTAGATTGGCAACTAAGGAGGAACAGGGCTTACGTTTAGAAAACAAAGATTTGAAGAATGAGGTAGGGACAGGTTTTAGAGAACAAGTAGCATTATTGTGAGGGTGTGAGAGAGGTGTAGTATGATTTCAGTCACATTGGTTTTGGATTAAGGAAACTATGGAGTCTATGATGGAGCTGAACTTAGTTGTGGTTTTAGAGAGAGAGAGTTATTTGGGCAAGGGTGTGGTATGCCAGGAGAACCAGGGTTAAGAATCTTATTAATGGTCACCCAGATTTTTCTAGTGAACTTGTGGTTCAAGACAGTATTTTTTTGTTATTGTTGTTGTTAATTTGTTTTTTTTTTTTTGTTAACTTTTAAAGTTGTTTGTAGGTTTGTAGCTGAATGTGAGATTGAGATTTTAAACAAAATTTCCATGCAGTACCCCTTTTATGCAT